>NC_063352.1:2160892-2211319 GCF_021869965.1 Rhincodon typus | reverse complement strand
GAAAATTTTCTGAAGAAGGGTCTAGGCCCGAAACATCAGCCTTCCTGCTCCTCTGATGCTGCTTGGCCAAATATTTTCAGTTCAAGTTTGCAACTGTTGGTTGGCTCCTTATCTCCAGTTATTCTAAATTTTGTTGCTAATATAAATTTTGTTGTTAATACCTTATCTCTGCTTTAAAATTCTTGCTGTTATCTGTTGATTGGTCTTTCTAAATTAGCCTGGAGACGCATGAAGCACTGGTAGGTTTCTGCGCTATGAAATGAAACTTAAATTGACAAGTTTATTCTCAGAACACAGATAAAGCCACTTCAACTGTGGTTGTGCAATAAATCTATAATTTGTGGGATAAATAATGAGGGCTTTACGACATGTAATGCATGAACTCTTTATCAGCTGCAATGTGCTATGTTCACAAAAAGTAAGGACAATGTTTGTTCCACCTCTATAAGTAAATAACTGATTCAATCTCTAAACACACATTATCTCAATTAAGGGATGCTGATAAGCTCGGTAATGACATTGTGCTAAGATTGTCATCTGAAATGGGCTATTGTTTTTCTGAAGCAATGACATTCCGCTAGCTCTGTGCCATTTTGTGTCAAGAATTATATTGACTTGTCACCAGGATCTTATTTATTTCACATTAATTGGTACAGACTAACTTTGACAGACTCATCCCAATGATTTCCCTGATGACAGATGAATGAATAAAAAGGAAGAAGCTGACAATGTCTTTGACGTGATTAATGTCAACAGAATAGCCTTTAGTGAAAACCCTGGATTGCAGGATTGGAATCTTGTCATCAAGACGAAAAGACCTTCAGATTCAATTTCACCCTCCGGCTCCCCATCTCCCAGAACCACGATAGGGTTCCCCCTGTCTTCCCATTCCAGCAACCAGCCTCCCTGGTCAGAGATCATCTTCCACCATTATCACCACATCTCACGTGTTTCCATCATCAAACACAACCTCCCCTTCCCTCTCCTTTCAAAGTTCCAAATGGATTCCTCCTCCTGTGACACCCTGGCCTACTTTGCATTTACCCACAGCACTCCATCTTTTCCCAATGGCACCTTTCGGTTCAGTCTGTCATATTTGGTGCTCACCATGCAGTCTCTTGAACTCCACAAAGACCAATGCAGATTTGGTAACCACTTTGTGTCTGTTCTTTATGCCCCTGTTCAGGCCCAGGACTGACTTCTGGAGCATGTCATTTAATTCTTTGGTTTGAAAGAGGAGTCACATCATATCTCTGTGTCTCTCTCCACAGATGCTGCCAGACCTCCGGAGTTTCTCCAGCACACTCTGGTTTGCTTTCGGATTTCCAGCATCCTCATTTGGGAGGCAACTGCTGAGTGGTATTTTTGTCGGACGGTTAATGCAGAGACCCAGGTAATGTTCTGGGGACCTGCCTTCAAATCCTGCTATGGAAGACCATAAGACCATAAGACATAGAAGCAGAAGTTAGGCCATTCAGCCCATCGAGTCTGCTCCGCTATTCAATCATGATTGGTTTCTCAACCCCATTCTCCCGCTTTCTCCCCATAACCCTTGATCCCCTTGATAATCAAGAACCTATCTATCTCAGTCTTAAATGTACTCAATGACCTGGCCTCCCCAGCCTTCTGTGGCAGTGAATTCCATAGATTCACCACTCTCTGGCTAAAGAAGTTTCTCCTTATCTCCATTCTAAAAGGTCTTCCCTTTACTCTAAGGCTGTGCCCTCAGCTCCTAGACTCTCCTACCAATGGAAGCATCTTCCCAACATCCATTTTGTCCAGGCCATTCAGTATTCTGTAAGTTTCAATTAGATCCCCCCTCATCCTTCTAAACTCCAATGAGTATAGTCCCAAAGTCCTCAAACGTTCCTCATGTGTTAAGCTTTTCATTCCTGGGATCATTCTTGTGAACTTTCTCTGGACCTGCTCCAGGGCCAATACATCCTTCCTGAGATATGGGGCCCAAAATTGCTCACAATATTCTAAATGTGGCCTGACCAGAGCCTTGTAGAGCCTCAGTAGTACATCCCTCCTTTTATATTCAAGTCCTCTCAAAATAAATGCCAACATTGCACTTGCCTTCCTGACTACTGACTCAACCTGCAAGTTTACCTTGAGAAAATTCTGGACTAGAACTGCCAAGTCCTTTTTGCATGTCAGATTTCTGAATTAACCCCTCCCCCCAATTTGGAAAATAGCCTATGCCTCTATTCGTCCTACCAAAGTGCATGACCTCACACTTTCCCACGTTGTATTCCATCTGTCACTTCTTTGCCCAATCTCCTAACCTGTCCTAATCCTTCTGCAGCCTCCCCAGCTCCTCAATACTACCTGTCCCTCCACCTATCTTTGTATCGTCTGCAAAACTTAGCCAAAGTGCTCACAGTTCCTTCATTGACATCATTAATGTATAAAGTGAAAAGTTGTGGTCCCAGCACTGACCCTTGTGGAACACCACTTGTAACCAGCTGCCATCCTGAGAAAGACCCTTTTATCCCCGTTCTCTGCTTTCTGCCAGGCAGCCAATCTTCTATCCATGTTAGCACCTTGCCACTAACACCATGGGCCCTTATCTTACTCAGCAGCCTCCTGTGCGGCACCTTGTCAAAGGCCTTTTGGAAATCCAGGTAGATAACATCCATTGGTTCTCCTTGGTCTAACGATCTCATTACCTCCCCAAAGAATTCTAACAGATTTGTAAAGGATGACCTCCCCTTGATGAAGCCATGCTGACTTTGCCCTATTTTACCATGCACTTCCAAGTGTTCAGAAATATCACCCTTCACAATGGGCTCCAAAACCTTACCCACGAACAAGGTCAGACTAATCGGCCTGTAATTTCCTGTCTCTTGCCTCACTCCCTTCTTCAACAGGGGGGTTACATTCGCCATTTTTCAGTCCTCTGGGACTCTCCCTGACTCCAGTGATTCCTGAAAGATCACCACCAATGCCTTCACTATCTCTTCAGCTATCTCCTTCAGAGCTCTGGGGTGTAGAGGTGGAATTTAAGTTTAATACAAATCTGGAATTAAGAATTTAATGATGATAACAAGACCATTGTTGATTGTTGGGAAACACCATCTGGTTCTGCAATGTCCTTTAAGGAAGGAAACTGCCATCATCACCAAGTCTGGTCTACATGTGACTCCAGACCCACAGCAATGTGGTTGACTTTCAGCTGCCCTCTGGGCAATCAGGGATGGGCACTAAATACCAGCCCAGCCAGGGGCATCCTCATCCTGTGAATGAATTTTTAAAAATGCTTTGCTATGATTTGGTTCTCCAACTTATTCTCTCACTGACCTCTCTGTCCTTGGTCTGCTCCAACGTTCCACTGAAGCTTAACACAAGCTTCAGGAACAGACCTTTATTTTACAATTAGACACTTTAGAGTCTCCCAGACTGAACATTGAATTCAATCATTTAAGACTACGACCCCTGCTGGCTCCACACCCCATTTTGCTTCCGGATATATTTGTAGGTGTTGGTTTTCCCCTCTTAATTTTGCTTTCAGACAGAAACACACCTGCTCAAAGCACATCTTTACTTTTTTGCTCTTGACCCATCTCCATTTGTGTCAGTTTTCAAAAACCTCTCTTTTGCCATTCAATCTCTGTCATTCACATTCACCCAGTCAGGTCCTTTGGTGAGGTCCCGCCCACAGTTTGCTCAAAATCTATGACATCCTTAAGATTTCCCAGTTCTGATGAAATTCATCAACATAAAAAAAAAACTCTGCTCCTCTCTCCACAAATATTGCAGAAGTGGCTGAATGTTTCTATCATTTTCTGTTCTTATTCAAACTTCCCCGTGACCAACGAGGGCCAACAGAGGTGCCCAGCAGGATTGGCTGGGATAACATAACCATTTCTCCCAAGTGCAGTCAAACTGGATTTCGCATCTGGTCGAGTAGGAGTTATAGAGTCATAGAGATTCTTTTTTTTCCTTTATGCATTCACAGGATGAGGGCGTTGCTGGCCAGGCAACATTTATTGCCCATCCCTAATTGCCTAGAGGGTGCTTAAGAGTCAACCATATTGCTGTGGGTCTGGAGTCACATATAGGCCAGACCAGGTAAGGATGGTAGTTTGCTTCCCTAAATGACATTAGTGAACCAGGTAGGTTTTTCCAACAATCAACAGTGGATTCAGGGTCATCGTTAGATTCTTAATTCCAGATATTTTATTGAATTCAAATTCCACCATCTGCCATTGCGGGATTCGAACCCAGTTCCCCAGGACATTACCTGGGTCTCTGGGTTAACAACCCAGTGATAATATCACTAGGCCATCTCCTCCCCTCTGTACAGCACGGAAACAGACTCTTTGGTCCAATTTCTCCATGCCAACCACATAAACCTACATTAATCTAGTCCCATTTGCCAGCATTTGGCCGGTATTCCTCTAAACCCTTCCTATTCATATGCCCATCTAGATGTCTTTTAAATGCTGTAATTGTACCAACCTCCACCACTTCCTCTGGCGGCTCATTCCATGCACGCACCACCCTTTGTTTGAAAATGTTGCCCCTTATGTCTCTTTTATATCTTCCATCTCTCATCTTAAACCTATGCCCTCTAGTTTTGGGCTCCACCATCGATGCTCAGCAGCAGCAGTGTGTACTATCTACAAGACGCACTGTAGAAATTCACCAAAGATCCTCAGACAGCAACTTCCAAACAACGACCATTTCCATCTAGAAGGACAAGGGCAGCAGTTACATGGGAACACCATCACCTCCAAGTTCCCCTCCTAGCCACTCACCATCCTGACTTGGAACAATATCGCCGTTCGTTCACTGTCACTGGGTCAAAATCCTGGAATTCCCTCCCTAATCACTTTGTGGGTCAACCTACAGCAGGTGGACTGCAGCGGTTCAAGAAGGCAGCTCACCCCCACCTTCTCAAGGGGCAACTAGGGATGGCAGAAGTGCTGACAAAGCTAGTGATGCCCACATCCCTCAAATGAATAGAAAAAAAATCATGCAAAGTCACAACAAGAGAAAATCTTTTCCACTTGTGCCGTAATTCCATTTTATACGATATAATCAGTGAACACTCACACAGCTAACAGGTTAACCTTGACCACAGAAGTGACATCTAGCTCCAAACAGCTTGTGCATTCTTCATTCCTTGGCTAACAAAAGACTGAATATTAAAAAGTAAGATGAAGTCCGTATTCACCTCCAAACAGTTTGATTAACAGCTGGTGGAAAAATAGGATCTCAGAGCAGAAGCTTCCACCTGAATCATTAATCTGTTGTTACTGTTCCCAGATATTGATGGGCCTGCTCTGTATCTCTATCACTCTCTGGCTTCAGTTTAACATTATGAGATCTTATTATTTCTGGAAATATCTGAAGCTAGTCAACAAGTCACATGAAACAAAATCACACATTCCTACCCCAATATCTTTCCTGATTGGATGATGTAAACAGTACCAAAGATACCGATATGTAAGCCACAAATATGTTATAGTTTCCCAACATTATTAAGAGTTAACAACAAAGCTGTGAGTGATTCCTATGATCCTACAAATCGGGAAAACAGGTGAAATTGCTGCCCATTTCCCAGCTGTCAGTGAGTCCTGAGTTTTTGAGAGGGTGGTGTGTGCATTTCCTTGGTGGAACTGAAATTGATATTGACAGTCAGCAGCTCTGCTATTCGCTCTGCCTCTGTTGGAAAGGATCAATTAGATTCAGGAACTGCAAGTCACCAAGTCACCATTCGCAGGTGTGTTTAGGGCAGAGAGACGGGGAGAAGGATTATGTGTCTTCAAGACATTAACAGGAAAGGACAGGATTGATAAAGATAAACTTTTTCCACTGGTTGGAGTTTTTAGAACTAGGGGCTTAGTCTGAGAATTAGGGCCAGACTGTTCAGGAGTGATGGTAGGAAACACATTGACACACAAAGTGTGGGAGCGGTTTGGAACTCTCTTCCACAAATGGCAGTGGATGCTGGATCAGGTGTTAATTTTAAGTTTGAGGTCGATACATTTTGTTAAGCAAAGGTGTTAAGGGATATGGGCCAAAGGCAGGTACGTGGAGATAGACCACAGATCAGCCATGATATCACTGAATGCTGGAACAGGCTCAAGGGGCTGAATGGCCTACTCTTATCCCTATGTTTTGATGTGTGCCAGTTCACTGGAGGGTGAAGTCACTCCATACCTTCCATTTTATACTACTTTTTGTTTCTTGTCACTCATTAAACTATGTATCCATGTATCATGCCCCTTTTGTCACATGGCGCCTGCCATGGGGAACTTCAAACACCATTGTGAAGTCTATATACACCACAACCACCCCAATACTCTCCCTGCTACCTCATCACAAACACTCACTCAATCTCATTACTTTAACAGTACATAACAACATGTGTAATTATACCTAAAGATATTTTCGTTGCGTTTGCTTTAATATCAGATAGACAGAAGTTTATAAAACAATGATAAATGATTACTCCCGAGCAATGTGCAATCAGGAAAAGGACACAGTCCTATAAAAACACCACTAACAATCAGGAACAAAAACAGAAGTTGCTGGAAAAACTCAGCAGATCTGGTAGAATTTATGGAGAGAAATCAGAGTTAACGTTTTGGGTCCGGTGACCCTTCTTCAAAAGCTTCCTCAAAGCTAGGAAAGTGTTGGCTTATATGTGGAAGATAGGGTGCAGGGAGGGGCTAAGGAACAAACAATAGGTGGGGATAGAGCCCAAAGAGAGAAAACAGCTGTTGGCTAGACAAAAGAGTTGGTAACAATCTGGCATGGAGGGTGAATAGCTGTTAATGGAGACTGTTAATGACTAACAATCAGATTAGATGGTTCAGTCTCAGGAAGCAGAGATTAATAGTTTTTGGATTTGCTGGCATTCTGAAATATTACAAGATGAAGCGATGACAGCAGGGATCTACCTTGGGAAGCAGAGACAGAGAAGGGGTGGAGTCTCCAGATCGTGATTCGACAGCAGGGAACCATAGCAACAGTGTCATCAGGGGAACATCATGACTTGATTGGTAGCTGCAATTACAGATCATGTTTGAGCTCTCATAGTTTTGAGAAATGGAATTTTCACAGGGGAAGTAAGAATCTATTGGCACAGGAGAGGGAGACAATTTGGGTGGTAAGGATGAGGAATTTCTACATGCTGCTAATCTCCAGTTTATAATCAATAATATAAAAATAAGCTGAAATAAGTTAGCCTAAGTAAAGTTCTACTAAGTTAAAAGTAAGCTTAAGGTATGGCAGGGCAATTTGGTCAGGTGGAGTACCCATCCTGCAGCATGTGGGAATAATGGACCCATCATGTGACCCAGATAACCCTGTGTACAGTAAATATCATGGATGTGCAAGTTAAAACCACAGACTGTGGAGCTTGAATGGTGGGTGGAGACTCTGGGGTGTGTCAGTGAGGCAGGGAACTAAGTGGATTGTGTGGTTAGAGAGCTGGTCGCACCGCAGGTAAGAAATGGATGCCTGCAGCCCCAGAGAAACAAGTAGATTGTGCAGTAGTTCCTAGAGACCTCACTCAGGGCTGCTGGTCCCTTGTGGAAGTGCGGAAAGAAAAGCCTTTAGCACCACAGAGGGCCTGGCTGTACAGAGGGAAGGACGAGGATCCAAGTGCATTACTAACAGGAGATTCTTTAGTTAGAGGAATAGACAGACGTTGATGTGATTCCAGGATGGCATGGGTCATTGATATCACAAAATGGCTGTAGGATATTCTTCTGGTGGAAGGTGAACAGTCAGAGGCCATGGTCCACATTGGTACTGGGGAAAGATAGAAATTCCAGTCATGAGTGAAGTGATACTAAGCAAACAATGGGTAACATAATGGCTCAGTAGTTTGTATGGCTGCCTCACAGTGCCAGGGACCCCACATTCCATACCATACCCTCAGGTGATTTGCACATTCTCCCCGTGTCTGTGTGGGTTTCCTCCACATGCTCTGGTTTCCTTCCACATTCCCATTAATGTGCAGGTTAGGGTAGGTTGGCTGTGCTAAATTGTCCATAGTGTCCAGGGATGTGCAAGTTATATGGTATAGCGATGGGAAATGCAGTGATATAGGGATAGGCTAGGGGTCTCAGTGTGGGTGGGATGCTGTTCAGAGGGTTGATGCAGACTCGAGGAGGCACACGGTCTCTTTCTGCACTAAAGGGATTTTATGAACTGTAGTCAAACTGATGGAGGTCTAGGTGGACTTCATCCAAGGGTCTCAAAGATATGGATACTGAGGAAGTAGTTTGCATAAATTCCCTTGATTCCAGAAAGGTTCTTTCAGGCTGGAAAGTTGTAAATATAACCCTTCTCTGCAAGAAAGGAAGGAGGCAGAATACAAGAAACTATAGGCCAGTTAGCCTGACATTGCCACAAGGAAATGCTAGATTTAATCGTCACTTAGAAAAACAGAAGGGAACTGAGAAGAAGCAGTATGGAGCCATTATAGAGAAGTAATGATTAACCAATTTATTAAATTCTTTGAAGGACTTGTGTTGTTGGTAAAGGAGAAAAAGTAGATGTACAATACATGGATTTCCAGAAGGCATTTGACAAGGTGTCACATGAAAGGTTATTGTGAAAAGTAAAAGCTCATGGTGTAGGGGGAAACATTAACACAAATAGAAGATTGGCTGGCTGCTAGAAAACAGATTGTGCAAAAATGGACATTTTCTAATCAGCAGCATGTGACGCACAGAGTGTACGGGGACTGTACTGGGGCCTCGATTTTTTTACAATTGACTTCAATGATGTGGATGAGGGGTGTGAAATCAGGGAGAAGGACTGTAATATAATTAAGGAAATTTACATCGACTGAAAGGAGGTTCTGAGTGTTCTGGCAGGCTTTAAAGGAGACATCTTCCCAGGTTCAGATAGATTGTATTCCAGGTTGTTGACTGAGGCAAGGAAGGAAATAGCAGGGGCACTGACAATAATTTTCAATTCCTCTCTGGCTGCAGTAGAGATGCCAGATAACTGGAGGGCGGCCAATGTGGTGCCATTATTCTGGAAGGGAGCAAGGGAAAGACCCAGGAAATGACAAGACAGTCATTCTAATGTCAGTGGTGAGGAAACTATTGGAATCAATTCTGTGGTACAGAATTAATCTGCATTTAGAGAGGCAGGGATTAATCAGGAATAGTCAACATGGTTTTGTTAAGGGGAGGTCATGTTTGAATTTTAGAAGGGGTGGTCAGGTGCACAGATGATGGCAATGGTTTTGAAATTGTCTACTTAGACTTCAGAAAGGCTTTTCATAAGGTCCCCTATAAGAGGCTGATAGCAAAAGTAAGAGCCCATGGGATCCAACAAAATTTAGGAAATGGATCTGGAACTGGCTGAGTGGCAGGAAGCAGAAGGTGATGGTTGAGGGTATTTTTGTGACTGGAAGCCTGGGTCCAGTGGGGTCTCCAGGAGTCAGTGTCGGGACCTTTGCTGTCTGTGGAACATATAAACCATTTAGGTTTGAATGTAGGAGAGTTGATTAGTAAGCTTACAGATGGTAGGATGGTAAAGAGAGAAGAGGATAACCTCAGATTACAGGAAGGTATAGACAGGCTGATCAGATGGACTGATGCGTGGCAAATGGAGTTCAATCCAAATAAATGTGAGATGATTCACTTGGGTAGGACAAACAAGGCAAGGGGATATCTGATGAATGGGATGAGTGAAATAAGTGGATAAAGTGGTTAAGATGGCGTACAGGAAACTTGCCCTTATTAGCCAAGATATAGAGCTTAAGAGCAGGGAAGTGATGCTGGAACTATATAGAATGTCTGTTCGGTCACAGCTGGAGTGCTATGTGCAGTTCTGAAATCCACATTATAGGAGGGTTGTGATCATACTGCAGTGAGTACTGGGGAGATTTACCAGGATGTTGCCTGGGCTGGAGAGTTTCAGTGATACAGAGAGATTAGACAGATTAGGGTTGTTTTCCTTAGAGCAGAAGAGACTGAGAGGGAATATGATTGAGATGGATAAAATTATTAGGGGCATAATCAGGAAGGACCATTTCCCCTTGATGGAGGCGTCAATGATCAGGGGGCATAAATTTAAGGTAAAGTAAGGGACAGGAGCTTTACAGAGAATGTGAGGATTTTCTTTCAACCAGAGGGTGGTGGGAATCTGGAACTCACTGCCTGTAATGTTTCTTTGATTCTAGCCCCCATGTACACAAAGGCAGACAGACAAACAAATACTGTAAAGAGACAGATCACAAGAAAGATCAATGAGATGTAGCTAGCCAGTTCACTTAAGCAGTTTTCATGATCCTAATGAACAAGGGAGGGAGCAGGAGACATTTAATTCCTACATTTCATGCAGCAGTGAACTATTCCAGTCTCTGTTCAGACACTTTCCAGATTGTTTGAATCAAATCTCCAAGAGAGATTTACCATTTTAAAATGCTGCATTTATATTTCATAACTTGGGAAGATAAAACTCTTTACCATTTCAGAGTAGATTGTCAGTGGGAGTTATCTATTTATTTAATAAAGGATTTATTAATTGTGTAATGAAGGCACAAAGCTGCTTGCCTACTCTGTCTGAGGTAGGAACATAGGAACTGGAATGGTCATTAAATGTCTGTTTCACTGTTAAATTAATCATGGGTGATCTGCATTTTATCACCATGAGCCCATGTTGACACTATAATCCATAAAACAAATACACCTAAAAAATTGAAGGTCAAAGATATCTGACTCACTATTGTACAGGGGGGAGCATGGTGCAGTTGTAGTGTTCCTAACTCTCAACCTGAAGGTCTAGGTTCAAGACCCCCTACCCACATATGTTGATTCCATCTTTAAAACCTAGATTAGAAAGGGTGAATAAGAGTTGTTTTGTGAGTGCTGGGAACACATATATTTGTGATTTATGAGAATTAGAAAAAAGCACAGACTTGAGATATTTCTGAGGTGCAAAGGATTTCCCATGCGACTTTATTTGGAATTAAACAGTCAGAAGAACTGATGGTTTTTTGCTGTTCACACAAAAGCCAAAAAGATTTTGAGAGTAAAGCTTTTAAATGAGATAAGATATTGTTTCTGGCCTTAATTCCTAGGAAATCAGGCTGCATTTTAAAGGGTGCTTAGTGCTGAAACATTGCCTAGCAACAGCCTCTGGACATTTTGGTTTCTGTTTTGCCACAGCTTTGAGGATTCTTCAATTGTGGATTGGCTTGGAAGGAAGCAATACTATCTCTCTCTGTCCGTCTCTCTTCCCTTCCACAGTGAACATCAACATAAACATTAAAGCAAACCAGTTTAAAAATTATCTGTGTGAAGTAATCCTTGAGGACCAGACAATGCTCCAGAAATCAATGTCTCTAACCTTCTTGCAAACTTTGAAATATAAATTCCTGACTTGAATGTGACACCTATGTCTAAATGATCTTCTACTTGAACTGAGGCTCTATATTGTTCTGCAGCCAATAACAGTGTAACTTCATTGTCAAGAAATTGAAGGAGCTGCGAGAAGTTGGCTCATTCTGCCCTTTAATTTGGACGGTTGATCACAGGATTTTTCCCACTTGAATGTGTGTGTGTGTCTGTGTGTGTGTGAGTGTGTGTGTGTGTGTGCGTGTGCGCATGTATACGTGTGTGTGTGTGTGTGTGAGAGAGACTGTGTGTGTGTATGTCTGTTTGTGTGTGTGTGTGTAAAAGTCAATGAGTTAATGTGTGTGCACGCGCACGCACATGTGTATGTGTAGATGTGATTTTGTGTGTGTGTGTGTGTGTGTGTGTATATGTGAGTATGTGTGAGATTGATTAAGGTGATTTAGTTTAATTTGCATAACTCATGTTAGGATTAAAAGGGTAATAGTTTAGCCCTGCATTGTAGCTTAGTTGATTAGCATTTCTTCAGATCTTTAAAGTTTTAGTTTTAACAAGTTATTCTTGAGTTTTCTAAAGAAACTTAGTGCCAGTCTGTTTTGACCTGTATAAGAAAACTGAAGGAAATTTGATCATTTTAGTAATTGAATAAGACGTTTACAATTTTCACACAGCTCCCAGAGTATTTGGGGGTTAATATCCAGCCCACTCCTCCCTTCAGTGTAATACCATAGTGCAGTGACTAGCATCCCTGCCTCACAGCCAGAAGGCCTGGGCTCAAGCTCTCTCCAGGATGGGATAATCAATGGAGGTGTGTTCATAGCGACTTGTAAACCTTCCAGCACACACTTTTGGCAGGTGGCAAGGTAAAGAGGGATTCCTGGTCAGCCACAGACTGCGTGTCTCTGAACACTGTCCGATGCATTTTGGGAGCTCTTGTGGTCGTTGTAGCATCCCTACCTCTGGATCAGAAGGTCCAGGCTCAAGGCCCACCTGTATTGGAGACTTGTCCAAACAGGTTGATTAAAAAAATGTAAGGGATTTACCTTTATTGCACTACCTGTGCAATAAAGGTAAATATATAGATTAAAGACACATCAATATATAATCAATAACATCTGATTAAATGTGTAGATTGAACCTCAAAAATAAGAATATTCCACTACTATCAAGAAAAATAGACAAAGTTTACAAATTTGACTTCAACAGTGTTCTACAACCTGAGCCCATAATAAGAAGGAGCTAAGTTTGCAAAATGAATTTAAATCAGTTAATTTGTTATCCTTCTTGTTTTTGGAGCTGGTAAGTGATAGAAACCTGTTTAAATATGTAAATCGCAAAAGATTTTTAATCCTCATGTATTGATTGTACTTAAACACAAACAGGTAAAGAGAAGCAGTGATATATTCCCAATCTGTAGCTGATCCTTTAAATAACTTCAAAAGGGAAATGCTAATTGTTGACAGGATCAAAAAGAACTCCCCTCTTCCAAACAAAGAAGCTCGAAAACAGATCAACATATTTTCTGCTATAATTTTTGCATTCAGCAAACCATCCCACACTCCATCTCACTCCTGCGTCCATCTTCATCCTCATCCTGATTCCAATCCTCATCCTTATCTCCATGTCCTCATAGACTCATAGAGTCATAGAGTCATACAGCACGGAAACAGACCCTTCGGTCCAACCAGTCCATGCTGACCATAATCCCAAACTAAACTAGTCCTACCGGCCTGCTCCTGGCCCATATCCCTCCAAACCTTTCCCATTCATGTACCTATCCAAATGTCTTTTAAATGTTGTAATTGTACCCACATCAAGCACTTTAAATTCATTCCACACACAAACCACCCGCTGTGTAAAAAAATTTGCCCCTCATGTCTTTCTTAAATCTCTCTCCTCTCACCTTAAAAATGTGCCCCCCTAGTCTTAAAATCCCCCACCCTAGGGAAAGGACACTTGCCATCAACCCTATCCATACCCTTCATGATTTTATAAACTTCTATCAGGTTGACTGTCAACCTCCTATGCTCCAGTGAAAAAGGTCCCAGCCTACCCAGCCTTTCTTTAAATCTCAAATCTTCCATGCCTGGCAATATCCTCGTAAATCTCTTCTGAACCATGGCGAGCTTAAGAGTTAAGAGTTAAACTAAGAAGTAGAACCTTAAAGGTAGTAATCTTGGGATTGCTACCAGAGCCGCATGCCAGTCAGCATAGGAATGGCAGGATAACTAAGATGAATACTGGGCTTAAAGGATGGTGCAAGACGGAGGAATTCAAATTGCTGGGACATTGGAACCGGTTCTGGGAGAGGTGGGACCTGTACAAAGCAGATGGTCTGCACCTGGGCAGGACTAGAACCAATGTCCTAAAGGGGAGTGTTCGCTAGTGCAGTTGGGGAGGGTTTAAACTAATAGGGCAGGGGGATGTGAACCGATGCAGGAAGTCAGAGGGAAGTAAAGTGGGGACAGAAACAAAAGGCAGTCAGGGGAAAAGTGGAAGGCAGAGAAAACAAAGACAAATATCAGAAAGGGCCACATTACACCATGATTTTAAAAGAGCAATGAATGTCAAAATACAACCCTGAAGGCTCTGTGTCTTAATGTGTGGAGAATTTCCTTTATTTATTCTTTTATTCATTCACGGGATGAGGGCGTCGCTGGCCAGGCAGCATTTATTACCCATCCCTAATTACCCAGAGGGCAGTTCAGAGTCAACCACATTGCTGTGGGTCTGGAGTCACATGTAGGCCAGACCAGGTAAGGATGGCAGTTTCCTTCCCTAAAGGACATTAGTGAACCAGGTGGGTTTTTCCGACAATCGACAATGGATTCACGGTCATCATTAGACTCTTAATTCCAGATATTTATTGAATTCAAATTCCACCATCTGCCATAGCGGGATTCAAACCCAGGTCCCCAGAACATTATCTGAGTTCTGGATTCACAGTCTAGCGATAATACCACTTGGCCATCACCATCACCTTTGTAATAAGGTGGATGAATTAACTGCACAGATAGTTATTTCTGGAGATAATGTAATTGGGATCACAGAGACCTCACTGCAGTGTGACCAAGGATGGGAACTCAACATCCAGGGATATTTAATTTTCAGGAAAGACAGATGGAAAAGAAAGGGAAGTGGGGCTGTGTTGCTGGTTAAGGAGGAGATTAATGCAATAGTAAGGGAGGACATTAGCCTGGACAATGTGGAATCTGTATGATGGACCTGCAGAACACCAAAGGGAAAAAGACGCTAGTGGGAGTTGTGTACAGACCACCAAATAGTAGTTGTGGTGTTGGGGACTGTATCAAACAGGAAATTAAAGATACACGCAGTAAGGGTGTAGCAGTTATTATGGGTGACTTCAATCTACACATTGATTGGACTAACCAAACTGGTAGCAATGCTGTGGAGGAGGATTTCCTGGGAAGTATGAGAGAGAGTTTCCTCAAGCAATATGTCGAGGAACCAACCAGAGAGCAAGCCACCCTGGACTGGTTATTGTGTAGTGAGAGAGGATTAATTAGCAACATTGTGGTGAGAGATCCTTTGGGAGGAGTGACAATATGGTAGAATTCTTCATTAAGATGAAGAGTGACACTGTTAAGTCTGAAACTGGGGTCCCGAACTTAAAAAAAGCTAACTTTGATGGTTTGAGGCATGCATTAACAAGGATAAGCTGGCCTACGATATTTAAGGGGTTGACGGTAGATAGGCAATGGCAGACATGTAGAGAACACATAAATAAACTTTAACAACTGCACATCCCTGTCTGATGTAAGAGTAAAACAGGGAAGGGGACTCAACCATGGCTAACAATGGAAATCAGGGACAGCGATAAAGCCAAAAGAGGAGGCATATAAGTTGGCCAGAAAAAGCAGCAAATCCCAAGGACTGGAAGAAGTTTAAAATTCAGCAGACAAGGAGAAAGGGGAAAATAGAATATGAAAGTAAGTTTGTGGAAAAGTAAAACCTGACTGCAAAATCTTCTATAGATAAGTGAAGAGAGAAAGACTTGTGAAGACAAATGTAGGTCCCTTACAGTTAGATTCTGGAGAATTCATAATGAATTCATAATTGGGGAGGCAATGGCCTAGCGGTATTATCGCTGGACTGTTAATTCAGAGACCCAGATAATGTTCTGGGGACCCAGGTTCGAATCTTGCCATGGCAGATGGTGGAATTTGAATTTGTTAAAATATCTGGAATTAAAAGTCTAATGATGACCATGAATCCATGTCGATTGTCGGAAAAACCCATCTGGTTCACTAATGCCCTTTAGGGCAGGAAACTGCCATCCTTACCTGGTCTGGCCTACATGTGACTCCAGACCCACAACAATGTGGTTGACTCTTAACTGCCCTCTGGGCAATTAGGGATGGGCAATAAATGCTGCCTAGCTAGTGACCCCCTCATCCCCTGAATGAATAAAGGAAAAAAAAAGGACAAAAAAGAGATGGCAGACCAGTTGATCAGATATTTAGAGTCTGTCTTCGCTCAGGAGGACACAAACAAGCTTCTGGAAATGCCAGGGGTCAAAAGGTCAAGCATGAAGGAGGAACTGAAGGAAATCCTTATGAGTGTGGAAATGGTATTGGAGAAATTGATGAGATTAAAACCTGATAAGTCCCCAGGTCCTGATGGTCTGTATCCAGGAGTACTTAAGGAAGTGACCCTAGAAATAGTGGACAGACTGGTGATCATTTTCCAGCATTCTACAGACACTGGAAGAGTTGCAATGGATTGGAGGAAAGCTAATGTAACCCCACATTTTAAAGAAGGAGAGGGAGAGAAAACAGGGAATTATAGGCCGATTAGCCTGACATCGGTGGTGGAGAAAATGCTGGAGACACTTGTTAAGGATGTAATAACTGAGCATTTGGAAAGTGGTGACAGAATCTGTCCCAGCCAGCGTGGATTTACTAAAGGGAAATCACGCTTGACAATTCTTCTGGAATGTTTTGAGGATGTGACCAGTAGAGTGGACAATGGTGAATCAGTAGATGTTGTGTGTCTGGACTTTCAAAAGGCTTTTGACAAGGTTAGTAATGAATAGACATGAGAGGTTAGCAACGAAAATGAAAGGTCAAGGTATCAGAGAAAATGTATTGACATGGATAGAGAACTGGTTGGCAGACAGGACGCAGAGAGTTGGAATAAACCTATCCTTTTCGGAGTGACCGGCAATTTGGATGAAGGAATTGAATGCAGTATCTCCAAATGTGCAGGTGACACTAAGCTGGGGGGAGCAGTGTGTGCTGTGAGGAGGATGCTAAGAGGCTGCAGGGTGACTTGGACAGACTGGCTGAGGGGGTAAATACCTGGCAAATGCTGTATAATGTGGATAAATGTGAGGTTATCCACTTTGGTCACAAAATCAGAAAGGCAGATTATTATCCGAATGGTGCCAGTTTAGGAAAAGGTGAGGCGCAATGAGACCTGGGTGTCATGGTGGAACAGTCACTGAAGGTTGGCATGCAGGCAGCAGGCAGTGAGGAAAGCTAATGACATGTTGGCCTTTATAGCGAGAGGGTTTCAGTATCGGAGTAAGGATGTCTTGCTGCAGTTATACAGGACCTTGGTGAGGCCACACCTTGAGTATTGTGTGTGGTTTTGGTCTCCTAGTCTGAGGAAGGACATTCTTGCTATTGGAGGAGTTCAGCGAAGGTACACCAGACTGATTCCCGGGATGGCAGGACTGACATATGAGGAAAGACTGGATCGACTGGGCTTATACTCGCTGGAATTTAGGAGGATGATGGGGGATTTCATAGAAACATATAAAATCCTGATGGGACTGGAAGGCTTGATGCGGGAAGAATGTTCCCGATACTGGGGAAGTCCAGAACTAGGGTCAAAGCCTAAAAATAAGGCTTAAGCCATTCAGGACTGATATGAGGAAGAATTTCTTACTCAGAGAGTTGTGATCCTGTGGAATTCTCTCCCACAGGAAGCTGTTGGGGCCAGTTCATTAGATATATTCAAGAGGGAACTGGATGTGGCCCTTGCTGCTAAAGGGATTAAGGGGTATAGAGAGAAAGCGGGAATGGGATACTGAGATTGCATGATCAGCCATGATCATATTGAATGGTGGTGTAGGCTGGAAGGGCTAATTGGCCTAATCCTGCACCTATTTCCATATTTCTATGCTTGATAACATCCTTCCTATATCAGGGCGACCAGAACTGCACACAGTACTCCAGAAGAGGCCTCACCGACATCCTTTACAACCTCAACATAACTTCCCAACTCTGAAACTCAAAGGACTGAGCACCTTCTCCTCATCTTCATCCCAAACTTCATCCTCACCCTCACCTTCAGTCTCATCCTCCCCAGGGGAAGAACCCCATTTTCAACCCAGTCCTCATTCTTTATCTCTCTTCCTACTGTCAACTGAATTGGATGTTGATATCAAGCCTGAAACTGGAAAGGTCAAGAATCTGAGTCACCATCACTAGAAGGAAGGTATCTCCGGATCCAACGCATCATCCTCCGACACTTCCGCCATCTGCAATCCGACCCCACCACCAAAGACATCTTTCCCTCCCCACTTTTATCTGCTTTCCGGAGGGACAACTCTCTCCGTGACTCCCTCGTCCGCTCCACACTCCTCCCTCACCCCCATCCCAGGCCCCAAGAAGACTTTCCACATCAAGCAGATGTTCACCTGCACATCTGCCAATGTGGTATACTGCATCCGCTGTACCCGGTGTGGCTTCCTCTACATCGGGGAAACCAAGCGGAGACTCGGGGACCGCTTTGCAGAACACCTACGCTCGGTTCGCAACAAACAACTGCACCTCCCAGTCGCGAACCATTTCAACTCCCCCTCCCATTCCTCAGACGACATGTCCATCCTGGGCCTCCTGCAGTGCCACAACGATGCCACCCGAAGGTTGCAGGAACAGCAACTCATAGTCCGCTTGGGAACCCTGCAGCCCAATGGTATCAATGTGGATTTCACAAGCTTCAAAATCTCCCCTCCCCCTACCGCATCCCAAAACCAGTCCAGCTCGTCCCTGCCTCCCTAACCTGTTCTTCCTCCCACCTATCCCCTCCTCCTTTTCTGATGAAGGGTCTAGGCCCGAAACGTCAGCCTCTCTGCTCCTATGATGCTGCTTGGCCTGCTGTGTTCATCCAGCCCTGCACCTTGTTGTCTCTGTATAAAGATTCACCTGTTCACTGTGTAATTTGCATCACAATGCTAGCTCCCAGAGAAATTCCAAAACAAAGTGACTACAAATTGAAACAAACATTTCACTTTGCTGCCAGACTACAATGATGGGCAGTTCTGCTGGAACTCCACATCATGCATCAGTGGACAAGCTAATTGGATTTCTTTTCGAAGAAATTTTTATTGTTAATTTGTGTGGGGAATCTTACATCTCTGCACAGCCTTTCACAGTTAGGACAATGGGAGTGTTGTCCTTCTGCATATTATTAACATTGCTGTTTACACCACTTACAAAAAGGGGTTTGAAATGTGTTCTGAACGAAAGATAAAATGATGCCAACTTAATCAGAGATTCCATTCTGAGTTTATGATTGGTAATGCAGGTACTGATTAATTATCTTAGAGACACATGATGTTCCACATCTGTATGAAAACATGAATACGTTTTGCTTCACTGGCATCATGATATACTCTGTTCTGTTTGAATAAATAGGAAAATTATTTCCAACTGGCATTGTGTTTGTTTCCTATAAGCAACAAACGGTAACACTGTTCAGATTGTAGGATGCAAATGAGTAGAAGGTGTTCAGTCCTTTGAGAATACGAGTTATTCACATTGATTTCTCTGACTCACATCTTTGATAGCCATGGCTCAGGAATAACACTCTTGCCTTTTCAACAAATGGTTGTAGATTCAAGCCCCAGTTCTAAGATTTGGGCACAGGTATGAAGGTGGCAGTACTCCGGGAGTGAGGCATTGATTTTCAGTTGGAAACCTAAATTAGGTTATTGTCTGCCTTTTCAGGTTGATGTAAAGGAGCCCATGGCATTATTTTGTATGTGATTGCTGTGATTCAGGATTTGTGTTCTCCGTGTTTCATTATGCTGGTCTGATCACTGATCTTTGTCATTGTGCTTGGTTGCTTCAGCCTGTGGACAGAGCTACAGAATCAGGTGACTAACCCACAAAGAAAAGATTCAAGAAGACCTGGGAGTCCTCGTCAACTCTGCATGTGTATTAGAACTTCCATAGAATCCCTACAGTGTGGAAACAGGCTCTTCGGCCCAACAAGTCCATATCTACCCTCAGAACATCCCACCCAAACCCATTCCCCAAACCCACACATCCCTGAACACTGTGAGATAATTTAACATGGCCAATCCACCCTAACCTGCACATCTTTGGACTGTGGGAGGAGACCAGAGCACCCAGAGGAAACCCACACAGACATGGGGACAATGTGCAAACTCCACACAGACAGTCGCCCGAGGGTGGAGTCAAGCCCAGGCCCCTGGTGCAGTGACGCAGCAGCGCTAACCACTGAGCCATCATGCTGCCCTAACTTCTGTAAAATTCTAAGATGTTGAAAGATTTGTAAATAAACTGTTTAGATTTAGAAGTAATGCCATCTTTGTGTTGCTCTGGGATCAATAATATCAACTCAATCTAACCTTTTGGCCAAATGTATTCCTCAGCTCATCGAAAGCAGAGAGTATGCTTAAACAGGTCTTTGACTATTTCACAGGATATGACGAGTGGAGTCTACAGGGATCTGTGTTTGGCCTCATTTTTTCACAATTTATTTCAATGACTTAATCAACAAGACCAAGGTGTGGTAGCTAAGTTTACATGAGGTCTTTACTGATCAGTATAGGTAGGATGAGTGAATGAGTGGGCAAAAATCTGGCAGAGGGAGCACAGTATGGCATAAAATAAAGTCGTTCACTTTGGCAGGAAGAATAATGAAGCAAAGTTTTGCCTAAATGAAGAACAACTGCAGAATTCTAAGCTGCAGAGGGGTTTAAGTGTTCAAGAGCATGATCATTAAGACGCAGAGACTACGAGAGGTTAATGGGATGCTGTCCTATATAACGAGAAGAATCATAGAATCATAGAATCCCTACAGTGTGGAAACAGGCCCTTTGGCCCGACAAGTCCATTCTGAACCTCAGAGCATCCCCCTGTAACCCATCTAATCTACACATCCCTGATCATTACGGGCAATTTAGCATGGCCAATCCACCGAGCCTGCACATCTTAAAGATTTGAACATTAAAGTAGGGATGGTGTACTTCAGTTACTCAGGGTACATAATGCACAGGAGCCGAAGTATGACATTTGGCCTATTTCAAATACCGAATGTCGTTTTGGTCTCTTTATTTACAGAAGGGTGTAACTGTGTTGGAGATGGTTTGGGGAGGTTTATTGGAATGAGCAGGCTGGCTTATAAGCAATGGTTGAATAGACTGGATTGGTTTCCAATGGAGTTTAGAGAGTGAGGGGTGACTTGATTGAAATGTATCAGACCCTTCCGTTTTTACCTTTATCCGTTAAGGGGATGAGGGGCGTCGCTGGCTAGGAAGCATTTATTGCCCATCCCTAATTGCCCAGGGGGCAGTTCAGAGTCAATCACATTGCTGTGGGTCTGGAGTCACATGTAGGCCAGACCAGGTAAGGATGGCAGTTTCCTTCCCTAAAGGACATTAGTGAACCAGATGGGTTTTTTCCCAACAATGGATTCACAATCATCATTAGATTCTTAACTCCAGATATTTTTTATTGAATTCAAATTCCACCATCTGCCATGGCAGGATTCGAACCCGGGTCCCCGGGACGTTATCTGGGTCTCCGGATTAACAGCCCAGTGATAATAACACTAGGCCATTGCCTCCCTTGCCTGAGCAGTCCTGACATGATTGGATATTTTCACTTGTAGGTGAGTCCAGAACTAAGGAGAGGGTTGCCCTTTTTGGGCAGAGATGTGGAGGATTTCTTTCTCTCAGAGTGGCACCATTTTGGACTCACTGCCTCTGAAGGTGATGGTGGTGGGGCCAGCGAATATTTTTAAGGTGAGGATCAATGGAGTCTAGTTAGACAGGAAAATCAAAATTTTTCAGGCCAGATAGGAACGTGGGAAACTAAGTAGCTGAAAACAGATCAGTCACCATCTTGAATAGCAGAGCACAGTCAAGGGGCTGAATGGCCTCCTCCTGCTTCTATTTCACATGTTTCTATGTTCAGATCAATGAAACAGGCTTTCATCCCACTTTCACCCTGCTCTTTATGGCAGCGTACATGAGCAAATTGGCAATTTCAGTTCCCAGATTATTGCTGATCACATTTCTAAAGTAATTCACTGCCTTTAAAGCGCTTTGGAATGGCCCTGGCCCGAGAATAGAATAGCAATTTATTGTCACTTGTGTTTATGAAAACACAGTGAGAGGTGTATAAGTCACCACAATTCGGTGCCATTTTAATTACAGAGTTTATAAAAAGAAATCACTGGGATGAGGTTAGGCCAAAAGATGATCTTTTCTTCCCTCCACGGCTCCTGGTTTCTGAAGGGGCATGCTATGCTGCTGCTGACCTGCCCAGACCTACCAAAGCAAGGATTTCGAGCCCAGATCCAGTACATAGCCACTGCTGAAGCCAACACCGAAGCCATTGTATCCTCACAGTAGCAAAGGAGGGACAGACCGGACCCACTAAGTCACGAATGCTGAAGCCATTGCTCACACCATTGCTGCTTTCAGTCACTGTCCAAAGTTACCACAGCCATGAGGAACAGACCAGAATCACCATGCCGTCACCGTTATAGCCACCACCCCCTCCCCCGGAGGAATGGACCTGGCCCACCGATGATGAAGCCTTCGATAAAGCCTTGTCCATGAGGAACAGACAACTAGATCCACCACAGTGCCCCTGCCGTAACATACCATCACAACCACCTTCCTCTACTGCAGCGACAGTAAGGAAGGAAAGGTAAAGTTTGATACAAAAGGGAAAGGAAGAAACGAGACAAAAAAGAAATACAAAGAAAAAAGGAAAATGCGGCAGGCCAGGTGAACAGGAGCGTATGGGCACAGAGCCCAAACACTTCTTACCCTGCGCCACCATCTTGAAAGGTGCTATATAAATGGCAATTCTTATTTTTTTCATTCTGATAATGAAACTTAACCCTGGGAAACCTTTACAGGTTTGTGAGGTAAATTTCACAGAATTATCCAGAATGTTTCTTCATCTGAAAAAGCTAAAGCCCTGGCACTAAGAAAGGGTATAGAAGATCTCAGTTGAGATTGTGCTGGCTGTGCCTCATGTGATACATCACTTCTCATGGGGTGTGACATGTGGTTCCAATGTTCTCACTTGTGAGAGATCTCACCCAGGTTCCACAGTGGGACTGACTGCAGTGCTCTTTAACAAGTCATTTGTGATAATGTGAAAGTAAGGCAATGATTCAGAAACAAATTGGCTCAGCTCAGCTCAGCTCAGCTTGAACTCAAGATGGGAGTCCTAATTTCACATTTGTCCCATCACCACCAACCTCTCCCAACCTCAGCTCACCTGTTACTGAAATAATCAGCTAGGCTACTGGTCTTCACAGTCCCTGCTCAGTCCTGACTCGGCTCCTACACCCTACCCTCTGTAAACCTGATTTCATCCAAACCTTTGCTCAACTGGACAACACACCCTGTTCCCCTGTTATGCCCTGGACACACTGACCTATATTAGCTTCAAATCAAACAATGGCTTGATTTTTATAAACTAAAAGAGCTGCAGATGCTGTTAATCAGAAACAAAAACAAAGTTGCTGGAAAAGCTTAGCAGGTCTGGCAGCATTTGTGAAGAAAAAATCAGAGTTAATGTTTCAGGCAAGGTGACCCTTCCTCAGAACTGATGGTGGCTGGGAAAATGTCAGTTTATATGCAGAAAATAGGGAGGGGGATGGGGTAGGGAGTAAACAATAGGATAGAGCCCAAAGAGAGAGATGAGCAGGCTGGGAGGGTGAATAGTTGTTTTTTTTAGAATCCCTACAGTGTGAAAACAGCCCTTTGGCCCAACAAATCCAAACTGACTCTCAGACCATCCCACCCAGACCCATCCCCTTCTCGCCCACTTAATCTACACATCCCTGAACACTATGGGCAATTTCCTATGGCCAATCCACCTAACCTGCAAACGTTTGGACTGTGAGAGGAAACTGGAGCAACTGGAGGAAACCCACGCAGATACGGGGAGAATGTGCAAACTCCACACAGACAGCTGCCTGAGGATAGAATTGAACCTGGGGCTGTGAGGTAGCAGTGCTAACCACTATGCCACTGTGCCACCGTGCCACCCGTATAAATGGGGACTGTTAGTGACTAACAACAGGGGGTGTGTAATGGCAGGCTACGTGGTAACAAGGCCTGGTGTGTGGAGTAGGGGTTAGGACATGGGAGAGTTTAGGCCCTAAAATTATCGAACTCGGTATTGAGTCCGAAGGGCGGTAGGGTCCCCAAGTGGAAAATAAGGTGTTACTCTTCCAGCTTGCATTGAGCTTCACTGAAGCATTGCAGCAAGCCAGAGACAGATATGTTGGCCAGGGAACAGGGCAGTGTTACTCTGTTTCTGTTGCATATATTCAGATGAGAGCAACTTCATCGGGGGAGCCCCCGAAATATCCACCTTCTTCCTCAACCGAGGATTCCCCAGCACCATTGTCAAACGGGCCCTCAATTGGGTCTGACCCATTTCCCGCACTTCGGCCCTGACCCCCTCTCTTCCCTCCTGCAACAGCAGTAGGGGTCCCCTTATCCTCACCTACCATCCCACCAGCATCCACATCCAGAAGATCATCAGATGCTATTTCCACCACCTCCAGCGAGATGCCACCACCAGACACATATTCCCCTCCCCTCCCTTGTCTGCCTTCTGCAGGGACCGTTCCCTCTGGGACACCTTGGTTCACTCTTCCTTCACTCTCAACGCCCCCCAACAGGCCTATGGCACCTTCCCCTGTAACTGGCGAAGGTGCAACACCTGCCCATTTACCTCCTCCCTCCGCAGTGTCCAAGGGCCCAAACATACCTTCCAGGTGAAGCAACACTTCACCTGCACTTCCCAGAATCTAGTCTACTGCATTCGCTGCTCACAATGTGGTCTCCTCTACATTGGGGAAATGAAGCATAGACTGGGTGACTACTTCACGGAACATCTACTGTTACTGTTAGTCACTAACAGTCCCCATTTATACGGGTGGCACGGTGGCACAGTGGCATAGTGGTTAGCACTGCTACCTCACAGCCCCAGGTTCTGCTCACAAAAAAGACCCTGAACTACCTGTTGCCTGCCACTTTAACACATCACCCAGTTCCCTGGCCAACATCTCTGTCTCTGCAGCGTTCCAGAGAATAAACTGGAAGAACAACACCTCATTTTCCGCTTGGGGACCCTACAGCCCTCCAGACTCAATATCGAGTTCAATAATTTCAGGGCCTAAACTCTCCCATGTCCCAGCCCCCTACCCCACACACCAGGCCTTGTTACCATATAGCCTGCCATTACACACCCCCTGTTGTTAGTCACTAACAGTCCCCATTAACAACTATTCACCCTCCCAGCCTGATCGTTAGCAACTCCTTTGTCTATCCAACTGCTCTTCTCTCTCTTTGGGCTTTATCCTTTATTCTATTGTTTACTCCCTACCCCATTCCCCTCCTTATTTTCTGCATATAAACCGACGTTTTCCCAGGTACCATCAGTTCTAAGGAAGGGTCACTGGACCCAAAATGTTAACTTTGATTTTTCCTTCACAGATGCTGCCAGACCTGCTGAGCTTTTCCAGCAACATCTGTTTTTGTGTTTAGGCTTGATTTTTAAAATTCTTATCCTTGCTTTTAAATCTTTCTGTGGTCTCATTCATTCCTACCTCTGTTACCTCCTCCAATCTCTCAGGAATGCCCAATTACAATCCTCCCACCAATGATGGATGTGCCCTCAGTTTCCTGGATCCTCAGTTCTAGAACTTTCTACCCACACACCTTGGCTTCATATTTCCACATGAAGACATTCAGAAAATTCATCTCTTCTCACAGGCTCTTGGTCATCTGATCGAACATCATGTTGTACTCTAATTTATAATGCTCCTATGAAGAACATTGGAGGGTTTCATTACTTTATAGCTGAAACATACTGTAAATGTCAGTTGTTGTTGAGGGAATATCAAGCATTATCCAATTCAGGGTACTTTATTGAGCAAAGGCCTGGTAACCAATTGCGATTTATTGAAATTTATATTTTATATTCACTTACTGTGCCATGCCTTTTCCACCCAGTCGGAGTTTATTTGGAATATCAAATCCAGTTTGGGTAAAGCGACCTCAGATGTTCAGATATGCAGACAAAAGGGGTCAGTGTGAGACAACAAGGTGCAGGGCTGGATGAACACAGCAGGCCAAGCAGCATCATAGGAGCAGAGAGGCTGACGTTTTGGGCCTAGACCCTTCATCAGAAAAGGGGGAAGGGAAGGGGGTTCTGAAATAAATAGGGAGAGAGTGGGAGGCGGATAGAAGAGGGATAGAGGAGAGGATAGGTGGAGAGGAAACAAACAGGTCGAAGAGGTGGGGATGGAGCCAGTAAAGGTGAGTGTAGGTAGGGAGTTAGGAAGGGGATAGGTCAGTCCAGGGAGGACGGACAGGTCAAGGGGGCGGGATGAGGTTGGTCGGTAGGAGATGGAGGTGCGGCTTGAGGTGGGAGGAGGGGATAGGTGGGAGGAAGAACAGGTTAGGGAGGCAGGGACGAGCTGGACTGGTTTTGGGATGCGGTAGGGGGAGGGGAGATTTTGAAGCTTGTGAAATCCACATTGATACCATTGGGCTGCAGGGTTCCCAAGCGGAATATGAGTTGCTGTTCCTGCAACCTTCGGGTGGCATCATTGTGGCACTGCAGGAGGCCCAGGATGGACATGTCGTCTGAGGAATGGGAGGGGGAGTTGAAATGGTTCGCGACTGGGAGGTGCAGTTGTTTATTGCGAACCGAGCGTAGGTGTTCTGCAAAGCGGCCCTGCAGAAAGAGACAGATATTCACATGACCTCAGCCCAGACCAGAGTGGGGGTTCAGTGTGGATGGGGGGGGTGGGGATAGAGCCTAATGGAAGTTATCTCTCTGAATAACTTTGTCCCTCTAACCTCTTTGGCAGCCTGGATGCCAGGATAAATATGGCTTTTAAGTTAGAGTGATGGTACAAGCAGCGTTTGTGGGAATTCAGACCCAGATCGTGGCTTGGACCCTCTCTAAGAGCATCCGACTTCCAAAAGGTTTCTAGCTCCCCTTGTCAAGGAGGTTGTGGGCGTGGATGGGATGGTGCAGTGGATGGGTTGGTGATGGGTTGGTTTGGGTTGGATCAGCCTATGAATGCTGGCTGTACTGTAGTCACACCCGTTTCCACCAACCCTTCTGAACCACCATCCCTTTCCTCTCTTTCAAGGTGGGAGGAGTTGCAAGTTTGGTAGGTGCTGTTGAAGAAGCCTTGGGTGAGTCATTGCACTGTATTTTGTGGACGGTACACACTGCTGCAGGTGTGCATTGATGGTGGAGCGAATCAATATTGACGATGCTTGGTGGGCTATTGATTAAGTGGGCCACTTTGATTTGGATAGTGTCAAGATTCTTGAATGTTATTGGAGCTGCACCCATCAAGGGCAAGTGGGGAGTATTCCATTACACTCCTGACTTGTGCCTTGTAGATGGTGGACAGGTTTTGGGGAATTAGTTAGTCAGTGAAGCTTGTTGATGTTCACAGATGTGAACATCAATAGCAAAACCTAATCTTGTTGCATAGATATTCATAAACAGGTACAAAATGCAATCCTGAGTCCAACCAAATCTGCTTCCTCTGTGTGAAGGTTCCTGTTCATGTAAACTCTTTTGTTTCACCAAGTGGGGGACAATATAATAGTAAACAGCAGCAGGAGCCATTTTAATTCCGGATTATCAAACATCAAACAGATGCTTTGGTCATTTTTGACCAAAGTCACAGCAATGGTGACACTGCTCGAACAGAAACGGAATATTGGTTGTCAAAGACCATATCAATTCATCTGCATTAGACTGTAGACCATTACCAGGTTAAAAAGTACAGAAAAGACTAAAGAGACAGGTAGTGTCTGGGTGCATTTCCTTATAATTTGTAATAATTATAGCAAGAACTGAGAGCTGAATCACTTCAATATTTCTGACAGCTCATATACTACCAGAAGCACGACATTAAAATCTGAGGAGTCAAAAACAATTTCAAAACTGGCAAACCTTAAATAAAGTGACAGATTGGATGCTCCCAGAACATTACCTGGGTCTCTAGGTTAACAACAATGGCATAATACCACTAGGTCATCACTTCCCCTCCCTCATGTGGTAATGAACAGTTTATAAGGCTTATTGTCCTTAGACAATGCATTGATTTACTTCGTTTTGTTTACATTAGAATTTTATATACATCAGCAGATATTACCCATCAAAATTTGTGTAAAACCTGGAGGAATATTTAAGAACTGAACTCTTCAGTGAATCGTCTGGAATCTCCTCAATAACATTAAAAACAAAAATATGTTTTCGATATGAAAAGAGACATTATGCTGGAACTTTATGAGGCATTAACACTTTTATGAGACATTGCACTGAAACATTTGTCTCTTGGTTTCTTTCTGTCTCTGGCTGTGTCTTGATTTGCATCTTCATTGCTGCTCCAGTGACTGATTGACAGATGAGCACAGTACCCGTTGACAGGGATGATTGGTCGATGTGTTGAAATTTTAATTTCATTTTTGATTTGCACAGGTGTCCATTCTGAGTAATGTGCCAGTTACTGTGCTGAGGTTATTGAGTTTACTTATGTTGACGGCTCATTTTCTATGTGACAGCTTTCTCTAATAACACGCACAGAACTGAAGACATTGATCCTTTACATTCCTTGTCCTTGCTTTTATCTCTGCTGTATCTGAGATCAAGCAAATTCCGTAAGGGTAATAGAAATAGTTAGCACCCGCAGACTTTTTGGAAAAAGGCAATTGCATACAGTGCCAAGATAGAATCGTCTAACAATCTCTGGTTAGGATGACTCAGTGCTACAAGTTCCATCTGTGCAGTAATGTCTGTATCTCAACCAGATGTCAGGGGCTTGAACACAGGGCCCTACTCTCAATCAAGTGGCTTTGTCACTGTTGAATATGATGATTTCTAGTTTTTCAGCTCAGGACTTTGATGGAACAGTGGGATATGGAAAGCAAGACTTGCATTACACAATGTCTCATTACATCTGTCTGAAAAGTCTCAACAATGGAACACTTTGAAATGTAATAACTGCTGTTAAGTGGGAAACAGAGAGGATTGCTGATTTTGGGTGACTGCATAACTGATTACATACTAAGGTAAATGTGATTTCCTCCCACCGCCAAATGTTCTTTCTTTTCCTTTGGGATCTGTAACTCCTGTTGGAATAGGGGTGAACGCGCAGCCCCTCCACACTGCGTACAAATTATTATCCCTGAGCTTTGACCCTAAGATAGGAATGACCGTTCCAATGCTGGGAACATCATATCTGAAATAACTCTGCAGAGGCTGGTATCCCATCACCAAGTCACCCTTTATTTACACTTGCATCATCCTTGACACTGGTCCAGCTCCATCAAGGCCAGCTCTCAGAGTGAGCAGAATCTCTGACCTTGCTGTTTATATCTGACAGCTAGGGCTCCCTGATTGGACCAGATTAACAGCCCCACTCAGGGAACTGATATTCTATGTGTTCGACCTGGCTGACCTCGTTACAATCACCCTCTAAGTCCAGGGATGTAGGCCTTTTCTTTCTCTGGTAGCCTCTCCTGGGGTGGTTTCACACAGGGTCCAGTTCCTCCAACTCTGGCTCGGGCATGGGCGGCATGTACTATACTGTAGCCTGGCTCTTGTACCCGGAGCATTGTGGAAGAAATTCATCCTCTTCCTCAGCCAGGAAAGGCATCGGGGCTGCAACATCTGCCAGGATCATCTCAGACTCTGAGGTTTCTTCGATACTACACAGAGGGGAATAACTCATGGATTCTGATTGCCTTTCCGGCTGTTCTGAGGGGCCAGGTAAGTTCTGCTCCTGCCCTGTTTGCGAGTTTGAAGCTTTCATGTGGTCCACATATTTGTTCAGGACTGCATGACCTTCCTGAACTTTGTACATTATGGGACCTGACCTGGTGCTGACCGTGCCCCTTACCCATGCAGAGCCATTACCCATCCAGGCTCTTACCCATCCAGGGTTTCATGCCCTGAAGGAAACTGTCTCTCTCACTTACAGGAGTCTTATGCCCGGCATTGGTGCTCCATTTCACCCTCCCTCTCCCAGTCCAGGAAGATCAGGTTTAACCTGGTGCAGAGCCTTCTCCCCATTAGCAACTCTGCTGGAGCTATCCTTGTAGTTACATGAGGGATGGTCCTATAATCAAACAGGAACCAGGACAGTTTGGTATCTAGTGAAGATGCAGGCTGTTTCCTTAAGCCTGCCTTCAAAGTTTGGACTGTTCGTTCTGCCAGACCATTGGATAATGGATGGTATGGAGCTGTCCTTACATGCCGAATGCCTTTTGACTTAGGAAATACTTGAATTCCCTGCTGGTAAATGATGGCCAGTTGTCTGTGACCAACACCTCCAGGAGAACGTGTATTGAAAAGATGCTGGCAATTTCTCTATCATCGTCCCTGTATTTGGCGACTGAACTCTATGCAAATCCAGCCTCTTTGAGAGGGCATCCACAATGACTAAGATCATTGAGCCCATGAAAGGATCTGTATAGTCAATGTGTAACTGAGTCCAGGGTTTACCTGGCCATTCCCATGAGTGTGGGGGTGGGTGGCATGTGTCATCCACCTGGCTGACCGCATTACAATTGCTACAGCGTCCAATGATCTTATCATCTTCAATCTGATTCTGTTCCAACTAATGTCAAGAAGCAACCATGGAGTATTCAGCACCAGGTCTCCTGGATGATTTTCTTCTCCATAATCCCAGGACTAGTTGAATCTTGTTGTTACACTGCCAATGCTTCCCACAAGATAAACAATCTCCGTACAGACCAGGCACTGAGGCAGAATGCACAGTTTGTACACTTCTCTACCACACACCTGCCCCAAACACCTCTGCTCTGCCTCATGTTATTTGGGTCAATTTGAATGCAGCTTGGTGTGCCATCCATATCTCCATAATGCCAAAGAGTCCGAAAGGAAATAGCGTGCTCCCCAATACAAGAGTAACAAAAATCTGTTGTGTCTGGCATGAAAACAGAAATTGCTGGAGAGACTCAGCAGGTCTGGCAGTATCTGTGGGCAGAGAAACAGAGTTAAAATTTCATGTCCAATACGACCCTTCTTCGGAACTGAAGGGACTGGAAATGCTGTTTTTTATTCAGTAGACAGAAGGGGAGGAGGCCATGTGGAACAGATGGTGAGGCTTCTCAGAGGAAAAGACAAAGGCTGTGATAATGGTGTTGAAGGAATGATGGAGATGTAAAACAGGTGTAAATATTCAGGGTAAAAAACAGAGGACGAGGCTGCACTGCAGAGAGCAAAACCAAGAAGAACAGTTGGGGGAGGTTGGGGGATGTAAAAGAAAGTGAGGATGGGGCCCTACTTGGAAACCTCAATATGGAGTCCGAGAGGTACTGTACGTAGCAATGTCTTGCAAAGAGAAAAAGATGTTAGCAGCGATTTACTAAAACAGCAAGTTGTTTATAAAGCACCACTAGCTCTGTTGAGTAAAGAGAATATATCTTCCTCTTTTCCACTACTACATCCAAGGTCTCATTTCCTGGTGGAATTATTGATGGGGCAGCCGGTCTTAAACCCAACAGTGACCTCTTTAACTTGGGAACATTAATGAGCAGGCACCACTTGATTGCCAGTATACAATGAGAGCTCTTCAACTGATACGCTGTTGTAATTCCAACAAGCAGATCATGTCAGAAATCATTTATGAGTCATTGCATTGTCATCAATATTGCATGGCAGGGAAGTGATCATATTTTAAAACATTAATGTTTGGTAACAATGGATATTTGTCCTCTCAAGAAGGTTGTGATGAGGGTAAATAGAAAGAACTAGTCAGCAGAAAATTGAAGAGATTTGGAGACATAACGTGACCACAGGCTTACCTCAGGAATTATCAAAGTTATTAAACACAGCATGCATTTGGAAAGAGAGTGAAACAAATGGGCCAAACATTCCATAGACCCTGGGATTTCTTTATAATTTGCTTCACTAGGATGCTGGTTATTTTCACATTGTGCCCTTTATTAGACCAATTTCCAACAATCAGATGTGCAAAAGTCCCATTTAATAGAAAGTCCATGTGTATTTCTAATGAGGAATCAGAGGTTGATCCCAACACAGAAAGAGGACATTGGGCCTGTCAATGCTTTGCTGACTCTCAGAAGGAGCAATTCGCTGACAGCCACTCATCCACTATAACCCAGCAAGAATAATCTGTGTCGTTCTCACTTTCATAAAACACATTCTACATCCTGATCACTTGCTGTGTAAAAACATTTTGCCTCATGTCGCCATTGCTCCTTCTTCCATTCAGTATTCAGCATGAATCCTATGATAATAGAATATTCCCACTTTCATATTGATGAAAGCTATAATTTCTAAAGTGTGAGATTTAAGATTGCATCTGTTTCTCTGCAGGAGCAGACTTTGACTCCATGCCTCGATGACTGACTTCTCCAATCTGCTAACAACCTCCAGCTGATAATCCTGATGGTAAATGGTGCAGGTGGGAGGTAAATCTGACAGGAATGCTGATCCTGCCCCATTCCTCCTTTGTCAATTCCAAGGAAGAGTCTTTGGACCTGAAATGTTAACTCTGTTTTCTCTCCCCAGAGATGCTGCCAGACCTGCTGAGTTTCTCCAGCACTTTCTGTTTTTATCTGAATTATTCTTAAAATGATTGAGAAACTCTGGTTAACACCTGAACTCTGATCCAGAATTACAACAAATCAGTTTAATCCCACACATAGGCACCTTTACACAAGGCACCTTCACATTCCCGCCCCCTTGACCTGTCCGTCCTCCCTGGACTGACCTATCCCCTCCCTAACTCCCCACCTACACTCACCTTTACTGGCCCCATCCCCGCCTCTTCGACCTGTTTGTTTCCTCTCCACCTATCCTCTTCTCTATCCATCTTCTATCTGCCTCCCACTCCCTCCCTATTTATTTCAGAACCCCCTTCCCCTCCCCCTTTTCTGATGAAGGGTCTAGGCCCGAAACGTCAGCCTCTCTGCTCCTATGATGCTGCTTGGCCTGCTGTGTTCATCCAGCCCTGCACCTTGTTGTCTCGGATTCTCCAGCATCTGCAGTTCCTACTATCTCTGACCTGCTGTATTCATTCAGCTCCACACTATGTTATCTCTGACTCCAGCATCGGCAGTTCTTACTGTCTGTAGCATAAGTGGCCCTAGTCTTCTCTGACGCTACTTTGTTTCTTGTAATTAAGGCAATGAACCCCACCTCTTATCTCCTTGAAAGCTTTGCTTAACCATTTCTCCAAGGTCACTTGATTTCTAGTAAATAGTAGGTGGCTTATGGCACACATTAAAATGTTGACTTCACTTCCTAAGAGAATATCCAAATAATCTAAAACCTTCATATCAGTCATGATCGAATGTTGGAACAGACACAGTGGGCCGAATGGCCTAATTCTGCTCCTATACACAACAAGAACACAAGAACACAAGAACTAGGAGCAGGAGGAGGCCGTCTGGCCCTTCGAGCCTGGTCCGCCATTCAATAAGATCATGGCTGATCCTTCTGTGGACTCAGATCCACTTACCCGCGTTCTCACCGTATCCCTTAATTCCTTTATTGTTCAAAAAACATCTACCTTTTTTTTAAAAACATTTACTGAAGTAGCGTCAACTACTTCACTGGGCAAGGAATTCCATAGATTAACAACCCTCTGGGTGAAGAAATTCCTTCTCAGTTCAGTCCTAAATCTGCTCCCTCTAATCTTGAGGCTATGCCCTCTTGTCCTAGATTCACCTGCCAGTGGAAACATCCCCTCTACTTCTATCTTATCTATTCCCTTCATAATTTTATATGTTTCTATAAGATCCTCCCTCAATCTTCTGAATTCCAATGAATAAAATCCCAATCTACTCAGTCTCTCCTCATAAGCCAACCCCCTCAACTCCGAAATCAACCTAGTGAACCTCCTTTGCACCCCCTCCAGTGCCAGTACATCCTTTCTCAAGTAAGGAGACCAAAACTGCACACAGTACTCCACGTGTGGCCTCACCAGCACCTTGTACAGCTGCAACATAACCTCTCTGCTTTTAATCTCAATCCCTTTAGCAATGAAGGACAAAATTCCATTTGCCTTCCTAATTACTTGTTGTACCTGCAGACCTACCTTCTGTGATTCATGCACAAGGACACCAGGTCCCTCTGCATAGCAGCATGCTGCAACTTTTTACCATTCAAGTAATAATCCCTTTTACTATTACTCCTACCAAAATGTATGACTTCACATTTATTTACATTGTATTCCATCTGCCAGACCTTTGCCCACTCACTCAATGTATCTATGTTCCTCTGCAAAGTTTCACAGTCCTCTGCACACTTTGCTCTGCCACTCATCTTAGTGTCATCTGCAAACTTTGACACCCTACACGTGGTCCCCAACTCCAAATCATCTATATAAATTGTAAATAATTGCTGTCCCAACATCGATCCCTGAGGCACACCACTAGTCACTGACTGCCAGCTAGAATAGCACTCATTTATCCCCACTCTTTGTTTCCTGTTGGTCAACCAATCCTCGATCCATGCTAATACTTTACCCTTAATGCCATGCATCCTTATCTTATGGAGTAGCCACTTGTGCGGCACCTTGTCAAAGGCCTTTTGGAAATCTAGGTACACCACATCCATTGGGTCCCCATTGTCCACCTTGCTCGTAATGTCTTCATAGAATTCCAAAAGATTTGTCAAGCGTGACCTGCCCTTCATGAACCCATGCTGCGTCTGCCCAACGGGACAATTTCTATCAAGATGCCTTGCTATTTCTTCCTTAATAATAGACTCAAGCATCTTCCCCACTACAGAGGTTAAGCTAGCTGGTCTATAATTCCCCATCTTTTGTCTACTTCCCTCTTTAAACAGTGGCGTCTCATTTGCTGTTTTCCAATCTGCTGGGACTGCCCCAGAGTCCAGCGAATTTTGGAAAATTACCGCCAGTGCACCTGCTATTTCTCCCACCATCTCTTTTAGTACCCTGGGATGCATTCCATCAGGGCCAGGAGACTTATCAATCCTTAGCTCCATTAGCTTGCCCAACACTACCTCTTCCGTAATTATGATTGTTTCCAGGTCCTCACCTACCTTCGTCTCTTTGTCTATTACTGTCATGTTATTAGTGTCCTCCACTGTGAAGACTGATACAAAATACCTGTTCAATGCCTCGGCCATTTCATCATATCCCATAACTAAACTCCCCATCTCATGCTCTAAAGGGCCAACGTTTACTTTAGCCACTCTTTGTCGTTTTATATATTTATAGAAACTTTTCCTATCTGTCTTTATATTCTGTGCTAGTTTTTTCTCATGTTCTATCTTACTTTTCCTTATAGCTCTTTTTGTGGCTTTCTGTTGACCTTTAAAGTTTTCCCAATCTTCTAGTTTCATGCTGTTTTTGCCCACTTTGTATGCCTTCTCTTTCAATTTGATAGCCTCCTTATTTCTTTAGACACCCATGGCAGATTACCCCTTTTCTTACAGTCCTTCCTTTTCATTGGAATATACTTTTGCTGAGCACTTTGATGGTCTCATTGTCTTCCAGTCAACAGATGGGTTTTCACAACAACCAATGTTAGTTTCTTGGGACTATCACTGAGGCAACCTTCATATTCTAGATGTATTAATGATATTTAAATTCCACCAGCTAATGTGGTGAGATTTGAACCTTGTGTTCAGACTATAAGCCTGGGTTTCTGGATTAATCATCTAGTGACAGTACTGGAATGTTGCCATTTCTGTATAAAGCTGAAGAATATTGGACAAACCTCACTGACCTGCACACACAGTGCCTCGCTCACTGGGATTGGGATCAGATCTGAGAATCTTGGACAATTCTCCCCCTCTCTGACTGGGAACACTGAATCTAATTGTTGCCTTAACATTACCCTCTTGATTAAAATTGACTGTCTAAGGCCAAACCAGAAATTATACACAGAACCATTTGTTTTTGCTCAACGGAGAGAGCTGATAAATATCCTGGTGAGATACTTCAAAGGGGATTGGTCTGAATCTAGACAATTTCCTTTTATAATACCAATCTTCCCAGGACTCAAACCTATTCTCTTTTGTGATGTCAAATCAAAGAAAGAGTGTGGTTTTCAGCACAATCTGGGGAGGTGATGGCCTAGTGGTATTATCACTGGGCTGTTAATCCAGAGACCCAGATAACGTTGTGGGGACCTGGGTTCAAATCCTGCCATGGCAGATGGTGGAATTTGAATTCAATAAAAATCTGGAATTGTGTCTAATGATGATGATGAAACCATTGTCGGAAAAACCCATCTGGTTCACGAATGCCCTTTAGGGAAGGAAATCTGCCATCGTTACCCAGTCTGGCTTACATGTGACTCCAGACCCACCGCAATGTGTCTGACTCTTAATTTCCTCAGGGCAATTAGGGATGGGCAATAAATGCTGGTTTAGCCAGTGACATCCATATGCTGTGTGAATGAATTAAAAAACTCCAACACACCAAGATTGGGCACACTGTCAGTGATGGAACAGGACCACAGGCCTCATTAAAGGTGCAAAAAGCCCCTTAAATCTTAATTAGAAGTTTATTGCAAAGCATAGCCTGAAAGTACATTTCCTGCACAGCAGCAGATGAGCTGAGTGATCTGTATTGGACCCTTTCCCCTTAGGGTCATCAGCAGTAAACCCACATCTGTACCAGGACATATTGCTTTCACTTCCTGACATTATCAGAAAGCTCTGTCATCCTGTAGTGGGAACACAGTGAAAGGTTTCTCCCTGCATTGGGAACTCATGCATTGCCACATATTATTATTTAAAATGCAGAAAGATGCTAAACAGTCAGCCAGTCAATTTCTCTGGGGAGGAGGAATTGGAAATGTCAACTTCTGGATGAGGATCTATTGACCTTGCCTGATTTTGAGCAGTTAGCTGTTTAGCTCTAGTTTAATTATTGCATCTTCTGACGGTGGGAGTGTTTGTATTATTTCTGGTTTATATCATGGAGATCTCCGTCAGAACGTACTGTCCTATTTTACACCTAAAGGCCATTCCAGCCAGCGGCAAACTTTTATTACCGTGACTCTGTGAAGATTGTTTTGCCAACAGTTATTCCCATTACTTTCTACTGACTTTCTTGTTCTTTGTTCAGTGTTTCCAAGTGGTTCCCACCTGCAGTGGAGCTTGCTGGCATAGCTGGTTTCTGGCTGTGCCTGTATTGTGTCTAAACAATAATATGGACAGATATAAAATTTTACACTCATCCAATCAATCTCTTCATTTGTTATGGTTTTCAAACAGGTAAGTAAACATTAATAGGCTCAAATAATTCTCTTAGGTAATGAATGCTAAGTTTTCATGCCCAAATTATGTAATTTTATCTTGGCCCATGGGATGTGGGCATTTCTGTCAGGCCAGCATTTCTTGCCCATCCCTACTTGCCCCTTGAGAAGGTGGTTGTGAGCTACCTTCTTGAACCACTGCAGTCCATGTGCTGTAAGTTGACCCACAATGTCCTTAGGGAAGGAATTCCAGGATTTTGACCCAGTGACAGTGAAGGAATTGCGATATATTTCCAAGTCAGGATGGTGAGTGACTTGGAGGGGAACTTGTAGGGGGTGGTGTTCCCATGTATCTGCTGTCCCTGTCCTTCTCGTTGGAAGTGGTCGTGGGTTTGGAAGGTGCTGCCTGAGGATCTTTGGTGAATTTCTGCAGTGCATCTTGTAGATAGTACACACTGCTGCTACTGAGCGTTGGTGGTGGAGGGAGTGGATGCTTGTGGATGTGGTGCCAGTCAAATGAGCTGCTTTGCCCTGGATGGTGTCAAGCTTCTTGAGTGTTGTTGGAGCTGCACCATCCATTCAATCAGATACCCCCTCATCTTTCTGAACTGCATCAAGTACAGACGCAGAGTCCTCAAAAACTCCTCATGTGACAAGCCCTTTATCCCTGGGATCATTCTTGTCTGGACCTGTCCAAGACCTGAACATCCTTCCTTAGAAATGGGGCCCAAAACTGCTCACAACATTCCAAATACAGTCAGACCAGAGCATTATACAGCTTCAGCAGTATATCTCTACTCTTGTATTACAGCCCTCTTGAAATGAATGCTCACATTTGGTCAATGGTAAAACCCAGAATATTGCTGGTACTTGTGTGGCGTGAATGTCACTTGCCACTCGTCAGCCCAAGCCTGGATATTGTCCAGATCTTATTACATTTGAACATGGACTGCTTCAGTATCTGAGGAGTTGCGAATGATGCAGAACATTGTGCAATCATCAACGAACTTCCCCACTTCTGACCTTATGATGGAGGGAAGGTCATTGATGAAGCAGCTGAAGATGGTTGGGCCTAGGACACTACCCTGAGGAATTCCTGCAGAGAGGTCCTGGATCTGAGATGATTGACCTCCCACAACCACAACCATCCTCCTATGTGTCAGGTATGACTCCAACCACCAGAGAGTTTGCCCCCTGATACCCATTGATTCCAGTTTTGGCAGGGCTCCTTGATGCCACACTCGGTCAAATACAGCCTTGATGTCAAGGGCTGTCACTCTCACCTCACCTCTTAGAAATCTGTCAAGTGTGAGGAATTCCTGGATAATCTTCCTGTAACAAACTGAGGCTGTTTGGCTTGCTCTGCAACATTGCCTTCCGCAACACTGCCTTAATTCCAACCTCACTTCCTGAGTGATTTCTCCCAGTCCTCAACAACTACACCACCATCTGTCAAATCCAGCTCTCTTTCTCAGTTCCATCTCAACTCAACCACTGGCCACACAACTGCCCATGCCTCAATTTTCACTATGACTATTAGTGGGCTTCCTCGTGCTTTTAATTTGTCTGTATGTAATCCCAATGTCTGCATTTTGTATTTTCCCCAGAGTGCTACAGCTCATCAAAGGGAATGTTTGCCACTGTGTTTGCTCAGCCATGATTTTCAGCTTTTCATCAATCATAATTGAGTCAACAATTCCTCTATTTCAGACCCAAAACAATGCCATCTACATTCTACTAAATCTGCATTGATAGCTGAGGATAAATCTCATCAGGACAATTAATGTGCTTTGTAAACTGGCTACATCTCGTAAAGTGTATTACTCTGCTGTGTACATTTGGAGTAGGGTAATTGGAAATTTGTTCTTATGTAGAAAAAAAAATTGCAGTAATTAATCATAACTATTGGAAACAAAATTTCATTTCTCAAATGTTTTGTTTCGCTGAAATGTGATAGTTCATTTAGAAATGCTGAAATGTACAATGCTGGCAATCTGACTATAGTTAAGCGTTTGATTTGTACAATGATATGTTAGTTAGCTCAGTTGGCTGGATGGATGGAATGTGACGTGGCTTCAATTTCTTCAACCAGCTAAAGAATTCTCCTTCTCAACCTCTCCCCTCACCTGCGGCATGCTGGCCCTCAGGTTAAGCCATCCCCAGTAGGCGCTCTCTCTCTATGATGAGTGAGTAATCCTCTGGGATTATGGTGACTTTACCTTTATGTTTCCAGCAATGTTTCTGTATTTTCATTTTCCATATATTCAGCATTTGCCAGTTTATTTATTCCTTTAAATGCAGCAACCAACATAACCATTCCTTAGTCAGTACTGAGTCAAAAATATTCTACCCTACAGCTTCACTAAATGGGCAGTGTGGTTTGAGAAAGAGGCTGATCATGCCATTCAGAGGGAGAGCGCTGATGAGGTAATGAATGCAGCAAAACATTTATCTGTTATTGTGGATGAAGCAGGTAAGATCCCTGACTGATGCCTCACAGTTGTGTTTCCAGGCCACCATTCACCAGGGGTATCTCCCAAGGGGGAGGGGAGGGGGCTGGGGGTGTCACCCGGATAGCATTTCAGAAACCTAAGAATAATGATTTCAACACGTCTCCAAACCCAATGGTCACATCTGAAATTAACTTTAAACAGACAGCTCAGATAGTGCCTATTGATTGTCACAAAAAACCCATTTGGTTCATTAATATCTGCTACAGGGAGGGAAACCCGCAATCTGTACCCAGCACGGATTACAGGTGACTCCAGGCCCATAACAGTGTGATTCATTCTTAACTGTCAGATTGACCATAAATATTGGCTCAACAAATAATGCCCATACCTCAGGATAAATAATAAAAGAACATGGATATGCTGATGGAAGAGCACAAGTCCTTATTTAGTCCAGAACCTGGTCTGGTGTCAGAATATTACGCTCAGAATCCTACACTCTAAGGAAAGGGATGTCACTCTTTCCCATCTCCAGAGCTGAAGAAATGTTTTCCAAACTCATTGATGGCCAATAACTTTCTGATTTTGAGCTTTCACGGTCTTACTGTCAATTCCCCACGGTGGGTGTGTCCAGAACCAGGTGTTCAGGAGTATGAGGATTCAGGGTAGACCATTTAGGACGGAGATGAGGAGACATTTCTTCCCCCAAAGAGTGGTGAGCCTGTGGAGTTCATTACCACAGGAAGTAGTTGATGCTGAAACATTGAATGTATTCAAGAGGTGGCTAGATATAGCACTTGGGGCGAATGGGATCAAAGGTTATGGGGAGAAAGCAGGATTAGGCTATTGAGTTGGACGATCTGCCATGATCGTGAAGAATGGAGGGCATGCTCGAAGGGCCACATGGCCTCCTCCTGCTCCTATCTTCTATGTTTCTATATAACCAGAATTGGCTGAAGAAAGTTGAGATTTGATGACAATAAATGAAGTGGTGTTAAACTGAGCAACTCGTCCAGGCACCAACAAAGAATCAAAAAGCTGTGTGTCAAATCTACAACCAACTCTTGTAAACTATTGTACACCATTGTAAAACCATCCTTTTGCTAAAACTCAGTGTTGTTGGACCAAAATCCTGGAATTCCCTCCCTAAGGGAATTGTGGGTCAATCTACAGCGCACGGACAGCAGCGGTTCAAGAAGGCAGCTCACCCCCACCTTCTCAAGCACAGCTGGGGATGGGCAATAAATGCTCGACCAGCGCACATCCATGAATGAATTAATAAAGTAGTGAGCTGAATATGTAAAGATGACTGACTGTATATTCTCAATAAAATTCAATGGAACGATATTCTGTTGTGTTCTTTGAAGGTGATGCAATATTCTTATTGTCCTTCCCTTGATAAATGTTTATCACAAATTCAATTCTATTTGATAAAGAATAATATTAATATTTTAGTTCCATCTTCCATGACAATGAAAAGCTACCAGTTAATGTTCCCAGCACTCACTATAGTCAGTCTAAACTATTCTGGGTATGCCAGTAAAGGTGGGTTTATGTAATGGATATTTCTACGTTGGGTTTTTACCTTAGACACTTTAACCCTTTCACCAAAACTTTCAACTAGAGGATTTTCAAACAACAAAGTCCTGAAGCTTTTTCCAATGCTTTAATTTTTTTTTCAACTTTATATACTCTCAAACATCACTCGTATTCTGTGAAAGAGATTCACACAATGAGATGCAGAATTAAATGAAGTGATTTCTTCATATATTCTGGAGTGAAAAATATATGATGAACACAAGGATACGAATGGAATATTGTGCCCACTATTGTCAGGTCAAATGCTGAAATTCAGACTAATTTGGGATTTTAAAACTGAACATGAAAAGCTGCTAAAATGGTTGCTGCATAGCATATGACCTTTGGAAATGGAGTTTTCTGCCTGCTTGTTGTCCACACTGTGTGTTTGCAGCATCAGCTGCAGGTCCCTGGTTCAGCTCTGAGGTTGGTGTAGCACATGGCTGTACAACAAGATGCATAACTGCACCCCCCTACCCACTTTGACTGAGGATAGTGATCAGCAATGCCAAGCTGCCTGATTGTATGACTGCACCAACTGGCAATGCCATGCAGGACAGGGCAGGAATGCCTTGAGCATGCAGGTAGGCTGAAGTGAGTGAGCATGAAGAGACAAGCAAAAAGCCCTGAGATGGGGCTTGGCCCGGTCTGTGAGCTGGGGTCCTGTCCCCACACACTCAGTGTCCTTGCTGCAGCTTTTCAACCCTTGCTGCCAGTGCATCCTGTATTGCAGCTTCCTCAACATCCTGCAGGGGGAGCGGAGAGATGCCTATGAGGCTGGTTGTTATTGGATGGCAAAGAGGTTGGTGCCCAATGTTGTGAAGTGGGGAGGAAGCTGGAGGCTCTTTGCAGAGGGTAGAGAACTGTGCCTACCAGGTTCCTGCTTTCACTTCCATTTTGAGGATTCTCTAATTTCCTAACACTCAAGAAGATTGACACCATCCAGGACAAAGCAGCCCATTCGATTGGCACCACATCTACAAGCATCCACTCCCTCCATCACGGACGCTCAGTAGCATCAGTGTGTACTATCTTCTAGATGCACTGAAGAAATTCAAACCTACAACGACTTCCATCTAGAAAGACAAGGGCAGCAGATACATGGGAACACCACACCTTGTATGTTCCCCTCTAAGCTATTCACCATCCTGACTTGGAAATATGTCCTCATACCTTAACTGTCGCTGGATCAAATCCTGGAATTCTCTCCCTAAGGGCATTGTGGGTCTATCTACAGCACATGGACTGCAGTGATTCAAGAAGGCAGCTCACCACCACCTTCTCACGGGGCATCTAGGGATGGGCAATGCAATTTTGACCCAGCCAGCAATCCCACATACTGTGAATGAACAAACATAATTCAGACTAATTCCAGTTTATAGCAATGTGGGGTTGACTGTGGTGAATAATATACTGTCTTACCATATTTCCCTTCCTGACAAACTGGCTACACAGACCTGTTCGCTATTGTTCAAATGCCAGTTAAAGTAAACACAGAGACAACGAGACAACAAAGACTTAAAAATCTGCTCCAGCTCATTTGCAGTTACACTGAGACTGTTTCTGTGTGATTCTCTCCTTAACGCACTCTCACATCACTTGTCAGAATTGCCAGACACTCCAATCCCAAATTATACGCGACACGATTATTGATGTTGATCTGGATTACTGTGCATCTACACAAAATGTGTGCAGTTTAAACTGGTTTCTGAGTAAAAATCCTTCAAGTTCAATTGTAAGGTGCATTTCAACATAAACCATCACCAGTGTATATCACATTCATTAATGCATAGCCTTCACTAACTGTGCAGCTTGAACAAAGAAATACATAAAAATCTTGCAAATAAATGCAGTAATGATCTAATGTAGCTGACAGCTTTTTCCTAAAGATTGACCTAACCATACAGTATTGACTGGCACAATCCCATAAATGATTGAATTTATCTAAAATGAATGTTGCACTACAATTAAAATGACATAATTAACAATAGGCTAATATTTGTGCTTACAACAAAGGATAACCGAACACAAGAAAGCAAACTGTGCTTTGGAAAGCCGCCATTTGAAAGGAAGGAATGTTCTCTGATACAGGCAGCAGACAGATACAGAAAGCCTCCATGCTCCTACTACTTATAATTTGAAATATTGGTGAAAGCAAAGCTTTCATTTCTGTGCCATTCTGTTTACAATTCTACATCAAATGTAAGAATTGCCTTTCATGGATTTCTAAACCCTGCCAGTGGAATAATAAGACAGTGACACGAGAAGTTAACTGGTGTCATCACTCCTTGTTTTATCCAATTGTCTATCACAAACTAGAAGGTGACTGTGGGGATGGTGCCAGTAATAATTACATTCCTCAGCTCTCCCCGCTGACAACAATTGAACCTGACACCACCACCTTGCAGCTCATCTTCTTCGAGATGGATTGCTGCAATAAAATTTATTTTATGACTCCCTACACAACTTTGACCAAGAGCGCTACATTGAATGGAGAAGATAAGTACGTAAGAAATAGAAGCAGAACTAAGTCAATCAGGTTCTCCAGCTGGTCCCAGCATTTGATGACATCATGGTCAATCTGCCCCAGGCCACAATTTAGCTTTCATGCCAGCTCCTTATTCCCTCTGCTCTCCAATATTTCCAAAATCTATCTCCCTCCTCTTTAATACTTTCAGTGATCTATCCTCCACAACTCCCTGGAGTTGAGAATTCCAGATATTACAACCCTCTGGCAGAAGAAATGGGTGTCTCCTTGTTCTGTGACTATGTCCCAAAGTCAACGTTCTCGCACTAATGGAAACATCTCAATGTTTCTCCTGTCCAGCTCCCTTAGAACCTTATACATTTCAATAAGATTACCCCTCATTCTTTGCTATGGACCAGACTAGACCCCACGTAAAATATTTGTAGCCTAGACCCTAAGCTTTCTTATTTTAAGGGTAAATGTGAAGTGCTGTGTTCAGATGCAATGTGACTGGTCAAACTACTTGACATTAAGCAAAACACAACTTATTCAAACATTATAGTTAAAATACAACAAAAGGAAGAAGAACTTGGAACAACTTAACTTGATTTTAAAACTTAACAGACTAATAGATACAGTAGCTATTACTAATTAACTGTTCCAATATAGTAACGTCCCATAAACACACCCCTTGGCAAAAAGACAAATTCAGAAATCCAATTTTCTCACATGCAACTCAACAGCACAGAGAGAGAAAAAATGAGTGAAAACTCAGAGAGAGTGGCAGCCAGGAGAACTTTACTGCAGCTTCAAACCCTGCTGTGTCTCCAACAGCAAATGATGCTGAATCTCAAATCTAAAAACTAAAAATGAACAATCCACCTCTGTGAGTATTGGTCACGCCCATTCAGACTACTTCTATTGTTCCAACTTTATAAAACAACACCAAGGCCTCACAAACTCTCTACGTTACCACAGACTGCTCGGCACCTCTCATTCAAAGTCTCTCTTCAAAGAAATCAGGACCAAATATACCTCTTAAAGCCACAATATCATCACATCTTCTAAACCCTAATAACTAAAGACTTGACCTGTTTAGCTATTCTGGTTAAGCCAATCCCTTCATCTCAGGAATCAGCCTAATAAATCTCTTTTGAAGTGCCTCCAATGCCAGTATATCTATTCTTAAATACAGCGACTAAAATTGTACACAGTGCTGCAAGTGTGCCTTCACAATACCCTATACAGCTGTAACAAGACTTTCCTGTTTTTAAATTCTAATCATCTACCAGTAAAGGCCAAAATTCCATCCGCCTTTTTAACTACTTGTTGCACCTTCATGCTAATGGTTGGTGTTTAATGTACAGGAACATCCTGATCCCCCTGCACTGCATTTTGTTTTGGAATCTCTCTGTATTTTAAAAGCACTCTGACTTTTGATTCTTCCAACCAAAGTGCATGACCTTATACTTTCCTATATTAAATTCCATCTGCCACTCTCTCAACCTGTCTATATCCTCTTTCAGATTCTTTATGTCCTCATCACAACATATCCTCCTACCTATTTTTTTGACTGGCAACTTTGGGTACGTTACACTCTGCCCTCTTCTCCAATTCATTTTTATAGATATTAAATAATTATGTTCCTAGGACTGATAGTAGCACTCCACTGGTTACAGCTTTCCAACCTGAAAAAGACCCATTGATCCCAACTCTCGGTTCTGTGTTTTGACTAATCCTCAATCCAAGCTAACATGTTACCGTCAACACACTGAGCTCCTATATTGTGTAACAACCTTTTAAATGGCACCTTATCAAATTACTCCTGGAAAGCCAAATACATGGCATCTATCAGTTCCCCTTAATTAACTCTGCTTCTCATATCCTTAAAGAACACTAGAAAATTTGTCAAGCATGATTTCCCTTTCTCTAAATCATGTTGACTCTGGTTGTGTTAAGGTGGGGAGTTAGGGAGGGGATAGGTCGGCACAGGGAGAATGGACAGGTCAAGGGGGCGGGATGAGGTTAGTAGGTAGGAGATGGGGTTGGGGCTTGAGATGGGAGGAGGGGATAGGTGGGAGGAAGGACAGGTTAGGGAGGCGGAGACAAGCTGGGCTGGTTTTGGGATGCGGTGAGGGAGGGGAGATTTTGAAGCTTATGAAGTCCACATTGATACCATTGGGCTCCAGGGTTCCCAAGCGAAATATGAGGTGCTGTTCCTGCAACCTTCAGGTGGCATCGTTGTAGCACTGCAGGAGGCCCAGGATGGACATGTCATCTAAGGAGCTGGGGGAGGAGTTGAAATGGTTCGCGACTGGGAGGTGCAGATGTTTGCTGCGAACCGAGCATAGGTGCTCCGCAAAGTGGTCCCCAAGCCTCCGCTTGGTTTCCCTGATGTAGAGGAGGCCACATCAAGAACAGAGGATACAGTATACCATATTAGCAGATGTGCAGGTGAACATCTGCTTGATGTAGAGGGTCTTCTTGGGGCCTGGGATGGGGGTGAGGGGGGATGTGTAGGGGCAGGTGTAGCACTTCCTGCGGTTGCAGGGAAAAGTGCCGGGGGTGGTGGAGCTGGAGAGGAGTGTGGAGCGGACAAGGGAGTCACAGAAAGAGTGGTCTCTCCGGGAAGCAGATAAGGGTGGGGAGGGAAAAATGTCTTTGGTGGTGGGGTCGGACTGCAGATGGTGGAAGTGTCGGAGGATGATGTGTTGGATTTGGAGGTTGGTGGGGTGGTACGTGAGGACGAGGGGGATTCTGTTTTCGTTGTTATTGTGGGGAGGGGGTGTGAGGGATGAGTTGTGGGAAATGCGGGAGACACGGTCGAGGGCGTTCTCGACCACTGAAGAGGGGAGGTTGCGGTCCTTGAAAAACAAGGATATCTGAGATGTTCGGGAGTGGAATGCCTCATCCTGGGAGCAGATGCGGCGGAGGCGAAGGAATTGGGAATAGGGGATGGCATTTTTGCAGGAGAGTGGGTGGGAGGAGGTGTATTCTAGGTAGCTGTGGGAGTCGGTAGGCTTGAAATGGATATCAGTTTCTAGGTGGTTGCCCGAGATGGAAACAGAGAAGTCCAGGAAGGAGACAGAGGTATCAGAGATGGTCCAGGTGAACTGAAGTTTAATGTGGAAGGTGTTGGTGAAGTGGATGAACTGTTCGAGCTCCTCATGGGAGCATGAGGTGGCGCCGATACAGTCATCAATGTAACGGAGGAAGAGGTGGGATTTAGGGCCAGTGTAGGTACGGAAGAGGGATTGTTCCACGTAACCTACAAAGAGGCAGGCATAGCTTGGGCCCATGCGGGTACCCATGGCCACCCCTTTTGTCTGTAGGAAGTGGGAGGAATTGAAAGAGAAGTTATTAAGAGTGAGAACGAGTTCAGCTCAGTGGATAAGGGTATCAGTGGAGGGGGAATGGTCAGGCCTGCGGGACAGGAAGAAGTGGAGGGCCTTTAGGCCATCTGCATGGGGAATGCAAGTGTATAGGGACTGGACATCCATGGCAAAGATGAGGTGTTGGGGGCCGGGGAATCAGAAGTTTTGGAGGAGGTGGAGGGCGTGGGTGGTGTCACGGACATAGGTGGGGAGTTGCTGGACCAAGGGGGACAAAATGGAGTCGAGATAAGTAGAGATAAGTGTGGTGGGGCAGGAGCAGGCGGACACAATGTGTCGACCAGGGCAGTCAGGTTTGTGGATTTTGGGAAGGAGATAGAAACGGGCGGTGCGGGGTTGGGGAATGATGAGGTTGGAGGCTGTGGGTGGGAGGTCACCTGAGGTGATGAGGTTGTGGATGGTTTGGGAGATGATGGTTTGGTGCTCGGGGGGTGGGGTCATGATCAAGGGGGTGGTAGTAGGAGGTGTCGGAGAGTTGGCACCTGGCCTCGGCGATGTAGAGGTCAGTGCGCCATACTACAACCTCCCTTGCCCGTGGGTTTTATGGTGAGGTTAGGATTGGAGCGGAGGGCTGCAGTTCTGTGGGGGAGAGGTTGGAGTGGGTGAGAGGGGTGGAGAGGTTGAGGCAATCGATGTCTCGACGGCAGTTGGAGATGAAGAGGTCGAGGGAGGGTAGGAGGCCTTGGGGTGGTGTCCAGGAGGAGGGGGTGTGTTGGAGGAGGGAGAAGGAGTCAGTAGAAGGAAGGTTAGGCTCACGATTGAAGAAGTAAGCATGGAGGCAGAGGCGGCAGAAAAACTGTTCAACGTCCAAGCGTGAGCGGTATTCGTTGATGTGTGGGTGGATGGGGGACAAAGCTGAGCCCTTTACTGAGGACTGACTGTTTGTCCTCAGTAAGGGGGAGGTCTGGGGGGGATGGTGAAGACCTGGCAGGGCTGGGTGCTATCTCTAGAAGCTCTTACTGTTTGTTTTCATATTTTTTGCCAATTTACTTTCATAATCAATTTTCTCGTCCATATTAGCTTTAAAATCATCCAATGCTGGACCCTGAAAAAAATTCAGTTTTCTGGTCTGTTGCTAGTTTTTGCAACTTCCTATGCCTTATTTTTGATTGTGTTCTCTCCCTGACATTCTTTGTTAACCACCAGTGGTTCATCCGCAGAAATTTAGAAATTGTGATGTGTACCATCAATTTATCACTATCTGATATTAGAAGCCACTTTAGCAATAAATATAAATTCAGAAACAACTGGTTAATATTTTGACAAAGGAAGAAAATGGAATAACTCAACAAATAATGAAACATAAACAGAAATTGCTGGGAAAGCTCAGCAGGTCTGGCAGCATCTGTGGAGAGAAATCAGAGTTAATGTTTCGGGTCCGGTGACCCTTCCTCAGAAGAGTCCTTATTTTTCAATAAATGATGATCCCTTTTGGAGATGTGGGCAGTCTTCACTTAATATCTACCCATCGAGCAATCAGTTTAAACGGTATCACAGGAGGGAACCGGCTACCCAGTGCTTAGTGAAGACTTGGTGAAGGCCAGAACATTGGAGGAGAGAACAGGAGAGAAAAGAAGGCCTGATATATTTATTTGGCATGAATCTGTGTCACAGACCTGCCATCCTTCCTTTCCCTGTATTGAATGAACAGCTGACAGCTGCAATGCCACATCTTGGTTGAGCTGAGTATGTGACCAATATAGGCATGGCCAACCTACAGCCAGGTTAAGAGTCACTAACGCTGCAAAATATAGAACATGCCAAAGGTCAATTAAGATTTCCAATTATCTTGCAATCGCTGGTCAGTAGGAATTGAGTGCCTTTGACGTGAAGGCACTCAGATTGAAAATGAAGCTGAATAATTTAACACATTGAAGGTCCTTACCACAACTGTACATTATTTTCTCTGTTCTATGTAGCTTGTGCTGATGACAATGGGGTTGCTTTGATGTTAATGGCAAGGCATACATTAACTCTCAGGCAGTGGAACTAGTGCAATAAGGCACATCTGGAGAGACAAGTAGCTAGCGGCTTAGTTGTGTATAAAGTAAGTTATAATCATTTAAATGATTATTTGATTGTCATTGCTCCAGGTACCTCTTGAAACATAACACCCCTGTTTATAGTTACACATGCTAAGCTCAGGCAGTGTCCATCACTGAGTGGGGTTTTAAGTGCTCAGATTTATAGGCATGCGTTGCTTTTTGGTGTTTATGAATGCTGGTTTTACTTTATTACTTAAATATTCCTTGCAGTCCATCTCCAGTGTCTGCCAAAACAGTTCTCTGTTTACCTGGAGATTATCAGTAAAGAAATAGCTCCTCTGAGCTGTCATGTTGTCTTTATTATCACATGATATATTAGGATGGAATTGCTGTAAATTTCAGTTGTCATGGTGATGTTTTCATATTTCTCAAAGGCTATATGAATTCCCCCCTAGCCCATGGATTTTCAGCTCTAATTAGTTGCTATTTCTGTCTTTGGAATATATTTTCTAGATTAAAAAAATAGAGTCTCAGGCTGTTTGATCTGCAATACCGGCGTATTTCCCATCAGTGAAAATTAATTTTTTTAAGAAAAAAGCATTGAACCAATGTCAAGAGACACATCCTGGGCACATGCCTCTCAGAAAGAAATTTCAGGCATGTTGGTCATTAGCAATAATTTGTTTTTTAAATTCCTTTTTAGTATCTCCAGGTGTGAGGAGGTTGAAATATCCTGAAAATAGACCAGTCGAACATCACATAGACAACCTGGGAAATGCAAATGCTAAGAAAGTGGTTCATAATCATGGACTTGTATGGGATCGACCTCAGCGCTGAAATAAAAGCAAAAATCTGCAGACAATGCAGAGCTGAAATAACGGCAGAAACTGCTGGAGAAACTCAGCAGGGCTGGCAGCATCTGTGGAGAGAGAAACCGAGTTTCGAATCCGATGTAACAGCTAACACAATGTGGAGCTGGATGAACACAGCAGGTCAGGCAGCATCAGAGGATCAGGAAAGCTGACGCTTCGGGTCGGGACCCTTCTTCAGAAATCCGATGTGACTCTTCTTCAGAACTGAACCACACTTGAAATTGGGTTTCAAGTCTTATGTAGTTGAGAGTGAGCATTGACAGGTAGCACACTGGCAAACCAGTGTGAGATTCCATGCAGTAACAGCCATTTGATCAGGCCTGCATTCCTACTGTTCACAGGAGGTTCACTAGATTGATTCCAGAGATGAAGGGTTTGTCTTGAGAGGAGAGTTTGAGCAGCTTAGGCCCATACTCTCTGGAGTTTAGAAGAATGAGAGGAGATCTAATTGAGGGATATCATATGCTAAAGACTTAACAAGGTAGACACAGAGGGGATGTTTCCACATGTGGGGGAATCTGGAACAAGAGGTCATAATTTTAGGATAGTATAGAATAGAGTAGAATTTTATTGTCTCTTGTATGTTACGTGAAAAGTACAGTGAAAAGTTTTATAATTCACTCCACTACAGTGCCTACTTCAATGACAGAAATCATAAATATCAATAAAAAGAAGTAAAAGTAAACAACACAATTCAGTTAATGGCTCCGGAGCTTGGAATACCCTGAATATGCAGCTGGGCTGAGTCTACCCTTATGGGTCAAGACTGACACACCAGGCTGAAACCACTACACCAGGCCGAGACCGCTACACCAGGCCGAGACC
>NC_063352.1:2156450-2160492 GCF_021869965.1 Rhincodon typus | reverse complement strand
AGGCCAAGACCGCTACACCAGGCCAAGACCACTACACCAGGCCAAGACCACTACTCCAGGCCGAAACCACTACACCAGGCTGAAACTGCTACACCAGGCCAAGACTGCTACACCAGGCCGAAACCACTACACCAGGACAAGACTGCTACACCAGGTCAAGACTGCTACACCAGACCAAGACCGCTACACCAGACCAAGACCACTACACCAGGCGGAAACCACTGCACCAGGCCAAAACCACTACACGAGGACAAGACTGCTACACTAGGTCAAGACTGCTACACCAGGCCAAGACCACTACACCAGGCGGAAACCACTGCACCAGGCCAAGACCGCTACACCAGGCGGAAACCACTGCACCAGGGCAAGGCCGCTACACAAGGCCAAGACCGCCATTTTGGGCTGAGACCGCCATTCCGTGCAGAGACCGCTACACCAGGCCGCTGGAAGCCACCTTGCTGCTGGGCTGGGAAAAGCCTCCTGTTCCCTTTCTGATGCTCCTCCAGACTTTGCTGCTGATCTGCCGTCCACCCCTTTCGCCGACGCTTCCACTCCTTCAGGCACCCAGGCCTAGTTGCGGATCTGGAGCCTTAGCCCAGCCTGCAAGTCTGGGCCGGGGCAGGCAGCCCAGGACCTGCTCCTCGCTCACCGGGAGACCCGTGCCTGGGGTGAAGCAGTGTCCAGCTTGTTGTAGCATTGCTGCTGCTGGAGACCTCCTCCTTCACCCACCACTCTCCAGCTTAAAGAAAAGAAAACAAAGAAATAAAGGAAGAAAGAAAAAGAGCCAAAGTGAAAATATGGGAGAGAAAGAGAAAGAAAGCTGACAGGAATGAATGAGCCCCTGGCTCAGCCCCTCTATCCTGCCACCATCTTGGATCTTGAGGATATGAGATCACTTGAGGAGGTATGGAGGGTATGAGTGTCTATGAGGGGGTTGAGTAGATGGGCACAGGCTGGCATACAGGATAGGAAAGGCCATGGAGAGTGAGGAAGGGAGGGGGCAAGAGCTAGCACGAATTAACATGGGTGAGGAACGGTGAGTGGTCATGTGGAGTGAGTGTCAGGGTGAATGAGGGTGAAGGTGGGGTTTAGGATGACCCAGTGAGTCTCTCAAACGGTCCACTTCCACACCCAGCAGGTCCGAAATCTTTCCTAGGCCCGAATCCAATTACCATCACCCCACATCCTCGGAGCAGGTTCGTGATGCCAGAAATTTTCCTGACCCCTCCCAACCACTATGTTCTTTCCACAACGGAATAAACTGGAAGACCCTCAGGCTGCCAGCTTCCTTCTCAGATTAAAACCGAACAGCCTTTTCTCCCTCGAGCAGTTCTCAATGAGATGGCGTAAGATGTTCTCTCACCAGATGGATAAAGACAGTTTAAATCTATTGTGTATCATCCGGTCAGATAGTATGTCGTCCTTCTTTCAGTTGCTGTTTCATTAACAAATCAATTATCTGCTCTGTATATTGTTAGTCTGTGCTTATCCTCTACTGAGCATCAATTCACTCATAAACAAAATTATCTAACTCGACCCCTTAAAAGTGAAGTGCAACATCAAAGGCATTTTAAATTAAATTAACATTATGGGATTGGTCATGCCCTCTGCTAGTATTTCTCCACATTCTTCAATATTTCGGTTAATGGTTTGACACTCAGCGTCTAGTCTAAATCTCTCTGGATTCCAACATGAAGTTTGTTTTCTCGGTCCAGGTACATTACAACCCCTGCTCCTATACATTTTGATTTGATTTATTGTAGCCACATGTACCTAAGTACAGTGAAAAGCTTTGTTTTGTGAGAAGTACAGGCAGATCATAGCAAACAAGGACATACAGATCACAGGGTGTTTAGACAGAGCAAGGCAGACAGGGTTACCCTGCACAGGAGGGGCACAAAACAAGATCAACAATTATTTGAAGTTAGAGAGTCCATTTATCAGTCTAATAACGGCAGGGAAGTTCTTGAACCTGTTGGTGTGTGTATTCAAGCTTCAGTATCTTCTGCCTGATGGAAGCGGTTATAGGAGAGTATTACTAGGTGGGAGAGTCTTTGACGATGTTGGCAGCCTTTCCGCAGCAGCGAGCCGTGTAAATGGAGTCCATGGATGGGAGATTGGCGTCAGTGATGGTCCGGGCTGTGCACACCTTCTGCAGTTTCTTACAGTCCTGGGCAGAGCAGTTGCTGTACCAGGCCGTTATGCACCTGGACAGTATGTTTTCCATGGTGCATCTGTAGAGGTTGGTGAGGGACCTTATGGACATGGCAAATTTCCTGAGCCCCCTGAGGAAGAAAAGGCGTTGTTGTGTCTTCTTGACCTTCGCAGATACATGGCACGTCCAGGACAGGTGGTCAGTTATTGTCTCTCTGAGGAACTTGACACTGCCCACCCTCTCAACCTCAGCTCAGTTGATATAGATGGAGCATGTTCACCTCCTTTCTTCCTGAAGTGTCTCTTTTTATGTGTGATTCTTCATTACGGCTCTACCTCTGGATAACATCTCTGAACAGGTTGACAAGGAAAATATCCAAAAAAAAGTAGAATCTGCTTAATACAGCCTGGCAGCTTGTGCACCAAGCTGGTGTTCGACGCAAGAACCATAATTTGCCAGTTGTCTTTGCTTTTGGAGAAAATAGTATTTTACTTTTTTTTTAATTCACCTCAGGGGAATCTCGAAGTTGACACACCACAACTCCAGGAACAATTAGGAGCTGCTTCATTAGTACCTTTTGTTTATTTAGCTGCATTTATATGCTATAAGATAATATGCCCATGAAACATTGTAATCAGTGTCAAAAACAAATGAGAAACTAGTTATAAAAGCTTGCACTAAGTTCACTATTGAAAACAATAGTTCCCAGCTTCGTGAATGATCATAGTATCATAGAATCCGAACAGTGTGGAAACAGGACCTTCGGCCCAACAAGTCCACGCTGACCCTTAGAGCATCCCACCCAGACCATCCCCTATAACCCATCTAATCTACACATCCCTGAACACTGCGGGCAATTTATCGTGGCCAATTCACCTAGCCTGCACATCTTTGGACTGAATTACCTGGATGAGAGGACAAAGTCAAATCAGCAATTGCACTTAAAGGTTATTATGTTGCTTCTTATTTTTTAAACATTATTTAAAAGCTACCATTGTTGCTATTATTACACAATTTAAATTGCATCACTGAAAGCAGACCGTGAGATTTTACACCTTCTATTGTGGGCAGTGTGACAGAAACTTGCATGCTGCCTGTGGGTTCTCTATCTCACACTGACTGCATAGGCTGGGTTTGTTCCTTTTGCTGCAAAACACACACTAAAAGCCACTTCACGCTCAATTTTAATGAATGTAACCATTATTACACATTATAAAATACAATGTAGATTTACTCCCACTGAAGGACCTTACACATTGCACCAAAATTGGTTGACGTGGCACCGAGTGTCCCATCACCATCTTCAATTGATCAGTTGAAACATTTCAGTCAGTAGCTGGAAATGTGAGCAGGAATGTCTGATATTCGTTCCTGTTGATGTGATGAAGTCAGGCCAGATTTGAAGGATGTTTCTGGAACCTCTGGATACCCTTTTGTAAAACAGTGAAACAAACTAAGACCTGTATCTTATGGTTTTCTTGACTAAGTCTGAGTTGGCTGGAGATCTTTGGAAGGTTTGCTGCTGTGCCCCCCCGTGAGGTCTCTATCTTACCAAACTGCCCTCATTGTCTATCTCCCCAGCCTCAATGCTATCCACCCCCATGTCCAGCTCCATCTTATCAGGCACTGGTCCTGGGACATCTCGTCACTCAGTGAACACCCACCAAAAGACCAGAATCACTGCGCCTCTGCCATCTATAAAACCCCACTGTGGACCCAGACACGCTCCCTCACTCTGGACCCTGATGTTTACCCATGGGCGTGGCAGTCAGGGGTGGGGCAGGTGGAATCAGTGCCCTGGAGCTGCTGCTGGATTGGGTGGGGCAGAGGAGGGTATTCACCTTCCCTCAGGACCAGCAGAGGAGGGTATTCCCCTTCCCCCAGGGC
>NC_063352.1:2124502-2156440 GCF_021869965.1 Rhincodon typus | reverse complement strand
CCTTCCCTCAGGACCAGCAGAGGAGGGTATTCCCCTTCCCCCAGGGCCAGCAGAGGAGGGGGATTCCCCTTCCCCAAGGACCAGCAGAGGAGAGGCTTCCCCTTCTCTCAGGACCAGCAGAGGAGGGGCTTCCCCTTCCCCCAGGACCAGCAGAGGAGGAGCTTCCCCTTCCCCCTGAGAACCAGCTGAGGAGGGTATTCCCCTTCCCCTGGGACCAGCAGAGGAGGGGGATTCCCCTTCCCCCAGGACCTGCAGAGAGGCCCCAACTCCAGCCATGTTCAGCCTGGTCCCAGGGTGCCCCCTCCCCCATCCCCAGGGTCAGGACAGTCTCCGTCATCTGCGGGAATGCCCAGTGATGTAGGTCAATGACCTTCTCCACTCTGCCAGGGTCAGTGCTAATATCTTCTCTCTGATACCTCACCCTCGCTCTGTCTCGGCCTCCCAGCAAGCCTCATTCTCACCCCCTCACTGCTGCCTGTAACATCCTTTCTCCTTCACCCTCACTCACCCAACCCCCCAATACCCTGGCTGCCCTCTGTGCTGCCCACTCACTCACTCGGGGCCCCCCTTCCACCTACACCTACAGCAGCGCCCTGTCACTGTCACTGTCTCACCCCGGGGTAAAACCACCCCCAATGGGGCAGAAAGACTCAGGACAGGGGTTTGGGCTGCTCACCATTCACCTCTTAATGAGGAGCAGATCCTAACTCTGCACTGCACCCACCCACCCCCACCCAACTGACTGTGTCCAATCGCCTGGACTGGGATCACTGGGTGCATGTGACATGTTGTTTTGGAGACCCTTGTGAAAGCTCTCTCCCTTGGCTTGAATCCAAGACATATATTTCCATTGAGGGTACATTCAGATTTCTTTACAACGTAAGGCAATATTCCACACATTTACAAATGTTTTCTCACACATTCATTCGATTATTACCAGTTGTATAGACCATCATTATCATGGTGCCAGGGCCATGTCTATGCAGCATCATATTGATAAAAATATTCAGTCTAGAGTACAGCTTAATTACTGTGTTCATTATGTGAGGTAACGGAAATACTAACATCAACAGCGTATTGTAACTGGATAATCCATCACAGCCTGTATTGAAATAAATGTCGCTAACAGACTAAAAGCTCACTTTAGCAGAATTTAGATGGAACATACTCTCAGACATTAGCTGATCCCTGATGTGTTCAATATAGTCTGGATGAGGTCATTAGACAGAGACTATCCCTTAGGAATATAACTGAAGAGTTGCCAAATGATATTAACCTTGATTACTCAACACTTGGAGTACCATGCACACTGCTACATGCTGTATTCCTGAGCAGATAGAGAGGTACTGGAGAAGGACCCTAAAAGATTTACAAGGATGATCACAGACCTAAGAGGTTACAATTATGGGAATGGCCGAACAGACTGGGGATCTTTTCATTAGGAAAGAGAAGGTGGAGGTGTGATCTAATGGAGCTCCTTAAGTGTTAAATAGTAGCTAAATGTGGTATATATGAATATTTGCAAGTGAGGGGTGTGCAGAATGGGGAGGTGTAAGATCGACACCAAGAATCAAATAAAGAATTCTGCAAAAACACTTTGACCCACAAACTGACCAGAACATGGAACCTGGGCAGGAAAATGGGATTTGAATAGTTAGGTGGCTGATTTTCACTGATGCGGACACCATGTCTTTTCCATGCTGTAGATCTCCATGACTCTATGACCTCTGGAGCACTTAAGGTGAATAGAATAAATAGGCTTGCAGGAAACTTTCGAGAAATACATGAGAAGGTTTAGTTATGAAGTGAATAAGAGAATAGACAGAGGATGAGATATGGCTCACTTGAAGCACTAACCCCAGCACAGACCAGTTGCAGCGAATGTTTAGTTTCTGTGCTTTAGTTCTGTGGGATGGTGTTACTGTATTAGCTACTTCTCAGGTTCAAACTAAGTTTCCAGGGTCAGCATTTCCAATGCACACACCAAGCTGGAAATCTTGTTCTAAACAAAGCACCTGTTGAGATCCACAGGTGTTGACACTGAGAATGGGCAGGAGACTGGATTGGATTTGTTAATGTGTGTTTTGAGTGGGTGAGACTTCCTACTAAGAGTAAACATTCATCATATTAGAACAGCACAGCGAATACTCAGTGGGACTATGCTTTTCTTCAAATCTTTAATCTTGTATGAAGTGTGCCAGCTTTATTCTCATGTGTTCTGGTTGCCACAACCACATGTTCAACTTTTAAACTGTCTTGTTTTCCAGCAAATTAAAGGTAAGGACCAAATAAAAACAAACTTTGCAGATGCTGAAAGTCAGAAATAAAAGCAGAGAATGCTGGAGAAACTCAGCAAGCCTGGCAGCCTCTGTTAGAGAGAAACAGTGTTAATATTTCAAGTCTGATAGGAATCTTCTTTAGAACTGAAAGATTAGGATTATATTCCCTTCTCCAGTCCGAACACACATACTACCAGCCTGCGACATAACGTAAACTTCACAAATAATTATTGTTAATCTTCACTGAAACTTCTCCAATGCCTTATTATCCTTTTGAAAATCACGTGCTCAAAGGGCAGGCTTGGGGACAAGTTTTGGAAGTGTCTCGCCAACAGCAGGGTGGTGGGAGACATTCAGGCTTGTACCTCTGCAGCTCAGTTGTACCAGTACATCAACAGAACCTGCTGTTCCTGAAAAGAGAGAGCATCATTAGTAATTCAAAACTGATTGAAGTAACTCCCCAGCACACGCTGCCATTGCTGTTTGGCCGGGGTTGAGCTAATTCCATAAACCCCTTCTGACTAGGTGTAAGGGTTGGGCTATCAATAAGGAATGTACTTGTGCCTTTATTGGAGGGTGTTTCCTTTGTTACTGACTTAATGTTGCCACCTCCCAAAACCACACCTCAAGGAAATCAACTTGCACAATGCCTCCCAATCCTCTTTGGCATGACCTTTTCACTCCACTTCACTGTAACTAGGAAATGGGATAAACCAATCCCCAGCATTCATCCAGTATCAATGTGCAACCAAAAAAAACTACTGTCTCTTGATTCCCTGAGCTCCCATCAAAGTTACAACTGGAGCAGGACATTGTCACGTATTTCCCTTTCTCAGTTGTTGCTGTAGCATTTACACCTTCTCAATACCTCACTTGCAGATGTTAGAGAGTAAATTGACATTGCTCTTGAGATTGGAAAAGCATTTGAGGTCTATTTCACCAAGTATACATAGCGCAGCATCACTTTAATATTGTGTTTTTTTAAGTGCTTTATTTTATGGGACAGACTCAAACAATTGTTCTCTGTGCTATGAATTTTTTTAGTGTTTTTTTACCGTTTAGTGTTGGATCAATTTTCTAAAGGGCAAGGATGATTGTTCACTGATGTTGCACATGTAACATCCCAGTGTGTGCTGCTTGCAAGCCACACCATCCTGATTTGGCAATGCGCACTTGGAAAATCATTAATGCCTCCTTTGCACATGTTTGAGAGTATATTGACATTTCTCTTGAGTTTGAGAAAAGATTTGAGGTCTGTTTTTCTGAGTATACATTGCCAAACGGGATGGTGTGGCTTGCGAGCAGCGCACATTGGGATATTACATGTGCCACATCAGTAAAGGAGACTCCTACTCCTAGCATCAACATAGAAAATTAATCTAATACTAAATAATATGTTTTTCTTTAAAAAAAGTCATGGCACTTAGGACAATTACGTAGAACTCCTGTGGTGTGGAAACAGGCCCTTCAGCCCAACAAGTTCACACTGATCCTTGGAGCATCCCATCCAGACCCATCCCCCTATAACCCACACATCCCTGAACACTGCAGGCAATTTCACATGGCCAATCCACCTCGCCTGCACATCTTTGGACTGTGGGAGGAAACAAGAGCACCCAGAGGAAACCCACACAGACACGGGGAGAATGTGCAAATTCTGCACAGACAGTCACCTGAGGGTGGAATCGAACCTGGGTCCCTGGCGCTGTGAGGCAAAGTGCTAAACACTGAGCTACCGTGCCACATCTGCCTGTCTCACGAAATGAAGTACTTTAAAAAAAACACAATATTGAAATGATGCTACACAATGTAAACTTGGTGAATTAGACCTCAAATGCTTTTTCAATCTGAAGAGAAATGTCAATTTACTCTCAAACATCTGCCATGATGTGGAGGTGCCGGTGTTGTACTGGGGTGGACACAGTCAGAAATCACATGACACCAGGTCATAGTCCAACAGGTTTATTTCAAAACACAGGCTTTCGGAGTCTTACTCCTACTACACATGATGAAGGGGCTGAGCTCTGAAATCTTGTGTTTTCAAATTAATCTGTTGGACTATAACCTGGTGTCGTGTGATTTTTGACCCTCACATCTGCAAGAGAGGCATTGAGAAGGCAAATATGCTACAGCAACAACTGAGAAAGGGAAACACGTGATAAGGTCCTGCTTCAAGTGTAACTTTGATAGGAGCTCAGGGAAAAACAAGGCAGCAGGTTTTGGTCGCAAGTCACTTTCACATTAATACTGGGATTGGTTTGGATGTGCATGTGTTTCATCGTTACAGTAAAGCAGAATGGAAAAGCCATGCCAAAGAGATTATGAGACAGATGTGCCATGTTGGTTACCTTTGCTGTATGAGCTGTGATTGAAGGGGCAGCAGCCTTGCATTTGAGCCCAAGGTTTTGCATTCAAGGCCACCCCAGAGACTTAAGCTGACACTTCCAAATGACTCACAATCAGGGGAGTTCTGATTCAGAAATGACATAATGCTGAGTCTCTGTCTGGGCTCTGAGCTGTGTGTAAATGACCCCCCGGTATTATTGGTATTGTACCATCAGTTTCTAAGCCCAAATCATTAATATAAATGACGAAAAGCGTTAATTGTGTGTCAGTTTTTTCTTATTGTATGCAGTTGAAGGGGAATTGGGGTTTTATACCATCACAGAATTATTACTGTACAGAACGAGGTCATTTGGCCTATAGATCTTAGACCAGTTCTATCCCCTATAGCCAATCTCCTGCCTTTTCCCCATGCCTCTGCACATCATTTCTATCCAAATAATCATCCAATGCCTCTCTTGACTGTCTCAATTGAACTTGCTTCCGCCACATTTCCAGGCAGTGCATTCCACACCTTAACCACTTGCTGGGTTGAAAAGGCTTTTTTTTCCACATTGTCCTTGCTTCGTTTGCACACCTCCTTAACTCGTTGGCCCTCATGTTCTTGTTTCATTTACAAGTGGGAACAGCTTCTCCTGATCTACTCTATCCGTCCCCTGCTCATGATCTTGAAAAGCATGATCAAATCTCCTCTCCGCCTTCTTCTCTCCAAGGAGAACAGATCCAATTTCTCCAATCCATCCTCATCACTGAAGTTTCTCATTCCTGGAACAGTTCTTGTAAATCGCTTCTGCACTCTCTCCAATGTGTTTCCATCTCAACTATAATGTGGTATCCACAACTGTACACAATATTCCAGCTAGGGTCTAACAAGTGCCCTGTACAAGTTCAGCATCACCTCCTGGCTCTTGTCCTCTATGTCCCTGTTGATAAAGCCAAGGATACTGTCTGGCTTATCACCTGCTCTCTCCCCCTGTCCTGCTGCCATCACTAATCTGTGCTCCTATACACCCAGCTCACTCTGCTCCTACACCCCCTTTAGAATTGTAGATGCAATTTTATATTCTCTTTCAGTGTTCTTCTGAGTATAGCGCATCACCTCACATTTCTCTGCATTAAGCCTCATCTGCTATCCATCTGCCCACTCCACTAATTTGTCAATGTCCTTTTGGAGTTCCACACTGTCCTCCCACAGTTGACATTTTCGTATCATTTTCAAACTTTAACATTTCCCCCGCACACCAAGATCCAGATAATTAATGTCTATCACAAAAAGCAAGGGCCCCAATATGGAAACCTGGAGATCTCTAATACAAACCTTCTTCCTGACTGAAAACTATCCACGGACCATTATTCTCTGTTTCCTGTCACTCTTACAATTCTGTATCCATGTTATTACTATCCCTTTTATACCATGACCTCTCACTTTCCTCATGAGCCTGTAGTGTGGCACTGTATCAAATGCCTTCTGGAAATCCATATATGCCACATCAACAACATTACCCTCATTAAGTAGTCTCTGTTATCTCTTCAAAAGAAAACTCCAGCAAGTTGGATCAATGTGACTTACCCTTTAGCAATCCACACTAACACTTTCTAATGAACCCACTTGGTTCCATCTATCTTTCATAAGCACACACAGAATACACAGTGGTGCCAGGTATGAGGGGCATGTCACCCAGTGAATAATCCTGAGGCGCAGACTAATGTTTTAAGGACAAGGAGCCAAAATCTGCTCTACCAGCTGGTGACACTTGTGTTCGTTTAGAGAAATTTGGAATTTAAAGCCTGTAATGCTGTTATAAAAATATCTGCAATTATTAGAACATAGAACATAGAACAGTACAGGCCCTTTGGCCCACGATGTTGTGCCAACTCATTATCCTACTCTAAGATCAATCTACCCTGCATACCCTACATTTTACTATCCTCCATGTGCCTATCCAAGAGTAGCTTAAATGTCCCTAATGTATCTGACTCCACTTCCACCGTCAGCAGCACATTCCACACACCCACCACTCTCTGTGTAAAGAACCTATCTCTGACATCTCCCCTTTACCTTCCTCCAATCACCTTAAAATTATGCCCCCTTGTAATAGTCATTTCCGCCCTGAGAAAAAGACTCTGGCTATCCACTCTATCTATGCCTCTCATCATCTTGTATACCTCTATCAAGTCACCTCTCATTCTTCTTCGCTTCAGTGAGAAATGCCTTAGCTCCCTCAACCTTTTCTCATAAGACCTGCCCTCCAGTCCAGGCAGCATCCTGGTAAATCTCCTCTGCACCCTCTCTACAGTTTCCACATCCTTCCTATAATGAGGTGACCAGAACTGAACACAATATCCCAAGTGTGGTCCAACCAGAGTTTTATAGAGCTGCAGCATAGCCTCGCGGTTCTTAAACTCCATTCCCCTGCCAATGAAAGCCAACACACCATACGCCTTCTTAACAACCCTATCAACTTGGAAAGCAGCCTTGAGGGATCTATGGACGTGGACACCAAGATCCCTCTGTTCCTCCACACCGCCAAGAATCCTGCCATCCAATCATTGTAACCACCCATCAGCCCTTACACAGGGAAACCTGCTGTTCTTACCCAGTCCAGTATAAATGTGACTCCAGACTCATGCCAAGGTAGGTGACACTGAATTGCCCTCTGATCCAGCCTGGAAATCTGTTCATGTTCAAGGAAACTGCAACTTGTACGTGTGCATCCACTCAGAAGGATGTGAATTCTCTATAAAATTGCTACAGACACAGGCTGAAATTGTGCAGTTCATCAGCTCGTCTGTAAACTCCCCAGAGAAGGGCCACACCATCATTCAGCGGCTTGTCCTCATTAACGATGCGCCAGGACCCCCAGAGGAAGGAATGCCCTCTATTCAATACCTATGCCAACCTCCTGCCTCAGGGTTTGTGTTTGGGCAGTGATGTTACTTCAGTGGGAAATTATTGCTGCACAATGACCTGAGTAGTGTTTTGTTTTGCACTGGGAAGATCTGTGTGCCATGGCTAAAGGAGACTTGAGCTTCATACCCAGCCAACCTAACATGTGCTCCAAACCCCAAACTAACCCCATGTAATTCTGCTGTCAGTGATTTCCTGCTGGAATTTAATCCGTGGCTCGTGCTGGCTGCCATTTGCTTCAGTATAATTGGTTGGCTGTCGTTGCTTTAACAGAGTGAAGCTAGATTCATGCTTGGGCTAACCTCAGGACAAGAGATAACCTCCTTTGCCTGAAGGTCATTTGCTTTTTATAATTCAGTGCTGCCCTTGCTCTGGCCTCAGCCACAAATAACCAAATTGACACAATTCCATTTCACCATTTACAGTCGTGTGATCTGAATACGTTGCTCAGTATTCTAACCATTAGATGACTGCACCTGTATATCAGCATTGACATGTTATCTGGAACTCTCCAGATTAGTTAAACTTGTCCTCATAGTTTGTGAAATGCCATCAAGCTGTCATTCAATAAGTGGTTTAAACCGCTAAGTACGGAACTTACCCTGCACAATACAGATACAAACGTGGGTTTGGAGCTATGTGTAAAGTTGTACCGCAGTGTAGCTGATGCAATGTGCAATGATGGCACTTGTGTTGTGATTCCACAGTACCTCACTTTCAATACAAATGTTCTGATCCTTTTCGTTTAAAGCCTCTTCCAATCACAATCTTTTCTGTAAAGTGCTGTTTGGGAGTGATATGGCCTACGTATGTAAGTACACTGATACTGGAGCTGCAATCCTCATGGGGCCCTCACAATCCTTAAAGATTTAATTAAATTACGTAAAGTCCCCGATTAAATTACATAAAGTCCCCGATTTTTCTGACCTGATGAACTTGGGTTGATGGAAAGCACTGACCAATTTTCTGCATTTGACAAGAAACTGCTATTTATTGAATATAAGAGCAAGGTTATGATAGAGCCGTATGTAACGTCACAAAAATAAAGAACAGTTCAGCACAGGAACAGGCCCTTCAGCCCACCAAGACTGCACTGACATGTGATGCCTTTCTAAATGGAAAACCTTTTGCCTCTATGTGGTCTGTATCCCTCTATTCGCTGCCTATTCATGTATCTGTCGAGATGCCTCTTAAATGTTGCTATTGTATCCATCTCCACTACCTCCTCTGGCAGCATATTCCAGGCAATTCACCACCCTCTGTGTTAAAGAAACATGCCTCTCACATCTTCTTTAATCTTACCCCTTTTACCTTAAACCTATGTTCCCTAGTAATTCACTAATGTCCTTTAGGGAAGGAAACTGCCATCCTTACCTGGTCTGGCCTACATGTGACTCCAGGCCCACAGCAATGTGGTTGACTCTTAACTGCTCCCTGGGCAATTAGAGATGGGCAATAAATGCTGCCTGGTCAGCAACACCCTCGTCCCGTGAAGGAATAAGGGAAAGAAAATGACATTTCTACCCTGGGAAAAAGACTCGAACTATCCATTCTATTTATGCCTCTTATAATATTGTAAACTTCTATCAGGTCACCCAGGCACCATACTGATAAACCTTGTCTGTACCCTCTGCAAAGCCTCCATACCCATCTGGTATTGTAGTGACCAGAACCATACGCAATATTCCAAACGTGGCGTAACTAAAGTTCTATACAGTCGCAACACGACTTGCTAATTTTTTTCTCTATGCTCTGGCCAATGAAGGCAAGCATGCCATATGCCTTCTTGACCACGTTATCCACTTGTGTTGCCACTTTCGGGGAACTATGGACCTGTATGCCTAGATCCCTCTGTATGTTGAGGCAACTAAATGAACTGCCACTCACTGTATACTTCGCTCCTGCATTAGATCTTCCAAAACGTATCATTTAGCATTTGTCTGGATTAAACTCCGCCTGCCATTTCTCCGCCCAAGTCTCCAGCCTATCTATATGCTGCTGTATCCTCTGGCAATCCTGCTCACTATCAACAGCTCCCCCAGCCTTTGTGTCATCCACAAACTTACTAATCAGGCCACTTATATTCTCCTCCAAATCATTTATACAGATTACAAACAACAGGGATCCCAGCACTGATCCCTGCGGGACACCACTGGTCACAGATCTTTAGTTAGAAAAATACCTTTCCACCCCTACTCTCTGTCTTATATGACCAGGCCAGTTCTGTGTCCATCTTACCAGCTCACTGCAGATCCTATGTGACTTCACCTTTTGCTATGATGGACCTTGTCAAATGCCTTGCTAAAGTTCATATAGACAACACCTACTGCCCTGCCCTCATCAATTGTCTTTGTCATTTCCTGAAAACTATCAATCAAGTTTGTAAGATACCGCCTTCCCCACACAAAACCAAACTGCCGCCCCTGGGTTCACTCTGACTGACCCCGCTCCTCAGGCACTTATCCTGCTGTTCACCCCTAGATTCACTGTGTTACAGCGGGAGTACTATGTACAGCTCTGGTCCCCACATTACAGGAAGGATGGGATTGCACTGGGCAGGGTGCAGAGGAGATTCACCAGGATATTGTCTGTGATGAAACAACTCAGTGATGAAGAGAGAGATGGGAGTTGTTTTCCATAGAACAGAAAAGGCTGAGGGTGGATCTGGTTGACCTGTGAAAAATTCAGAAGGACATAGGCAGGTAGATAGGGAGAAACCATCTCCCTTAATGGACAGACCCAATCCTGGGGGACATGTTTTTAAGGGAAGGAGCAAATGGTTTGAAGGGGATTTGAGGGAAAAACCAACTTAAGCCTAATCCTAGATAACAAGATGTAGAGCTGGATGAACGCAGCAGACCAAGCAGCATCAGAGGTGCAGGAAAGCTGACGTTTCGGGCCTAGACCCTTCTCCAGCATCTGCAGTTCCTATTATCTCTTAAGCCTAATCCTCCTCTACTAATCCAATCCTTAACACTGACCCTAACATTAACCCCAACCCTAATCCAAACCTTGACACAAACCCTAATCCTAACCCTAACACTAACCCTAACCCTAACCCTCATCTTCCTCTTCAAACTCTATTCTCAACCCTGACTAACACTAACTCTGACCCTGAACCTAACCTTAATCCTAAACCTGACCCTGACCCTGATCCTAACCCTAACTCTGACCCTGTTCCTAACCCTAACTCTGAACATGACCCTAACCCTAACCCTAACACTAACCCTAACCCTAAATCAAACCTTAACCCTAACCCTAACCATTAACCCACTGCTTGAACAAGGTAACAGTATAAACACAACTCACAGTGAGTTCCAGTAACTTGTTTTAGAACTGCAACATCCCCTTACACAATTTCCTTCATTTAAAGCAGTCTCCTTTTCCTATTTAAGTCCTCAATCCAAAAATACAGAAAATACAAATGCTCAGTCTTTACACAATAAGATGACCTGAACCTGCATAGTCTGCTGTATCCTCTACCTCTGCAAGAACTTTATTATTTTCCAGGGTTTTTAATCAAACGAACCATTGAAAATGCTCAATGTTCTGATCAAGTGAGGCTCGCAATGTAGTGAAAGGTCAGATATCTGAGCTTTGTGTAGAAGGATCTTTCCAGTTCCACCTCAAAGGTCACACAATGACATTATCATTGTTTCTCATGAACCTTGGTAGAAAAGTTAATGGGCCTGACACTGGCTTCAGAAGCAAAATGGAGTCATTTATTCTGACCAGGACTCAGGGACTGAACTGTGCGTTCAGAAAGTATTTCCTGGGAACTAGGTGAGCTTCTCAGATTCATTACACATTAATTCAGGCAATTTAACAAACACTTTGAGTGACATCTGAGATGAGATAGCAGTTATGAGTTTATCCATAGGGGTTATTCTCACACTGGAGACAAGCAGATATGACCATTCTACCAGAAAACCTCGTCACAGCCAAAAGTAAATACTTATGTGTCTGTCAGTCAAACTGGTAACCACCGAGTCTCTAGCAATTATCTGGTCTGGGAATTGTGCAAGTCTACACTAGATACCAGTGTTAGATATATTGATTCTTATTTTGTATATTTTACTTTAAAACTTAAAATTTTATTTGGTAGCTTCCTCAACAGAAATTAACATCTTGTCTCCAGGTAACAGAAAGTTACAGTGAGATAAATAAAACTTTGTCTAAGAAAAGCTACTTTTCGAACTGAAGTTTTGAAAGAAACAAACATATTGCATCTTCTGCATTTGAGAGAAATCCTTATTGAGAACTGGCATAGGCTTGTGCATCAGATTTAATTGACCCTGTTCTGCTGAGCTATGAGATAGGTTTGGATTAAACAGGTATCAGGTTCAAAGCTACTCCAGTTTTATTCAGTGGATCAGTTTAGGATAAGGATCAGACACGCAGGAGTTAGGAAAATGAAAGTAAAAGGCAAATCAAGAGACAGTGTGGGACATAAAGGGGAAAGACACGGACAAGATATTGAGATAGGCTGATAAATATATAAAGCAGTAAATAAGTCCGCAAAATGTGGGATAACTGCACTTGCAACCTCTTAAGCATCCAAGTCAAAACATATATGATTTAATTCGTCATCTCTACAGGTGAGTAGAAATATGCAAGTATGTTGACTTAACATTAGAACTGATAAGAGATTGGATAGCTGTAGGCATTATTAATGCGCCTTTGTCAGATTTATTATAGCCAAAGAAGACTTTGCTCCAAAGAAAGCTTTTCAAATGGTGAATGAAACTAAGTATAAACAGGAGAGTGGTTGTTTATTTTTAGATATTCAATGCACCAAGGAGTATGGGAGAAAGCAGGGACTTAGCTGAGGTAGACGACCAGCCGTGATCGTATTGAATAATGGATCAGGTTCAAACAGTTAAATGGCCCATTCCTGTTCCTAGTTTCTAAATTTCTATGACACAGATTTCTGGAAGCTAACCAGATCAATTTTCAGAGGAACCGATTAAATTTGTCACAGGATATCTGGTAAATATATTCACTTCTTAAGGTGGGAACACACAAAATTCCAACATGCAGATGGCACAGGCACTAGACACGAAATATCCTTGTCAATCCTGTGGAGTAAAGAAATCCCATCAATGCAGGCAGAGCTCAGCTTCTTAATCAGAATGCTTTCAATGTGAGAAACCATTTTCATAAAACATGCTGAAGCAGGACAAAGCAACAGAAGAGCAAAAACTGAAGAACTACCCACATAAAGTGAAAAATGAGGTAGCCCAGATTCCAGGAGAACAAAACCTAAAGTTTTCTTAGGGGAATTAGAGCTGCGCCTAATATTATTCCAAGGAATGATGTCAAATGTTTTAAAATGTCTTTGCAGAGTAATATGTCACAGGGATAATAAACTGATCTATTGTGACAGAGTGGCAGAGTGTGACCAGAGAATGTGCGCAGTATTTAAATATTTACAACAGGAAGGCCTCACACATAATGAAGCATGTGATTTCTCCAGTGAACATACTCTTGTTTGGGATCCATTGTTGGTAATGAAGACAGAATGGCAGATCCCCAGAAGACTGAAGCCATTAGGGAATTCCCAGCTCCAAAGTCAGTACAAGATCCTCAACAGTTCCCAGGTTTGGTAAGAATGTTAACAAAATTGATGCCTTGATTAACAATCACCATAGAACCCCTGTGCCAATTCCTCAGGGAGACACAAGGCTAGTTTTGGAACCCTCAACAAATGAACATGTTTCAGAAGAATAAAGAAATGTCAATGTTTATAGATGTCTTTTCACATTACAATCCTTCATTTCCAATGCAAATAACAGCTGATGCTTCAGCTACAGTCTTAGGAGTCTTTGTACTTTTTCAGGAGCAGAGAGATGGGAGTCACAAACCAGTCCATTATGCACCTAATCCAGAACACAGTATATACTGCCAATATTTAGATGGAAGCTCTGTCATTTTATTAGACATGCAAAAGATTTTTATAGTAAATCCTGGACTGTTCATTGAAAAGGATCACAGATTTCTAGATTCTCTACTGGGGAAGACAGAATTTGCAAGGAAGCCTCCAACAATACAAAAATTTCAACTTTGTCTCACGAGAAATGCTTATGAAACAGGGAAACTACAAACAACAGCAAATGCAGACTCCAAAGTAACAGTTAACAGCTTTATCAGTGATGATCGTAAGAAATAGGAGCAGGAGAAGGCCATTCAGCCCCTCGAGCCTGCTCCATCATTCAGTAGGATCATGGCTGATCTGACATTCCTCACATCCACTTTCCTGCCCTCTCCCTGTAACCCGTAGATTCCTGGTCAGTCGGGAAATCATCTATCTCAGCTTTAAATAGCCACAAGGAATTTGTCCCCACAGTTCTCTGTGGCAAGACTTCCAAAGGCTCACAACCCTCTGAGAGATGCAGACCTTGTGCATGGAATTGAGCCATACACCTGATCCACAGTTGTAATGTGGCCAGCATTCGGACATTCCAGCTTCAATGTGAACCAACAAGAGACCAGGAATGTTTCACCATATACTCTAATTGGGAGGCTGATGCTGGGATCACAACAGCTACATTATTCTTTACAGGACTCTGACATTATCACAGTACTGCTGAACCATGGTGCTGTGGCACTTTCCAACCTGCTGACAGCTAGAAAGCTGAAGATACAGTTCCTTTCCCACCTGAGAAATTGGCTCCACACTTACACCACCATAATCAGCAAGGGAAACATGAAAAAACAATCCAATCACAGATAGCAGATTAATAAATATTACCATGTGAAGAATCAGACAGAGCTAAGAGGAGCTGTAGATCTAGGATTGGAACAGAAAAGGTACAATCACCCCAAGAGATGGGAAATGATGAAGATGATGGATTGTCAGTAGGGGCCATACAAACCACAGACCACAAGAAATACACCTGAACCATCCACAAGTTATTTACTGGGATGAACCAAATTACAAACCTGACAAATTTGTAAAGCCAAAGACTTGGGAGATGAAAGAGTCATGGGACCGCGATGTTGTGGCCGTCACAGAGAATTGGTTGAGAGAGGGACAGGGTTGGCTGCTCAACTTTCCAGGGTTTCATTGTTTTAGACGAGATAAAGAGGAAGGTAAAAGAGGTGGAAGAGTTACATTACTAATCAGGGAGAATGTTACATCTGCACGCAGAGAGGACATACTGGAGGGCTCACCCACTGATGCAATATGGATAGAGCTCAAAAATAAGATAGGGGCAATCACTCTGATAGGATTATACTATAGGCCACCCCCAACAGCCACCGAGACATTGAGGAAGAAATATGTAGTCAGATTATGGAAAGATGCAATAAAAGCAGAGCTGACATAATGAACGACTTCAACTTCCCTGGTATTGACTGGGACTCCTTGAGAGCAAGAGGCTTAGACAGGGCGGAATTTGTTAAGTGCATCCAAGAGGGTTTCTTGAAACAGTATGTGGATAGTCCAACTAGAGGAGGGGCCATACTAAACCTTATATTGGCTAATGAGCCTGGCCAGGTGACTGACCTTTCAGTGGGAGAGTATTTTAGTAACAGTAATCACAACTCCTTAAGTTTTAAGATAGCTATGAATAAGGATAAGTCAGGACCTTGTGGAAAGTTACTAAATTGGGGGAGGCACATTACGCCAGTATTAGGCAGGAACTAGGGAGTGTTAATTGGGAAGAGCTGTTATCAGGCAAATCCACATTTGACGTGTGGGAACTGTTTAAAGACCTGCTGGGGAGAATTCAAGACTGGAATGTTCTAGTAAGGAGGAAGGACAAGGATGGCAAGGTAAGGAGCCCATGGATAATGAGGGAAGTTGTGAATTTAGTCAAAAGGGAAAAAAGAAACATATGTAAGGTTTAGGAAGCTAAAATCAGGCAGGGTCTGTGAGGAATATAGATACCTTAAAAGCAAGAGGATAATTAGAGGGATGATAGGACCCACTCAAGGATAAAGGCGGGAACTTGTGATTGGAGGCAGAGAATGTGGATGAGATTCTAAATAAGTACTTTGCATCGGTATTCACCCAAGAAAAGGACATGGAGGATAGTGAGATTTCTGTGGAGCACACTAATATGCTACGGCATTTTGAGATCAAGAAAGAAGTGGAGTTGGATCACTTGAAGAGCATTAAGGTGGATAAGCCCCCAGGGACTGATAGTATCTACCCCCAGGTTACTGAGAGAGTCGAGAGAGGAGATTGCTGGGTCCTTGACCAAGATCTTTGTATCCTCACTAGCTACCGGAGAGATCCCAGAGGTCTGGTGAGTAGCTAATGTTGTTCCTCTGTTTAAGAAGGGAAATAGGGATAATCCAGGAAACTACAGACCAGTGAGTCTCACATCGGTGGTTGGGAAGATATTGGAGAGAATTCTTAGGGATAGGATTTACACACATTTGAAGCAGCATGGCCTAATTAGGGACATGGCTTTGTGCAGGGCAGGTCATGTCTTACTAACTTGATTGGATTTTTGGAGGAGGTGATGAAGGTGATCAATGAGAGTAGAGCAGTGGAAATAGTTTACATGGATTTTAGTCAGGCTTCTGACAACGTACCTCATGGTAGGTTCATCCAGGAGATTACGTTACATGGGATCCATGGTGATTTGGCCGCATGGATTCAGAATTGGCTTGTCCAAAGAAGTTAGAAGGTATTGGTGGAAGGGTGTTTCTCAGGCTGGAGGTCTGTAATTAATGGTGTTCCACAAGGATCCGTACTGGGACCACTGCTGTTTGTGATATATATAAATGACTCAAATGAAAATGTAGATGGGGTGGTTAGTAAGTTTACAGATGATATAAAGGTTGGTGAGCAGAGAAATGGCAGATTGAGGTTAATCCAGGTAAGTGTGAGGTGCTGCACTTTGGGAGATCAAATGTTAAGGAAAAGTATACAGTTAAAGGCAGGACTCTGAACAGCATTGATGTACAGAGGGATCTTGGGGTTCAAGCCCATAGCTCCCTGAAAGTGGCCACACAAGCAGATAGGGTGGTAAAGAAGGCATATGGTATGCTTGCCTTTATTGGTCGGAGAGTTGAGTACAAGAGTCAGGATGTTATGTTACAGCTTTATAAGACTTTGGTTAGGCCACATTTATAGTATTGCGTTCAATTCTGATCGCCACATTACAGGAAGGATGTGGAGGCTTTGGAGAGGGTGCAGAAGAGTTTTACCAGGATGCTGCCTGGATTACAGGGTATGAGCTATGAGGAGAGGCTAGAAAAACTCGGGTTGTTTTCTCTAGAGTAGTGGAGGCTGAGGGGAGAGTTGATAGAAGTCCATAAAATTATGAGATGCATAGATAGTGTTGACAGTTAGAATCTTTTTCCCAGAGTTGAAATGTCTAACACTAGGGGACATGCATTTAAGGTGAGAGGGGGAAAAGTTCAAAGGAGACATGAGGGGTAGGTTTTTTACACAGTGAGCGATAGGAGTCTGGAATGCACTGCTTAAGATGGTGGTGGAGGCAGATACAATGGGGGCATTTAAAGGACTTTTAGATAAGCACATGATTATTCAAGGAATGGAGGGATATGGACCAAGGGCAGGCAGGAGGGATTAGTTTCATTTAGCATCATGTTTAGCACAACATCGTGGGCTGAAGGGCCCGTTCCTGTGCTGTACAGTTCTATGTTAAATTTAAATATGTAAACAAATGGACAATAATATGGTTATTATGAGGGAAAATAGACTTGGGGGTGATATTGTATGTGGTTTTGAGAAGGTTAATACTTGATCGAATACCACCCACTGTGTTGGTGCTAGTGGGGCTCAGTCAGAGTTGGGAAGTAGCTTGTAGGAAACAGAACCCAGACTGGTGCACTGTCCAGTCTGCGTACAAATGGTGGGCATATTTGTGCAATCAAAATACAGTTACTGTTGTGCAATGAACCTCAAGAAGACCTGACTAGTTAGAGCAGAGAGACAGATATCCTCATGCGGACTTGATCGTTATGGACTGGAACAAATCCCCACACATTGCTGCACACACAGACCACTACCCACCACCCCCACCCCCCCACCATGCAGGTACATACCCTGCTTTGTACCAGCTATGCCAACCCCATCACCTTGTGCCAGAGATGGGCTTTTTGGAACAAGAGGTCATTCTCTTTATGCTGCCCTGCTGAAACCCCTACCCTCCAATTAAGGACAGGCAATGGCCTAGGGGTATTATAACTAGCCTATTAATCCAGAAACTCAGCAAACGTTCTGGGGACCCGGGTTAAAATCCCGCCATGGCAGATGGTGGAATTTGAGTTCAATAAAGAATCTGGAATTAGCAATCTTATGATGACAACAAAACAATTGTCAATTGTTAGAAAAATCCACCTGGCTCACTAATGTCCTTTAGGGAAGGAAACTGCCATCCTTACCTGGTCTGGTCTACATGTCATTGATAATTAACGGCCTTCTGGGTAATTAGAGGGGGGAAATAAATGCTCGCCTATCCAGACAGAGAATGCTGGCCTATCCACATCCCTTGAATGAAATAAAAAACAATTGGCTAATTTGCCCATCATCACTGAGAAGCTGTGTGCTAAGTAATCAGTTGGAACTATCTGAGATGCTTTGGGGCAATTCACTGGCAGCAATCCACCTTCCAGCTATTGATCTTAATTACTGAAACTGTTTAGGGAAGGATTCCCATATGGAGTCTTTGGCAGAAGTTAAGCCTAGTCTCGACAAACAGAGTAGGTGCTTAATGTATTACAGCAAACTTTTTATTAACCAGCACCTGTGGGGTCAACAGTGCATTGGTTGATCAAATATTCCAGGTATTCAATACACAAAACCACAATAAACCCTGACCAAGCGAAGACAACAGCATCCCTCAAATAATCTATGTAAAAATATCAACACACCTCCTAAAATCAACGTAAAGACACACACTAAGTAATAGAAACGTAATGCAGCGGGTATACACATCACAGTTATACTTTATTTACAGTATAAGCACTCAGATATCATGATAGATTGTGGTATTTGAGGTATATAATTTTTGCTAGTTGATAAGGTGTCAGTTAAAACAAAGTTTGCTATATCTAGTAGCTAGCTACATTATATCTGACTTACATGAGAATCCTTCGTAAGACTTGAGGCTATACTCTAGAGTAAACACTATTGAAAAAATTCCTCTATTTCTTTTTGAAATTGTATACCTCTGGAGCATGTGGGACTTGAATCCAGGTCCCCTGGCTCAGATGTGGGACACTACCACTTAACCACAATAGCCCTCTACACAGCATACAGACAGCAGAATATCCGGGTTGGCTCCTTCCAGAAATGGTGCTTTCTATTTTGATGGGAGAAGCTCATCACATGATGTTAGTTAACCCTTTCTGGTACTAACTAACTTCTACAACAATGAGGGCTGCAATAAGATTCACATGAGGTTTGGGTATTAAAGTGACTCATGTCTCTTGTTCACAGGAAGATATGGGTGCCTGAAACATCCTGATGCCTACAAGACCCTACTGAGTTCCCAAATTCAGCCTTGGGCAGCCACTGAACGTGAAGCATTTTCTCACAGATATTAAATAAGCCTTTTAGTACTGAAAGTGTTAACTGAAATCAGCAGGTACGCCCCACCATCTGACTAAGGAGAGCTGTCCCTAGAGGAGCTAACCAGTGTTTATTAGTTTCTGTGATTATTCCCAATGCTGTGAGAATGTTTCAGCCATTGCAAAGTGAACATTCCTTTCAGTTAAACCTGATGTGTTACAAGTAACTGTCATGCATCTCAAATGCAATGTAACCAGCTAGTGAGTACTATATAATAAATCTTTACCATTAATCAAGGTCAAGTCTTCCTTTTTAATTCATTTGTGGGATGTGGGCATTAGTGGCCAGGCCAGCATTTATTACCCATTGCTGTGGGTCTGCAGTCACATGTAGGCCAGACCAGGTAAGGATGGCAGTTTCCTTCCCCAAAGGGGCATTAGTGAACCAGATGGGTTTTTCCGACAATTGACAATGGATTCATGGCCATCACCAGACTCTTAACTCAGACCTTTTTTTTTTAAAATTACTGAATTCAAACTCCACCACCTGCAAGGCCCAGATTCAAACCCAGGTGTACAGAATGTTACCAGGCTCTCTGGATTACAGTCCAGCGATAATACCATTAGGCCATTGTCTCCCCAGTCTGCCAATGCCTTTGTGTGATTGTCCTTTCAATCACTTATTTTGATACAAACAATGGATTAGTGGTAGTGATTCTTTCAGACATCTCAGATGGTTCAGCTGGATGTCTAGGACAATACAAGAATAGTCTAGAAATGATTACTCTTCCTTCCTCTGTTGAGCTAAATTTAAAATAACATTTTCTCTCTCAGTGCACTGATGAGGAGTGATTTCAATTCTCCAACTCCAAAAACATTCTGCCTCATCATTCAAGGGAGAATCACTTGCATTGTGTGAAAATGTTGTATGAAATTAGCACATGGTAGCAAACTCCTCTGAGCATCGAGTCATTGCACAGAAACGTTAAATAGCAATGAACCAGGATGATAAACAGGAGCATCACAGCAACCCCCCTGTGAGTAGTGACAATGTCAGTGTGAGTCATTACCAAAACCCAAACCAGCTCCGTCACTCACAATGACTAATATTTAAAAAAAATACCACAATGATTCACCACAAGCCTGTGTGAGAATTAGGACATTGTGGTAAATCAATACAAGCAACAAGGACATCACAATAATTTACATAAAATAAAGAACTGCGGATGCTGGAAATTTGAAACAAGAAAACAATAGCTGGAGAAACTCAGCAGATCTGTGGAGAGAAAGCAGACTTAACATTTCGAGTCCAGTGACCTTTCCTTATAATGTGTGATGAAGAGAAACATCACCATTCTGGTAGAGTCAGATGTTTTGTCTTGTTTTGATGAAACAAAAGAAGCGATGGCAGCATTGTGGAGCATGGGATTACAGTGACTAGATGCAATTTTCTAAAAGAAGCGTGAGAAAGACCCTATCAGACCCCCCCAAGACACCCCTAATGAAATATAATGAGGAGATAGCCCAGACCGTAATTTTCAGATTTATTTAAGGGTAAGTGTAAGGCACTGAGTTCCAGATGTAATTTGATTGGTACACCACGAGTCTTTAAGCAAAAATACACTTTATTCTTCCAATGCAGTTAAAATACAAACAAAAAGAAGAACTGCCATAGCTTTAACACAATTGAAATAATATTAAGAGGTAACTAATCACCAGCTGTTCCAACATAGGCATCATCCCACAAAGACACACTTTGACAAAAATGCAATTCACCAAAAGAGTTATGATTCTCATGTGCTGTCTCTTTCCAGTCCAGGAGAAAGAAACCATCTGCCCCTTTTGGTTTTTAAGATGAAGCCTCACTATCTAAGACTTCACCGCAGCAACCAGCAACTCAAGATTTTAGCTCAGCAGTTAGCAGAAACCTTCTCGTTAACTGAAAACAAAGCTAAAATCCTCTGGGTCTGTGTGAGCCCTGACCGCACCCAGTCATCATTCTTTTTTCTCAAAAAACAAACACCCAGAGAGAACTCAAAAGCTATTTACCAACTGCTTCTGAAACAGACAATCCTGTGCCACTGTGACAAAAATCCTTTGCAAGAGAAACAGCACAGAACACGTCTCTCTTAAATACGCAGTACCGTCACAACACAAACACTTCCTTGATAGGACGATAAGAATGGATAAGGATGTTCCTGATGACTGGGAGAATATAGAACCATATGCCACAGTCTAAGGATATGAGATAGGCTATTTAGGACTGAGATGAGGACAAAATGCCTTCACACAGAGAGTGGGGAGCCTGTGGAATTCTCTGCCACAGGACGTGGATGAGGCCAAAACATTGAATGTTCTCAAGAAGGAGTTAAATATAGTTCTCAGGACTAAAGGGTATGGGGGAGAAAGCAGGAACAGCGGACTGAGTTGGATGATCAGCCATGATCATATTGAACGGTGGAGTAGGCTTGAAAGGTTGAATAAATTATTCCTGTTCCTAATTTCTATGTTTCTATGAAACAAACTGATTAAAATAAATGTATGAACTACTATGCTGCTTGTATCATCAAAGGGTAAAGACATAGTTTGGTCATATGCAGGATTGCTGCTGTGTATTTGCAGGCTGTATGTCACTGTGTGGAGAAAACAGGACACAGTACTCTGATAACCCCAGCTGGAACTCATCACCTGAGCCCTTTAGAAAGTAGACCCAAGTTTTATTGGAGGTGGTTAGTGTTTAAAATGATTAAAAGAAAAGTCACAGTGATTTTGACAGTGGCCAGGTGGGCTATAAACAAATCCAAACAGCGTGCGGTGGAGGAGGTTATCTGTACCGACTGCCTACCCCTCTTCCACAGTTACGGTGTGCCCGGGTATCACTGGGGAGGGAGCACACGGAATCTACCAACACTCGTGATGTTGTTAGGGAAAGGTGGGCACTGCGGGGGATACAGAGCTTTATTTCCCCCTCCAACTCCATTTTGATTCAGTTCCTTCCCACTTTCCCTACCTCTCCCTCACTTTTAACGATTTACATTGCCTGTAACGGGCTTTGCAGGTAAATTATTCAATCAGAAAAACCTGTGATTTATTGGGTGGTGGTTAGTAGATGAAAAATAAACCACGGTGATTTAGCAATGGAAAGGGAAACAGTTCAGTTGTGTGTGATATAAAGAAGGTAGACCCAGGGATGGGTCTGCAGGAATTTCTGTCCCAGGTGTTCGACAATAAATGATATTCCTTTCCATTCGGACTTCCTCAGTTATTCCAAGTGACTTTCCAAGAAACGGTACTGGTTGCAGTGAAAGCAAGAGGCGAGACAGGTAGCCTGTTAGCCCATCCTTTCTCAGCTGCTGATCAGCAAGCCCATGTTCTGGGTTTGTTTATGGCACTCAGGATTAGGAAGAACCTCATGTCTGAGTCAAAAGATTGTGGATTCAAGTCCCATTCTCAAAACACTTTACACCCAATGAGGTACTTTTGTAGTGCAGTCATCTCTGTAGTGCAGGAAACACAGCAGCCAACTTGTACACAGCAAGATCCCAAAAACAGAAGGTGAATAATGACCAGGTAATCTGCTTTGGTGGCTAAGGGATAAACATTGACTGGGACACCAGGGAGTTCCTGCACTAGCTGTTCAAATGAGCACCATTACCTCGTGCCAATCTCCTGTTTTTGCCCCACAGCCCCACTCACCATTTCTATCCAAATGATCAAATAATGCCCCTCTAGAATGCTTCAAATGAACCTGCCTTCCCCACGTTTCCAGACAGTTCATTCCAGATCTTACCCACCCACTAGGTGAAAATGTTTTTCCTCACATCACATTTAATTTTTTGCAGATCAGTTTAAATTTATGTCCCTCTTGTTCATGTTCCTTTCAAGTCCAGGAACAGCTTTTCCCAATCTATCCAGTCCACTCGTGATCTTGAAAACTTCTGTCAAATCTCCTCTCAGTCCTCTTCTTTCCAAGGAGAATGGTCCCAATTTCCCCAATTTCTCTTCATCGCTGAAGTTCTTCATGCCTGGGGCCATTCTTGTAAACTGCTTCTCTCTCCAATGTGTTCACATCCTTTCCATAACACCCAGAACTGTTGACAATACAGCAAGTATTTTATATCCAACAAGATTCTTCTAGTTAGACCAGAAAGGTGTTTTTTCTCATCTAGTATTGACCACTTCAGGTATGAGGAACCCATCCAGGCAATGGCTCTCGGTGTTGTTTCTCTTTCAGGCTAGGGCATGCAGCAGAATGTTTTGGGGTAAAAAGATGAACGAAGCTCCTGAAAGTAATTCCTAGAATTCTCCTTGCCTGCAGTTTGTTGAATTTTGTCTTTTTTTAATAATTTATTTGTGGGATGAGGGCTTCATTGGCTGGGCCAGCGTTTATTGCCTGTCCTTGAGAAGGTGGGGGTGAGCTGCCTTCTTGAACCACTGCAGTCCATTATTTCTCAGTCTTCTCTTCTCTGTATTAAATTGAAAAGAAAAAAATAATTTATTAATTCTTGGGAGGAATGGAAGATAGCCCCTTTTCTGAAAGAGCTCAACAAAGACATTGAGAATTGGCATGGTGACTTAATGTTTTGGGGCAGAGAACATAAGAACATAAGAAATAGAAGCAGGAGAAGGCCATCTGACCCATCGAGCCTGCTCCACCATTTAATAAGATCATGGCTGATCTTTTTGTGCACTCAGCTCCACTTACCGGCCAACTCACCATAACCCTTAATTCATTTACTGTTCAAAAATTTATCGTTCTCAGCCTTAAAAACATTCAACGAAGTAGCCTCAACTGCTTCATTGGGCAGGGAATTCCACAGATTCACAACCCTTTGGGTGAAACATAGAAACGCAGAAGAAAGGAGCAGGAGGAGGCCATTCGGCCCTTCGAGCCTGCTCCACCATTCATCACAATCATGGCTGTTCGTCCAACTCAATAGCCTAATCCTGCTTTCTCCCCATAACATTTGATCCCATTCGCCCCAAGTGCTATATCTAGCCACCTCTTGAATACATTCAATGTTTCAGCATCAACTACTTCCTGTGGTAATGAACTCCACAGGCTCACCACTCTTTGGGTGAAGAAATGTCTCCTCATCTCCGTCCTAAATCACCTACCCCAAACTGTGACCCCTGGTTCTGGACACACCCACCGTTGGGAACATCCTCCCTGCATCCACCCTGCCCAGTCCTGTTAGAATTTTATAATTCTCTATGAGATCCAGCATCCTCCCTCCAACTCCTCATTCTTCTGAACTCCAGCAAAAACAATCCCAACCTAGCCAATCTCTCCTCAGCAATCTGCTCTAAGGGTGACAGTGGAAGAGGTGACTTTGTTGCTGAATGGTGGTCCTCTGATGAAGGGATTGCCTCAATGAGGAAGAAAGTCAACTTCCTGAAGAGATTTGCCAAGATATGTGAGCACATTATTCATCTTGTACCAGAGTTTCTCAATGCCCAATGTTTGAAGCTGTTGGCTTGTCTCGGATATTTCCTGATTCTGACAAACTCCCTTTTGTCTCCTGCAAATGACAGCAACAACTAGAAACAAAAACAGGAATTGCTGGAAAATCTCAGCAGGTCTGGTAGCATCTGTGGAGAGAAAGCAGAGTTAACATTTTGGGTCCAGTGACCCTTCCTCAGATATCAAACATTAAAATACTTTTAAGTTTCACAGTCTATTTCATAATGCCACAAATTTTTGTCCAATCAGTAGTAGTGTGACACAACTCTGATTTCAAATATTTTGGACTCAGAACAAATTATTTTTTGCACACGAAAATGCTCCAATTTCCATCGCAATTGTAATCAGCAGGGACCATACTCATGGATGGCAGTGACCTTCTTAACTTTTCAATTCATTATATCTCTTACCTTAGCAATGGTGCAATGTTTTAAGGGCACTGAACTGTTCTCTAAACTACATGATCATCACGGTGTTCAATACCCACCTGGGAAAACTCAGGTCTTCAGTGACCACCTGTAACGCTGCAAGATCAGCGTACAATATATTATCAATCAGTCTAACAGACAACACAACCAGGCTAAGAGCATCGGAAAGGATGATAGCATGCTTTGTGTCATAAGATATTTATTCATTCAGGGGATGTGAGCATTGTTGGTTAGGCTAGCATTCATTGCCCATTCCTAATTGTCCAGAGTGTGGTTAAGAGTCAATTACATTGCTGTGGGTCTGGAGTCACGAGTAGGCCAGACCTGCTAAGGATAGCAGATTTCCTTTCCTAAAGGACATTGTTACTTTGTAAATTCTCCTTGGTAGAATGATTGGTTTAAATGCCCATTAGACATAAGAGCAGAAGTAGGCCATTCAGCCCATCGAGTTTGTTCCATCATTCAATCAGAATGTGGATGATCTGATAATCCTTAACTCCAGTTTCTGCATAACCCTTGGTTCCCTGACTGATTAAAGACCTGTCTTCTACAGATTTGAATGTACTTAACAATCCGGCCTTGACAAACATTTGTGGTAAAATAAGATGACAAGACATAGCATCAAAAATAGGCCTCTCCACCCATTGAAGTAAACTTTCACCGTAGACAGGGCTGGAGCCTATCAATCCCTGGTTTAAAGGGTCAGTGCCTTATCCATTAGGTCGCTAGGCCACATTGTAAAGGCTTTAGCAAAAGGAATAGAAAGCAGTCCTTACTTCTCTTGGATCCTGATAAGTCTCCCCTCCTGAACTGTTTTGAAAATGTTCCCCTAACCAGTCATCCTGAGAATGCATGGAGAGAATTGGAAACAAGTACCAGCAGAGTAATATTGATCTGGGTTGAGTGTGTAATGTTTATTAATTAACATTCCTGTCTCCAGATTCAGCTTCCTTAAATGATTTGCTGTTTGTCAATGAGTCAGCAGCTCACTTACACGCCTGTATAACTATGTGCTTTTCCTTCTCACTGTACTCTTCTTCTCTCCCATTTCCTGAATTTCTCTCTGCATTCCCGCCCGGCTGCAATACGCTGGTAAAGAGATATTCTTTATCATGTGACAATGTATATTTGTGGATTGCAAATGACCTTTTTTTAAAATGGGCACAAATGTTTGCTCAGAATGGAGGCAAAGTCTCAAAATCGTTTCATTTCTTCTCTGTTCCTTGCTGACTATTTAGAAATTGTTCACAATAGTAAGGCAGATGGGGTGTCCTAGAATTATGCTGGAATTTGGGAAAATTACAATGATGATGTAGTTAAACACAGGAACTCCAGTGTTTCTGAGACTCTGACATCCCTGTCCCATTAGCCATGATCATATTAGATTGCAGAGCAGATATGAAAGGCCTTTTTTTGCTTCCATTTCGATGCACAAGCTAGACAGCACAATCTGTTGTTCTCAGACGAACTGCCAAAGTTGAACACTGTAAATGTAACCCTCACAGAATGTTTGAACTTTGCAGAAGCTTGCTTTCACTTTAAATCTGTTATTTAAAATGTTGGTGACTAATGGTGGTGAATTTGGTGGTGGGCAACAGTGGACATGAAAATGTGGTGAGAGATATAACAGCAGCTGAATTGATGTTATCCATTTGATACAATCATCTACATACAAAATGAACACCAATGCCTTTTTGAAACAACAGATGAAATCTCCATAGTCTTACCAGATCACAGGGCTGCTCCCTCATTAGAGAGCAATAACTGGTGGTGGTTTAACCTGAGGGTCACCATGCCTCAGGTGAGGGGAAAGGTTGAGAAGGAGAGTCCTTCATGGTAACTTCAGCTGGTGTAGAAAGTGAACTGTTGCAAGTCAGCTGTCCAGCCAACTGAGCTAAACAAATCCTCAAATACAGGGTGGCACAGTGCTTAACATAGCTGCCTCATAGTGCCAGGAACCTGAGTTTGATTCCATTCTTGGGCAACTATCTGTTTGGAGTTTGCACATTCTCCCCGTGTCTGCATGGGTTTCCTCCAGATGCTCTGGTTTCCTCCCATAATCCAAAGATGTGCAGGTTAGGTGGATTGGCCATGCTAAATTGCCCCTAGTGTCCAGGAGTGTGCAGGCTAGATGGCAAATGCAGGGTTGCAGGGATACAGTGGGCCTGGGTGGGATGCACTTCGGAGGGGTGGTGTGGATTTGATGGACTGAATGGCCTGAACCCACACTGTGGGGATTCTATGAAAGTATTAGCAAAGTTTTCGATTCTCTTAGTCCGAGACCAGCAAGACATATCTATCGTCTGACAATGAAAGACAGAACCAGGAAGCTGTTACACTTGTGTTCAAAAAAAGGAATTTTATTATGGAGAATCTATTTCATTACAGTGCTGGTATGGGAATATGGACCTCAAGTGTTTGTGTAATGTTTACATTATTGACCTTGACTGCTTGCAAAGTGATGAATAAACAAGGTACTGAGGAGAATTATTTTGATTTCCAGAATAATTATAATTCATACACATTGAGAGAGAGAGAGAGATAAATCCACCATATTAATGGCACTTCTTTAACTGAAAGGAACTGAGGATTAAGTCACTAATCATTGCCAGGCAGTGGAAGAAGATTGAGGTTTAATGTTTGGGAGGCAAAAAAAGGATTTGGTTAAACTTTTTTTATTGATTAGATATTTCAGCAATTGCTCAGTTCTATTGACTATTACTGGACTGACCAATCAGCGACGGCTCAAGTAACCAATCACAAAATTGTTACAGTGCAGAAGGCGACAATTTGACCTATCACATCTGAACTGACTCTCTGAGCATTTGAACTCAGTGCCTAACTCCTGCCTTGTCCTTATTCCCCTGCACGTTGTTCCTATTTAAATAACCATCCAATGCCTCTGTGCATTCCACACCCTAACCACTCACTGTGTGAGAAAGATAATTCTCATCTCACATTTACTTCTATTGAAAAACACTTTTAAAATGTTCCCTCTTGTTCTCGATCCTATTACGAGTGGGAACAGTGACTCCCAATTCACTCAGTCCAAGGTCCTCACTATTTTGAAAAGTTCAATCAAATCTCCCCTCAACCTTCAACTGTCTGAGGAACATTTCCTGGGAACGAACAGCAGAGGAACAATGCAAACTCAGGAGATGAGGGAACATCCCTTGGTAGACTACTGATGGAATGTCCTGAATTGTCATGTTCATATTTTTTTTGTTTCTTTCTGTCTCATTGCTTCCTCCTTCTTACTCGAATCTTATTTGGAGAACAGCATAGCAGAGTGAATCAGGGGCTGTACAGCTGCAGAAGTTACCAGAGAAATACCTGAGGAGTGGAGTCGGCCAGAGAGGGACTGAGGTCAGGTAGAGTCAGACAGAGGACAGTCTGGGCAGAGGGGGGAGGGCAGGGGGAGGGCGGGTGGGTGGGTGAGTAGGCGCTAGGGTACAACTGGATCTGAATCCAGGAGCAGAGCTCCAGAGGTGACTGAAATAGTGACATAGGATCGGCTGCTCAGGAACCAGGTCTAGAGACTGAGTGGGTCATTCATGGAAGGAGCTGGAGGGCAGAGTAGTTAGTTTTTTTGTAGTTTGTTAGGAATAGAGAGTGAAAGTGAGAAATCTGGTTTTGTTGAGTCGTGGGTGAGGTTGCGGAATAGTTTAATTATTGCTAAGGATCACAGTTGTCGGGAGAACTTGGCCCCATGGAATGCTCCTCCTGCAATATGTGGGAAATCAGGGACACTTCCTGTCTCCATGGTGATGACGTATACTGGAAGTGTGTTCAGCTGTAGCTCTTGATTTGCCGTACGGAGCGCCTGGAGCTGTGTATGGACTCACTATGGAGCGTCCTTTAGGCCGGGAATGTTGTGGAGACCATAGTTAGCAACGCCACCAGGAAGGGCTATGCAGATAGAGAGGAGTTAGGTGACCACCAGGAAGTTGAGTTGGTGTGGCCAGGGAGTGCAGGAGTCCCCTGTGGCCATTCCCCCCCTTAAACAGGGTTACTGTTTTAGATACTATTGGGGAGAATGGCCTCTCAGAGGAAAGTAGCAGCAGCCAGATCAGCGGCATTGTTGCACACTGGGGAGAGTGGAAATGTAGGTCAGCAGTAGTTTTAGGGAACTCTGTCATCGGAGGCACTGGTAAGCATTTCTGTGACTGTGGGTGAGAATCCAGGATGGTATGTGCCTCCCTGATGCCAGGGTGAAGGATGTCCCCTGAGCGGGCACAGGGCAGTCTCAAAAAGGGAGGGTGATCAGCCAGTGGTCATGGTGCACATTGGTACTAATGACACAGCCAGGAAGAGGGATGAGGTCCTGCAAAGGGAGTTCAGGGAGTTAGGTAGGAAGTTGAAGAAACAGGACATCTCGGGTTGTAATCTCGGGATTACTTCCTGTGCCATGTCCCAGTGAGGCTGGGAATGGGAAGATACTGCTGTTAAATACGTGGCGAAAGAGCTGGTGTAGGAGCGAGGGCTTCAGGTATGTGGATCATTGGGATACCTTCCGGGGCAGGAGGGACCTGTACAAGAAGGATGGGTTATACCTAAACCAGAGGGGCACCAATATCCTGGCAGGGAGGTTATCTATCACCACTCAGGAGGGTTTAATCTAGCGTGGCTGGGGGTATGGAATTTGGCACAGTAGGTCAGCAAGCAGTGTGTTTGAAGGGAAGACAGGGGCTGAAAATGTCTCATAGGAAGAACAGGCAGGACCAGGTTAACGAACACAGCACACTGGTGATCTGAATTGGAGGTGTATGACAGGTAAGGCAGATTGAGTCATAGAGTCATACAGCACAGACACAGATCCTTCAGTCCAACCCATTCATGCCGAACAGATCCCAATCTTTCCTAGTCACATTTGCCAGCATTTGGCCCATATCCCTCTAAGCCCTTCCTACTCACGTACCCATCCAAATGCCTTTAAATGTTGTAATTGTACCAGCCTCCACCACTTCCTCTGGCAGCTCATTCCATACATGCACCACCCTCTGCATGAAAAAGTTACTCTTGAAGTCCTTTTCAAATCTTTCCCCTCTCACCTTAAACCGACGTCCTCTAGTTTCGGAATCCTCTACCCTGGGAAAAAGACGTTGGCTATTCACCCTATTTATACCCCTCAGATCACCCCTCAACCTCCAACACTCCAGGGAAAATAGCCCCAGCCCATTCAGCCTGTCCCTATGTATGGAATGATGACGTAGCCATTTCGGAAATTGGTTGAGAGAGGGATAAGACCGACAGCTTAATGCTCTGGGATTTAGATGTTTCAGGTGAGATAGAGAGGGATGTAAAAGAGGAGGGGAAGTTGCATTACTGATGAAGGAGATGTCACAGCTGCATGAAGAGAGGACATCATGGCAGGCTTCAGGGGGAGGCAATGACCTTGTGGTATTATCGCTGGACTGTTAATCCAGAGACCCAGGTAGTGTTCTGAGGACCCATTTTCAAATCCCGCCACAGCAGATGGTGGAATTTGAATTCAATAAACATCTGGAATTAAGAATCTAATGATAACCATGAATTCATTGTTGATTGTCAGAAAACCTTTAGGGAAGGAAACTATCATCCTTATCCAATCTGGCCTACAGACCCACAGCAATGTGGTTGACTCTAAACTACCCTCTGGGCAATTAGGGATGGACAATAAATGCTGCCTGGTCAGCGATGTCCTCATCCTGTGAATGCATAAAGGAAAAAAAAGGCTCATCCAATGAGACTATATGGGTAGAACACAGGAATAAGCAAGGTGCAATTACTATGATGGGGTTATACTATAGGGTGCTAATAGCCAGCAGGTGATAGAGGAACAGATATGTTGGCAGATCACGGAAAGATGTAAAAACAGCAGGTTTGTTGTTTTAGGTGGTTTACAATTCTGCAATATTGACTGCAACTCTTTTAGTACAGGGGCTTAGATAGGGCAGAATTTGTTAGTAGTGCCCAGGAAAGATTCTTAAAACAATATGTAGATAGTCCAGTGAAGGAAGGGATTGTACTAGACCTTGTATTGGGGAATGAGCCTGGCCAGATGATTGAAGTTTCAGTGGGGGTGCATTTTGGGAACAGTGATCATAATTCTGTAAGTTTTAAGGTAGCCATAGAAAAGGATATGACTGCTCCTCGGGTGAAATTGCAAAACTGGGGAAGGCTACTTACACAGCATTAGGCAGGAACTGGAGAAATTAGAGTGGGGGCACTTGTTTTAGGGTAAATCCCCGTCTGATATATGGGAGCCTTTTAAATGCTAATTGATCAGGATTCAGGACCAATATGCTCCTGTGGGGATCAAAGATATGGATGACAAGATTTTGGAACCTTGGGTGATGACAGATGCTTTAAATTCAGTTAAAAAGACAAAGGAAGCATGTGTAAAGTTTAGGAAAGAGAAATCAAAATCCTGAACTCCCTCCACAAGGACATTGTGGGTCAACCCACAGCGCATGGACTACAACAATTCAAGAAGGCAGCTCACCACTGCCTTTCCCATATAATCTGTATTGTTCAAGCCTGGATAATATTCTCCCCTCAAGTCTTTAAAATCTGTTCTGTGTTTGAGAATTTGCGCAGGAGAGCAAATATTTTGAGAGTATCAAATTTTTGACCAAATTTTTTGGTAAATTTAAAAGTGCAGATTGTCTTATTAAAATCTAAAGCTTGACAAATGGATATGTTTAATGCACCATAAAAGCATATCCAAATGTTTCAAAAGATTGAAGGGAATAGAGAAGGAGGGAAGAGACAACAAGGTGCAGAGCTGGATGAACACAGCAGGCCAAGCAGCATCATAGGAGCAGAAAGGCTGATGTTTCGGGCCTAGACCCTCCATCAGAAATGGGGGAGGAGGGAAGTTGGATAATTTATCAAACAAGGTTAAAAATAATGCTGAAATTCTCAGAGAAATGTAGGAAAATGAATATGCACTAAAAACAAAAACAAAAACACACAATCACACACACACACTCTGTCACACTCGCACACACTCTGACAGTCACACACTCCCTCACACACTCC
>NC_063352.1:2118315-2123315 GCF_021869965.1 Rhincodon typus | reverse complement strand
ATTATCACTGGACAGTTAATCTAGAGACACAAGTAATGTTCTTGGGACCTGGGTTTGAATCCCACCACAGCAGATAGTGATACTTGAATGTAACAAAAATCTGGAATTAAGAATCTAATGATGACTGTGAATCCATTGTTGATGGTTGGAAATATTCATCTGGTTCACTAATGTCCTTTAGGGAAGGAAACTGACATCTTTACCTGGTCTGGCCTACATATGACTCCAGACCCACAGCAAAGTGGTAGACTCTCAACTCCCCTCTGAGCAATTAGGACAATAAATACTGGGCTAGCCAGCAATGCCCTCATCCTGTGAATGAATAACAAAACAAATGGGCTCAGGCACAAATCACGTCCACAAGGTTTTGGCTGGAGAATGTGAATGGTTTTACAGACATAAATTAAATGATGGCCTATCTGAGATCTGGGAGCAGTTTCTTTATGATGGATTGCTTCTGATAACTTTGACCAGTTCTGCTCTCACAATCTTCTTTAGATGCATTTTATCTCAACAGATGGGATAATACTTTGCATTAGCTCCGGTAACATAAGACCTGGATGTGGGTGACGTAGTACTGAAAGATTCAATAGACGTTGATTACAGCTTCCAGTAGCTACATATATATTACAATCACAGTCAGTGCTTTATCTGAGCTCGGACTGAGTAATACAGTTACAAACTGTAAAATACTACCCTCAGTGCATCAGAGATATTACGAGCTGCTGATGCTGGAGTCTGAGACAACAAGGTGTAGAGCTGGATGAACACAGCAGGCCAAGCAGCATCAGTGGAGCAGGAAGGCTGACGTTTCGGGTCCTCAGTGTATCATGCTGCCAGGGACCCCAGTATAGCAAGGCTGAGACTGGGCTACCATCAGGTCACATGTTATCAGACAGTGATGATATCAAGGACATGTTTGTCAAAGGTATGTTGCATGTTATTTGTAAGACATCCTAGGGGTTACCATTGACCACAACCTGAACTGGACTCATCACATAAACACAGTGGCTACAAGAGCAGGTCAAATATTAGGAATACTGCGGCGAGTAACTCCCCTCCTGACTCCCCAAACCCTGTCCCACCATCTACAAGGCACACGTCAGGAGTGTGATGGAATACTCCCCACTTGCCTGGATGAGTGCAGCTCCAACAACACTCAAGAAGCTCAACACCATCCAGGACAAAGCAGCCGCTTGATTGGCACCACATCCACAAGCATCCACTCCCTCCATCACCGACGCTCAGTAACAGCAGTGTGTACTATCTACAAGATGCACTGCAGAAATTCACCAAAGATCCTCAGACAGCACCTTCCAAACCCACATCCACTTCCATCTAGAAGGACAAGGGCAGCAGATACATGGGAACATCATCACCTCCAGGTTCCCCTCCAAGCCACTCACCACCACTGGGTCCAAATCTTGGAATTCTCTCCCCAAGGGCATTGTGGGTCAACCTACAGCAAATGGACTGCCGAGGTTCAAGAAGGCAGCTCACCACCACCTTCTCAAGGGGCAATTAGGGATGGGCAATAAATGCTGTGCCCAGCCAGCGATACCCATGTCCCATGAATGAAATTTTTGAAAAATATGATACAACAACTTGTAAACTGTGAAGAAATTAAACTCTTTGAATGTTTCCAGGGAGGACAGACTTCACTCAATCATCCTCCTGCCATATTTCAGGTTTATATCATTAACTCAGGTCATTAAGAGCAGGAACCTTTATAACGTTCTCTCAAATTGGATTTCCTTGTAAGGGCACTCATTTTTGTCTCATAAACTAATCAATTCAATCAGTTATAACAAAAAGAAAACACACAAACGCAGTTATTTAATTACAATAGTTATAAAGTTTCAAGCAAAGGCTCTTCTGGTACAGTGATAATGACCCAACCTTTCATCTAGGAGGTTTACACTCAAGTTCCAGCTGTTCCAGAGGAATCTCATTGTTGAACAGGTTGATTAGAAATACCTGCATAGTCTAATGTGAAGCTTGTTTAGATTGTATTCAGGGTTTGAGTGTGAAGTTGATGGTGATCTGAGCCAGGTTTGGCTGGAGTTTTGGATTTTGGATGAGTTGAAGTTGTATTTTCCCGGGCTCAGTGGGTGAAGTGCTCTGTTCCCATGTTCTTGATGAACCACAATTACACCAAAATATGACCAAGAATCACAACATGCTATGTTAGAGAACACTCGAACAATTTTCTCGCTGAACAGAAGTGGCTGTATTATTTGAAGTACCTCACGTCTTAACACAGAATCATAGAAAATAAGAACAGGAGTAGGCCATTTGGACCACCATTCAACATGATCCTAGCCAGTTCTCTATCTCAATGCCATTGTCCCACTCTCTTCATAACCTTTGATGCTTTTGGTGTTTCAATATCTATTTCTTTTGTAAGTTTGTTCAGTGATTTGATCTCATACCCTTCTGTGGTAGAGAATTCCATAGATTGACCACCCTGGGAATTTCTTCTCATTTCTGTCCTGCATTGATTATCCCATATGCTGAGACTGTGACCCTAGTTCTAGACCTTACCCCCAGCCAGGGAAAACATCATCCTGCACCCAGTCTGCCTGGTCCCATTGGAGTTAAATATATTTCAACCAGATCCTTCTCATTCTTCAAAACCTCAGTGAATATCAGCCCAGTTGATCCATGTTCTCCTTAAGCCAGTCATCCTCACTCCGCTATCCAGCTCAGATATAGCAATAATGGGAATGTAGGTCAGTCAAATTATTGGAGAGTGTGTAGGGTTTTCACTAAAATATAAGATGAAATCATGAAAAAAAAATCCCCAAATATCACTAAGTCCCATAATCCCAAGTAATAAAAATGGAATTTAATTTATTTAGTCACTATAAGCCAGTTCTACTGATTGGACAGGGACAGAACCCTGAAATGCAATCTACAAGACATTGCAATCATGTGCAATAAAAACGGACTGCCTTATTCCACAACTGTCAGATAACAACTCTGTCAAAGGATTTTAGCAAGGAACTAATCTGTACTGAAGTGGAACTGATATATGGAGACTGCCATTGTGTTAATAGCAAAGATTTCATTTTGTTCCTCTCAAATTCTTCTCAAAACCATCATATCTCAATTTCTAGGTCTCCTTATTCCTCAGTTATCCTTCTGCTGCTGTATGTAGATATTGACAAATCATATGAGGCAGCTGGAAATGATACTGTAAAGGATTTTGTTGCAAAGCTAATAATTACCTTGTAATGGCTTTGTCTAATGTTATATGATAGAGGGAAAGATTAGTTGGTTCATTTATACTTTAGTCAGTGCTAGTGGGTTTAAGCCTCACCACAGATTTAATCACATATTTTCTTTAAGGTATATAGACTCACTCAGTGAGAAGGGAGTGCTGAATTTTCAGAGGTACCTTCTTTTAGATGACAAATTACCTCAAGACACAGATGGAAAAGAAAGATCCAAAGGTGATTTTTGAAGAAGAGCTCAGAGTCTCTTTGGTGAAACAAAAATAGAAACTGTTGGAAAATCTCAGCAGGTCTGGCAGCGTCAGCAGAGAGTCCAGTCACCCTTCTTCAGAATGTTAACTCTGCTTTCCCTCCACTGATGCTGCCAGACCTGCTGAGATTTTCCAGCAGTTTCTGTTTTTGTTTCAGATTTCCAGCATCCGCAATTCTTTAGCTTTTTTATTAGTTTAATGAGTGTATTTGATGCTTTGGCCAACACTCTCCCCTCGATAAGCACCATCAGGAAGCAGATTACATTCATTAATTTGAGGGGTTTTTTTTGGGGGGGTCTTCCTGTGCTGAAATTGGTGGTCGTATTTAACAACTATGATCACGACTTGGAAAGAATAATCAGATATGAAGGCTTTTGAAACGTCGTAAAGACATATGACTGGATGATAGCAACACAAATTTCATTTTATACATTAATGTGATCTTGGATTCAGAACAAAAACAGAGCTTTTAGTAATTATATTGGAAATGAGATTAACGTCACAGAAAGCATACTGTCACAAACAGGAGAAGCATTCCCTTCGACATCTGCAAGGACATTCCAATGGGACTGACCAACTTCACCAGCAGGATAGGAGAAATTGTGAATGAGAGACAATCTTCTAGCTCATTTAGCTACTTTGGTTTTTGTTTTAAGGCTGCCTGCCCTGGCTAAATCTAAAACAAAATAATGCAGTGCTGGAAAAATCTGAAGGAAAAACAAGAAGGTGCTAGAGCTCCTCAGTGGATCAGACAGCATCGATGGAAACACATAACTGCATTAATGATCTGAATTTCCTCTTCTGCTTTATGTCTAGACAATTTCAGATCAAAGACACTTACATTACAAAGGCAGGAGTGCCTGTATAATCTTTTGGGATTTAGTCAGTTAAGATTGAATGGTGGATCCCAATCACAGAACTGTGCTAAAGCAGTGTGGCTGACAACAACCATTCAGACTGTTTCTCAGTCAGTGGTTGTAACATGAGCACAAACCTGTGAATGGGGACAACTGTCCCACTCACCCTTGAGCAGTGAACTGCATCTGCTTGCCACCTGCCCATTGTAGAACTCAGCTGATTTTCATTGCATGGTCGTTTGATTTGACAATGAAGTCTGCTCTCTCTCTAAAACATCAAGACAAAACTTAACCTCAGGAAACCAGCTAATTTGTAACCGGAGCATTGTAGTCACCCTCAAATAAATCTGATGCATGCTCTCTGTCAAAGTACTTAGCTCAAATAATGTTCTTCATTCCCATTGTACATGAGCTATATGATTTCCTGATAACCAGCAGTGACTTATTTCTCAGGAAACTTCAAGCCTTGATGTCATGACCATTAATTGTTTGTGTGGAGGGCCCCCAGTAACAGCACATCATGTGCTGGCATTGACATTGATCAGTTACCGGTGACAGACAGATACAACCCCAACCACCCCCCACCTCACCCGCACACACACACACACACACACACACTCTCTCTCACGCACACACACACACACACACTCACACAC
>NC_063352.1:2084216-2113315 GCF_021869965.1 Rhincodon typus | reverse complement strand
CACACACACACTCACTCACACACACACATGCACACACACACTCACTCACACACACCCACACACACACACACACACACTCTCACTCACACACACACATGCACACACACACTCACTCACACACACACACACACAGACACACTCTCAAACACACACACACACCCTCACATACACCCACATATGCACACACACACTCTCACACACACACACTCACACACACACACCCACACACACACACAGACACACTCACACACACACTCTCAAACACACCCACACACTCTCACATACACACACACTCTCATACACACGCTCTCAAACACACACACACACTCACACACACTCACACACACATACACACTCTCACACACACACACACACACACACACACTCACACACGTGCACACACACACACACACACTCCAAAAAATAAATACTGAGAGACACAAACACATTTTCTGTCTAATGTGTAAATGTCCTTTATTTCCTTGTATCATGTTGTTCAATAGAACCTGAGTCTAATTGACAGACTATCCACAAAATATTTTCGCTTTTATTCAGCTCATATTTAGTCACTAATCGATTGCTTCTTCAACAGATGTATTCTGAAATCATACCTGCTGCTTGTACTCAAAAGAGAAATAACAAAGTAGGTAATACGTCAAGATATTCTGATATTATTCATAAACAGTCAATATTTAATAAAGCTTTGAGTCATCATCTGTATTCCTCAATATCTAGTGCGAAAACAAGCTTCTCTCTTGGTGTTTTATTCTATGAAATTTCTTCACACACCTAAAAGCCTCAGTTTGTCTGCACAACCGCACTCACTCATTTTTCTAATGATTTCCTCTGCGTTGATTTCCATCTGTGTCTCAGTACAGAGTTTGAATTTGGATCATAATTTAGGAAAACAAATTATCAATGCGTTTATCTTGTACTCATTACTAGGATCCCAGCTGATGTTCCCACTGGGTAAGTCAGATCCCAGACTGAAATCAAGCTTGCTTAGATTATGTTTTGTTCCGTTTTACCGATGTGACAGTCTTTTGCTGAAATATAAACAGACAAGGAGGCAGCTTTGATTTTGATAATAAACCAAAAGTTCATTATGCAAAAGGGGGAGAACCTCAAACAAGGTGTGAGCAATTTACATTCAGCACAGTTTGAAAGATTTCAAACCAAGATTCTATCCATTCTCCAACACTACAACTTTGCAGCTACTCAAAAAACCAAAACAACGTTCTTTCCGTGCCCAACTTACAGATTTGTGTTAATTCCTACTTATCATTCCTACTCTGTGAGACTTGAAGACTTCTCCCTTGATCACCCACCCAGCTGAGATCTTAGACTTTTTCAGCTTTGAATAACCGATGCTGATTTAGAACTTAATAATCCTACTCTGAGAGTTCAACAAACTACACTTTCTCACTGAGGTAACTTATCTCTTTAATCTCTTGGAACAAACACCTTTTTCTAGGAGAGACTATGCTTGCATCTGATTTCAGTCAGACCTCCTGTGAACTACATTTAAAAGCTTCGAATGACTTTTTGAATAAAGAAAAACATGTGGTTATCCCAGTTTCTGCTAAGCTAATGGCTTTTTTTTCTCCTGTCATAAACGCCACCATATAAACAAATTTCCATTAACACTCCCGGTGACCCATACTGCTTTAAAATCATTGCTGTAGAAAGCTGGAAACGATTAACGCTTAAACACCTGTACAAAAACAAGAGACAAAACCGATATGCCACTAGTTTAAAATACAACTTTTAAAAGGTATTTATGTATATAAATTACACACTTTTTTTTGCACTTCCCACAACACAGCCACCACAGTGCTGAAATTTGAATCAAACTGCTAAAAAAAAATTCACTCACGCTAACATGTTGCAAAATTTCCTGTTTTGCCTAAGGCATGGGAAAATCCAAATTAGCTAATGAAGAGTCACCAGACCCTCAAAACATCAACCGTGCTTTCTCCCCACAGATGCTGCCAGACCTGCTGAGTTTCACCAGTATTTTCTGTTTTTGTTTGAATTATCCCAGCACAGATTGGGTCCAGGAGTTTTTTTTTCAAAGTGAAACCCTACACCTGATAACTTATGCCTTTAAATGCTATGAGCCTTCTTCTTGGAATAACTATTGTCATTTATAATTTCAATCAGACCTCCTCCAAATTCCAATTAAAGGCTTTTAACAAAATAAAAAGAACTTCCTCATCCTATCTTTGTTTAAGCTAAGGGCTCATTTTCTTTCTTTTCCTTTCCCAGTCCCTCCATTTTTATCTTTAATCATTCACAGGATGTGGGCATCATTGGCTCAGTCAGCATTTATTGATGATTTCTTAATGCCCAGTTAATATAAACCACATTGCTGCGGGTCTGGAGTCACATGCAGGCCAGACCAACAGTTTCCTCCCCTCTTTGACAGATAGCATGAAGGAAAACCCCAAGACTTTTAGTAGGTATATTAAGAGTAAGAAGATTACCAGGGAAAGAGTGGGGCTTATCAGAAACCAAAGGGACAACCTGTGCATGGAGCCTGAGATGTGGGTGAAGTCTTAAGAGAATATTTGTCATCTGCATTCACAGAGGAGAACAACATTGTAGCCAGATATTTCAATTGAGATGGCGAGGTTCCAAAATGCGTTAGGATTAATAAGGAGGAGGTATTGGACATTTTAGCGAGCATAAAGGTGCATAAATTCCCAGGGCATGATGAGAAGGTAAGGGAGGAGAATGCTGGGGTCCTGGCGGAGATATTTAATATGTCGCTGGAAACAGGTTAAGTGCCAGATGACTGGAGGATAGCTAATGTTGTTCCTTTGTACAAGAAGGTCAGCAGGGATAGGCCAGATAATTACAGACCAATTAGCCTGATGTCAGTGGTAGGGAAATTATTAGATAAATTCTGAGGGGCAGGATTAATCAATACTTGGAAAGGCAGGGTTTGATCAAGGATAGTCAGCATGGATTTGTTAGACAGAGATCCTGTCTGACTGATTTAATTTGAGTCTTTTGAAAACATGGCTGAACATATCGACGAGGGTAGTGCAGTTGAAATGTCTTTTGTGGACTTCAGGAAGGCTTTTGACAAAGTCCCACATGGAAAACTGGTCCAACACGTAAGATCCATGGGATCCAAGGCAAATTAGCAAACTAGATTAAAAATTAGCTTGGAAATCGGAGGCGAAAGGTGATGCTGGAGGATTGTGACCAGTGGTGTACAACAGGGTTCGGTGCTGGGACCCTTGCTGTTTCTTATGTACATAAACTTGGATGTGAATGTAGTAGGTTTAATTAGTAAGTTTTCAGATGACATGAAAATTAATGATGTTGATGACAGTGTGACGAATGATCTCAGACTACAGTGTGATATTGATCAGCTGGTAAATTGAGCATTACAATGGCACATGGAATTCAGTCCTGATAAGTGCGAGGTGATGTATTTTGGAAGGCCTAATAAGGGAAGGACATTGACAATGAATGGTAGGTCCCTAGGGAGTAGTGAGGAATATTGGGACCTTGGTATAAAAGTTCATAGATCCCTGAAGGTGTCAGCACAGACAGACAGGGTGGTGACAGGCATATGTGATGCTTGCCAATATGTTGCTGGTTTAAAATCCAAACTGGAGAAGTGATATCGATACTTACAACTCACGCACTTTTCATCCTATCTCTGTGATTGAGCAAATCAGGCAGAATTTCCTGAAATCATACTTATGTAAAAATTACTCAGAAATTGCTGAAAAAAACTCAGCAGGTCTGACAGCATCCGTGGTGAGAGAGCAGAGTTAACGTTTCGGGTGCAGTGACCCTTCTTCAGAACTTTGCTTTGGTTTCTGCGTTGGTTCGGCTGAGTGGAATTTGCACCCAAATTCCTGGTCGAGTTTATTTACTGATAACAGAAGATGAAATCTGGCGTAAAACAAGGGAATTTTCAATGGTAGCATTTTGCATTCTAATTTCTATATTCTAAGTTTCTGGGTAACGACTTGAATTTAATGCTTGCTATAGTCATATGCTGATAAAGAGGACAGTTCATTGACTTAGAACATTAACTCTGTTTCTCTTCACAGATGCTGCCAGACCTGCTGAGTATTTCCGGTGTTTTGTATTTTTTTATTTCTGGTTTAATATTGAGGTTTTGATTCGGTTTCAGTTAGTTAATGGTTAAAGGCATATTGTCAGGAATAATGAAAGCAAGCGCTACAAAGGCAGGCAAGCATCTGCACCATCATCAGGATAGCATTGGGTGAAATACTAACAATGCCTTTGCAACCTGTGGCAAAACAGTAGAAATATGGGAATTGCGACAGGCAGTGATGTAACATTTTGTCTTCAATGCAGCAGAGCTAGTTTTAACCTTCACAATGATAATACTAGATCTCCTTGCGTATGCTTGAAAATAAAAGATCATTTGACCTGTTCCCTGACTTTCCCATCAATTTATCAAGACGTATGACATCAAAAACAAACTCTTGTGCATTATTTTATTGGAAGATGGAATCAAAAACTAGCTACAACTGAATTTCCCGTTCTCATCATTCCTATTTGCAATCCACATTGCTGAACTGAAGCAGTATTTCTCTGCTTTTACAGAGATTGGAGAAATTGCTCTCATCTAATGCTTTGATCACTTACTTCAACCAATCACATGTTAATGATGAAGTAGGTTATTCTAAGAACCCTGGCGCTAGGGTTAGTTTTTTTTAATATGAAACTCTGGTGGAATTGCTGCCAGTTCCTAAATGATGCATGATTGCAAACACAGTGCAATGGGAAATCCTCTGTCTGTAACAATGTCTGTATTTGGCTTGATTCATTTGACTAGATTTATTGTCAGGTGTATTTATTACAAATACAGTGAAAAGTGTTGTTAAGCATTGCCATTCTCCAGCACCATCTGCATCAGTGTTCACTTCAGTTCGTTGATGGTGCACTGTGGGGGCAGAGTCCTTGTGGATATTTGAGGCTGAGATAGATAGATTCTTGATCAGTTGGGAAATCAAGGGTTAAGAGGAAAGGACAGGAAAGTGAGGAATGTCAGATCACCCATAATCCTGTTAAATGGTGGAGCAGGTTCAAGGAGCCAAATGACTCACTCCTGTTCCAATTTATTTTGCTCTTATGGAATTTCAAGGCAGACACTGCAGTTTCGATTCTACAGGTGACTTGATTCACACAGAAGGGAATGAAGGAAGTATTTATTAAGATGATAAAAGTGCCTCCTCCTTGAACACGATAAACTTTCAGAGAAGGAAAATGATTTGCCATTTATGCTGATCTCCAGTGTCTTTCAGCCTTGCTGACCCTAAACCTTTGTGCATTGATGTCTACCCCAGAGCACTGCGGCAATAAGAGCATGAACGCTACCTGTATCTGGGGGATGATGACATGACAGTATCGCACAAGCATCAGCACCTTCCCTGGGTATAGTTACACCAAACAGTTGTTGGAATTCTGAGCTCCTGGGTAGTCCTACATCAATAAAACATTGCAGCTGTTGTAAAGCTCTTTTCTGTATACCTGTTTCCTCTCCACCTATCCTCTCTTCTATCCCTCTTCTATCCGCCTCCCACTCTCTCCCTATTTATTTCAAAACCCCCTTCCCCTCCCCCTTTTCTGATGAAGGGTCTAGGCCCGAAACGTCAGCCTCTCTGCTCCTATGATGCTGCTTGGCCTGCTGTGTTCATCCAGCCCTGCACCTTGTTGTCTCAGACTCTCTGAGACCCCTGTTTATATCTGTCAGCTAGGGCTCCCTGATTGGCCAAGGTTAACAACCCCAATGAGGGAACTCATACTAAATGAGATCTGCCCAGCTGACCTCGTTTCAATCACTACAGTCTGTTTCTATGCTATATGACTCTATGACTCTAAATTGTTGGAGACATATTTGCATATGTTCAGTGGTAAAAGATCCCTAAGAGACATTAACCTCAGAACAGAGTCTCAGCAGCTCCGAGAAACCTGCATCCCATCTCTGTCAACTTCAGAAAAGCAGGGAATATTTATCAGTGAACTGTAAGGAGCAAGCCCCAGAGCAGGCATCAAAAGGAGCACGGCAAATGCAGCACTTATTGAGGCTGTCTGTGAAAAATAAACATCATTAGGGAAAGCGATTGGGAGCAAAATCCCAGCAACTGCAGCAGAAAACACCAACCAAAATTTCCCAGTGAAGATATACAGTGTATTGAAAAAAGTTTAACCCATTTCTTAGCCAGCCTCAATAGAGAGAAAGAATGTAAATTCTGGCATTAGAGCATGGAAAATAGAGCAGTACAGCACAGAAGCAGGCCCTTCGGCCCATTCTAATCTACTCCCATCTGTCTGTACTGCCTGCATTTGGTCCATACCTTTCTATTCTCTGCTTGTTCATATTTCTGTTTAAATGCATCTTAATCGTTGCTATTGTCTCTGCCTCCACCATCTGCCCTGGCACCTAGGAAACTCTGTGTTAAAAAACTTTCCATGCATATCTCCTTTCAACTTTCCCCCTCTCACCTTAAACCTATGCCCCCTAGTATTTGACATTTCCATCCTCGGAAAAAGTCTCTGACTAGCCACCCTATTCATGCCACTCATCATTTTGTATATTCTTATCAGGTCACCCCTCAGGCTCTGATGCTCGAGTGAAAACAATCCAAGGTTTGTCCAACCTCTCCTTAAAGCTAATATACTCCAATCCAAGCAACATCCTGGTAAACCTCTTTTGCACCTTCTCCAAAGCCTCCACATTCTTCCTATAGTGTGGACACCATGTTATTGTCCAATAGGTTTATTTGAAATCACACAAACTTTCAGAGCACCGCCCCTTTGACAGGTGCAGTGAGTGTGAAGCAACCAGAACTGCATACATTATTCCAAATGTGGCCGAACTAAAGTTTTATATAGCTGCAACTTGGTGTGACAACTTTTATACTCAATGCCCTGACACATGAAGGCAAGCATGCCGTATAACCTTCTTTACTGCCTTATCCACCTGTGTTGCCACTTTCTGGGAGCTATGGATTTGCATCCCAAAGTCCCTGTTTATCAATGCTCCTAAGGGTCTTGTCATTTCCTGTATACTTTCCTCTTGCATTTGACTTCCCAAAATGCATCACCTCACTCTTGCCTGGATTAAATGCCATCTGCTGTTTCTCCGCCCAACTTTTGACTGATCTATATCCTGCTGTATGCTTTGATAACTTCCCAACTCTACATGATTTCACCAATTTTCGTGCTGTCTGAAAACTTACTAATCAGACCACACACTGATCCCTGTAGAACATCACTGGTCACAGGCCTCTAGTCAGAAAAACATCCCTCTCTAACTAACTTCTGTCTTCTATGACCAAGCCAATTTTGTATCCAACGAACCAACTTACTGTGGATCCCATGTGACTTAACCTTCTGGTCTAGCCTATCATGAGGGAACTTGTCAAATGCTTTAATAAAATCCATACAGATAACGTCCACTGCCTTACCCTCATCAATTATCTTCATCACTTCCTCAAAAAACTAAATTAACTTTGTGAGACTATCCATCAGTTTAAAACCCTGAACCGAGGGGAATCAGGTCCAGAGGATTTATCGAATTACAGTTCCATGACTTTCTCTGATGCAGAGGAGTAATCATTTCTTACAGATTCTACATTCTCACCTGGTGGTTTCCTACCGTTTCATAAATGCTTTAGCATCTTCTATCATAAGGATAGACACAGAGTGTTGATTAATACTTCTGTCAGCTCCTCCTTCTCCATTGTAAAACTGTTTTACCTCTCCCGTAAATTACACCCTGTTCCTATCATTGATCTATTCCTCCCACATATTTATTGAAATCTTACCCATTTGTTTTCTCTCTCCTGTTATTACACTTTCATACTCTCTTTTCTATTCACCTTTTGCTGAATTCTAAATCCTCCCAATACTTGCACTTCACCTTCTTTATGAATGTTGGAAGCCTCTTCTTTTAATCTCATTTTATTTTTAACTGTGAGCCTGATTGGACCACATTTCCCAAAGGTATTTTTATTCTTTCTGTGGATATGTAGTTGTCAGGTGAAGGTGCTAAATTGGGGGAAGGCTAATTACAACAACATTAGGCAGGAACTGGAGAATGTAGATTGGAGGCAGATGTTTGAGGGCAAATCAACATATGGTATGTGGGAGGCTTTCAAGTGCAAGTTGCTTGGAACTCAGGACTGGCAAGTTCCTTCAAGGATGAAGGATAAATATGCTAAGTTTAGGGAACCTTGGATAACGAGAGATATTATGAGCCTAATCAAAAAGAAAAAGGAAGCATTTTTCAAGGCAAGGAGGCTGGGAATACACAAGAAGGAAACTTAAGCAAGGAGTCAGGAAGGCTTAAAGGAGTCATGAAAAGTCATTGGCCAAAAAGATTAAGGAAAATTCCAAGGCTTTTTATACATATATAAAGAGTAAGAGGGTAGCCAGGCAGAGGGTTGGCCCATTCAAGGGCAGGGAAGGGAATTTATGTGTGGAGCTAGAGGAAATGGGCGAGGTATTAAATGAGTACTTTGCGTCAGTATTCACCATAGAGGACTTGGTGGATGATGAGTCTGGGGAAAGGTGTGTACATTGTTTGGGTCATGTTGAGATCAAAAAGGAGGAGGTATGGGGTCTTGAAAAACATTTGCAGATGACACAAAGGTTGGTGGAATTGCGGATAGCGATGAGGACCGTCAAAGGATACAGCAGGATATAGATCGGTTGGTGACTTGGGCAGTGAGACGGCAGATGGAGTTTAATCCAGAAAAATGTGAGGTAATGCATTTTGGAAGGTCTAATCCAGATGGAAAATATACAGTAAATGGCAGAACCTTTAAGAGTACTGATAGGCAGAGGGATCTGGATGTACAGGTACACAGGTCACTGAAAGTGGCAACGTAGGTGGAAAAGGTAGTCAACAAGGCATACGGCATGCTTGCCTTCATCGGCCGGGGCATTGAGTTTAAAAATTGGCAAGTTATGTTGCAGCTTTATACAATCTTCGTTAGGCTGCATTTGGAATAGTGTGTTCAATTCTGGTTGCCACACTACCAGAAGGATGTGGTGGCTTTGGACAGGGTACAGAAAAGAGTTACCAGGATGTTGCCTGGTATGGAGTGCATTAGCTACGAGGAGAGGTTGGAGAAACTTGGGTTGTTCTCACTGTAACGTTGGAGGTTGAGGGGTGACCTGATAGAGGTCTACAAGATTATGAAGGGCATGGACAGAGTGGACAGTCAGAAGCTTTTTCCCAGCGTGGAAGAGTCAGTTACCAGGGGGCATAGATTTAAGGTGCAAGGGGCAAGGTTTAAAGGTGGTGTACGAGACCAGCTTTTAACACAGAGGGTGGTGGGTGCCTGGAACTCACTGCTGGGGGAGGTAGTAGAAGTAGATACTACAGTGACTTTTAAAGGGCGTCTTGACAAATACATGAACAGGATGGGAATAGAGGGATACAGTCCCTGGAAGGGTAGGGGTTTTTAGTTATGACGGGCAGCATGTCAGTGCAGGCTTGGCGGGCCGAAGGGCCTGTTCCATTAATCATCTAACCCATGCACACATGCAATACCCCATCCTCTTGCACCAACTAGGGGAAGGTGATGGCCTAATGATATTGTCGCTGGACTGTTAACCTAGAGACTCAAATAATGCTCTTGGGGCCAAGGTTCAAATCCTGTCATGGCAGAGAGTGGAATTTGAGTTCAATAAATATCTGGACTTAAGATTCTATTTTGTCAGGAAAAACCCACCTGGTTCCCTAATGTCCTTTAGGGAAGGAAATCTGTCATCCTTATCCAGTCTGGCCTGCATGTGACTCCAGACCCACAGCAATGTGGTTGACTCATAACTGTCCTGTGCTGTAATTTTCTTTGTTCTTTGTTCTTATGTAACCAGTGCAGATTCTTTAAATGTCTGCTATTCCTTATCTAACAGCACATTATTGATGGGTTAGGCATTTGATGAACTTGAGTCATGCCTCATTGAGTAGAAGATTTTGTTTTTAAGTATGGATCATTTTTCTTTTAATTTACACTGACATTAATTACATTTTGCTGATAAACAAGCAATATGATGATCATCTACATCCCCCAGGGTGCCGGACCCAGCAGGAAAGAGCAAAACATTAAATAGTCTTTCAGCTATACAGTGCCGGTTTCAACATGGTTCTAGTATCAACCAAACCTCATAACCCAACTTCAAAGATTGCATTAAATCCTTTGATCTAATGGTTCAACCTGTAACAATGAATTAGTTCAATGTTGCCATGAAATAAGATTGACTGGTGTAGTCAGAACTTCATCAACAAAAGGCCTGATCCTGGTATTCCACCAGTCTCCTACTGGAACACTGACAGGAGGCTGGAGGTGCTCACCAGGTCTTTGTGAGGTTGCTATTCCTCTCTTCATGTTGCTCCCGCATGTCGAGGTTGCTCGTAATGTTACACCAGTTGTTTCTGCTGGGAACTGCCCTCACAGCTCAAGTTTTCCCCATTCCTTGAGCTGATTCGTCCAGGGAACTCTTCACTCTTTTTCCAATTGAGGTGGCCTCCAGCAGTTGCTCTGTCTCCATTGCTGCACCTAATCAGCTGGTCACAAGAATGGATTTTCATTCTCCCATTGACATTCTCATTGATTACTGTCTCTTCCTGAGATTCTCTGAACATCCCTCTCTCTGCTCACCTTGCAAAGTCTTCCAGGCTTTTCATCATTTGGCTACCACAACATCACTTTCACAGTCAGGGAGAATTGTTAATCAGACATAACGTTGCAGCAACATTTTTCTAACACACAGGTTTATTCTCTTTGATGTCAAAATCAAATTCATTTTGTTGTAAGCACTCTTATTATCTCAATTCTCCTGATAATTCCAGCATTGCTGTTTGAAATTGTAGGTGCCTTGCACCAAAACTCCTGCCATTAATCATCTAACCCATGCACACATGCAATACCCCATCCTCTTGCACCAACTAGGGGAAGGTGATGGCCTAATGATATTATTGCTGGACTGTTAACCTAGAGACTCAAATAATGCTCTTGGGGCCAGGGTTCAAATCCTGTCATGGCAGAGAGTGGAATTTGAGTTCAATAAATATCTGGACTTAAGATTCTATTTTGTCAGGAAAAACCCACCTGGTTCCCTAATGTCCTTTAGGGAAGGAAATCTGTCATCCTTATCCAGTCTGGCCTGCATGTGACTCCAGACCCACAGCAATGTGGTTGACTCATAACTGTCCTCTGGGCAATTAGGGATGGGCAATAAATGCTGGCCTAGCCAGTGACGCGTTCATCCCATGAGTGAATAAAGTAACTGAGAAGGAAATTGATCTTTATTTTCTAACTGGTAACTCCCTACAGTCAATCAAACAGCCTTTGTTTCCCATGTCTATACTTTTACAATGAACAAAGATTTTCAAAAGAAAATTTCTAAGAAACTATTTTCTCAACATCTCCTTGAGTTTTCTTGCATTGTGCTCCCGGCAACTTGCTAAAGATTAATCTTTAATTTCTGGGACAATCCTAGATATTTGGCAACCCCAGGTCTTTGTCATTCCCTGCCCCCTATTGTAAAAGCAGAACCTGCAGTTATGCCAAACAAGGTAAACGCCCTGGCAGGGGCATTAGATATTATTGGAGATGGGAGGGATAGATGGGAATCTGGAATCCCGAGTACAAACAAATAAACCTTGCTATCATTGAATGACAGAACAGGGTTGAAGGGCTGAATGTCCCACTGCTGCTCTGAACTGGAATACATGCTCATATGTTATTGATATCCATCTGCAAATATCTTATGTCCTCTCCACAACATACATTTCAGCCCTTCTGTTATCTGCAAAGTTAGCTGTCATGCCTTCACTAGCCTCATCTTAGTCATTGATATAAATTGTAAAAGATGAGGCCCCAGCACAGGTTCCTGTGAGACTTGACACTTCTCATTGCCAATCAAACAAAGACCTATTTCTGCATTCACTCAGTTTTCTGCCAGCTGGCCAGTCTTCCCACTCCACCCCTCTCCCCCTCCGCCCCCCCACCATGCTGCTATATTACCTTGGCACCATGAGCTCCTACTTTGTGCAATAAGTTTCAATGTGGCACCTTGTCAAATGCCTTCTGGAAATCCAGTCCCAGCACAGGCTTCCCTTTACCCAAAGCACATGTTACTCCTTCAAAGGACTGCAATTAGTTGGTTAAACAGGATTTCTTTTTTACAAAACCATGCTGACTGTCTCCAATTTGTGTAAATTTTTCACACAGTTATAGTCTCTTTAATGATCAATTCCAGCATCTTCTTCACAACAAATGCAAACTAACTGGTCTATAGTTTATTTTCTTTCTGCATCCCTCTGTTCTTGAACAGAGGGATCATTTCGGTACTTTCCAGCCTGAGGAACATTTCCAGAGTCCAGTAAATTTTGGACAATCAACATTAATGCATCCACAACGTCATTATCACATCCATTAAGACTCTGGGAGGAGGTCTATCTGGATCTGGAGACCTGTCAGATCCCAACTCCTCAGTTTGCTCAGTATCACTTCCCTCGTGATAGTAATTTCACTTCTTTCCTTTCCATTTCCGGATTTACAGCTATCACTGGAATTTTTTTGTATCCTCTACAGTAAAGACAGAAGCAAAATATTTGTTCATTACATCTGCCATTTCAGTATCATCTATTACTAACTCCCTATTCTCACTCCCGGGACGACTAACACTCATAACTTAATGAAGCCACTATACTGATTGAAGTTGTAGGCAACTATTTCAACAACAATTAAAGCCAGTGGCAATGCTGCCAGCTAGAACAAGTTGACACTGAAGAGGGAAAGGAATCTGTAAAGGTTGGTTACAGCCTGGAGCTTAATTCAAAACTGCACTTTGTTTGCCAGGTTTGTAACATTATCTATTTAATTAGGTGCTTAAATGAATGAATAACACCTCTACAATGACATTCTGTGTAGTGACTCCATGATAATAGCTATTTCCAAAATTCATAATTTCATTTTGTTAAAGACAAATATTCTGCTCACAATGGAGGTCCCAATGAAGATGCAAATTGAAATTGGGTTGCAATGAGCCAGGGCTGAGGAGACAGGTTTTCATTTTTCAGTGGCACCTACAATGCACTTGTCCAAGTGGAACAAGCCCTGAAGAGGAGATTTGAGGGCACAGGGATTGAAGGAGTGGTGTGTGAGGGGGAGCTGGGAGGCAAGCCAGTACAGGAGAAGACAAGACTTTCTTTACTGGGCCCCTCTGTATCCCTGTTCCTTCCTGACTCTAATAAAAGTGGGACAGCGTTCAAACACTTTTTTGCTGACATCTTTCTTGGGATCTCCTCTCTAGGCCTACAGTAGAGCACCAGCAATATCACTGAAGACCATTCTGCCCCCTTTAAAAATGCTTCCCACTGCTGTGCTATGAGGTACCCATTAAACAAGATAAAATGGTAACCTGCAGGATTGGTATCCTGTCTCTATTGACTGAGTGCCAAGGCCAAAGTTCAAATATACATTAACTGATCAGGAGTTCATTGAACGTTTATGCGATAACTTCTTGGAAAAGCATGTCTGGAGGTGACCAGAGAGCAGACTGTACGAGCCCTGGTCTTCTACAACAGGATAGGATTAATTAATGAGCTCATATGTAGGCAGCCATAGGAGCCAGTGATCATAATATGATTGAATTTTACGATTAGCTTAAGGGGGAGAGGGGTGAGTCCAAGACTATTTCATCAAATCAAAAACGAGTTATTGTGAGAGCGGGCTAATGCAAATGGACAAGTTGGATTAAAGGATAAAAGTTAATCGAGACGCAGTGACAGCTATTGAATGGGCTATTTCAGAGTACACTAAATAAATACATTCCAATCAGTAAGAAAAATTGCAAGGGATGGATCCACCATCGGTGGTTAACTAGAAATGCTGAAGATTTTATCAAACTTTTAAAAAAACATAAAATTGCGCAAAGACAGGTGTCAGGTTGGGAGGTTAAAAACAACAAAGAATGAGAAAAGAGTCAATATGCAAAGAAAAAGTAGAGTACGAGAGAAAGTTAACCAGAAATACAAAAACAGACAGTAAGGGTTTAAGAATATAAGAATATTTTAAAAAGTAAGAGTCAACAAAGTGAGTATTGGTTCCTTTGGAAAGTGGGACTGGGGAATTAATAATGGAAACTAGGCAGATAGTGAATGTACCAAATAGGAATTTATTGTTAGTCTTCACAAGGGAGAATACGACAAACCTTCCAGAAGCAGTGATACATCAGGAAAGAATAGGGAGGGAGACCCTTAAGAAAATTACAATCCTCAGGGAAGTGGTACTGAGGACATTGTTGGAGCTGGGAGATGACAAGAGCCAGGCTCCTGATGGACTTCAAACTAAGGTCATAAGAGAGGTGGCCAGTGAGATACATTTTACAAAGTTCCCTTAACTCAATTAAGGTTGCATTAGATTGGAAAACAGTGATTGTAATTCCTTTATTCAAAAAGGGAAGGAGACAGCAAGCAGGCAACTACTGGTTAATTAACATCTGTCATGGAGAAAATGGTAGATGCTTTTATTAGAGGTGCTGCAGCATGGGACTTAGAAAATAAATCACCATAATCAGGCAGTCTACTCGTCTTTGTGAAGGAAAATCATGTTGAACCACTATGTTTTAGTTCTTTGATGAGGTAACATGTGCTGTGGATAAAGGGGGCCAGTGGATTATTGCACTTAGATTTCCAGAAAGCCTTTGATACGGTGTGGCATCAAAGGTTATTATAGAAAATAGCAGAGGATAGCAGACTGGCATGGAGAGGCGTTTGATGAGCTAAGAAACAGAGACTGGGCAACTGTGTAGATAGAAACACAAAGTCAGAATGAAGAACAAAAATGAAACATGTTATCTAAAATGTGAAAGATTACAGAGCTCTGAGGTGCAGAGGGATCTGGATGTCCTCATGCATGAATCGCAGAAGGTGAATATACAAGTAGAGCAAGAAATTAGCAAACAAATCAAATTATATCATTTATTATGAGGGGAAATTGACTCCAATATTTGAGAGATTCTTCTTCATTTTATACAGAGTGTTAGTGAGACAACATTCAGAGTACTACATACAGTTTTGTCCATCTTATTAAAGAAAGGATCTAAAAACATTGGAGGCACTTCAGTGCTGGAGAAGACAAGATTTTCTTTATTGGAGCCCTCTAAATCCTGGTTCCTTCCTGACTGTAATAAAAGTGGAACAGAGTTCAAACATTTTTTACTGACATCTTTCTTGGGATCTCCTCTCTAGGCCTATAGCCTGGAATGGGCAGGTTGCCTTATGAGGAAAGGTTGGACAGGGCTGGGCTTGGATCCACTGGGGTTTAGAAGAATAGAGGGGAGGTGGGGGTGGGGGGGTGGGCTTTATGGAAACATATAAGACCCTGAGGGGTCTTGACTGAATGGATGTGGTGAGGACATTTCCTCTTGTGGGAGAATCTAGAATTAGGGGTCACTGATTAAAAATGAAGGTTTACCCATTTTAAGCAGAGATGAGGTGACTATTCTTTTCACAGGAGTTTGTGAATCCTTGAAACTCTCTTCCTGAAAAGGTGGTGGAAGCAGAGGCTGAATATTTTTAAGCCTGAGGTAGATGGATTCTTGGTCAGTAAGAGGTAGAAGGTGAAAGGTTATTGGGGGTTGGCCAGAATGTGGATTTGAGACCATAATCAGATCAGCCATGATCGTATTAAATACAGGAGTGGGCTTGAGGGGCCAAATGGCCTACTGCTGGTCCCTGTTCATATTGTATGCTCTGATGGAACAGAGCCTCAAAGGAAGAAGACAGGATGCTGCATACTCCAAGTCAATGTTCAGCTGCTAATTTTAGCAGAATCTCATGCTGATGAAATTGTCAGTGCAGAAATTTACAGTTTAATCAGAAAGGACAACATTGTTTTAATGATTACTCTGAAATTACTTGACTGGCCAAGTGACAAATCAATCCCTATCTCCTGAACTTTTCTCAGTAAGATGAGACATGACAGAGATGAAGAATGGAAGTTTTTCACTACCTTGCATGCGATTGCAGTGAGAGGAACTTTTCCTTTACACCACCATTGAAGGTGTGCACTCTCTCAGCATGGGGCTGATTACAAGTATTTTAAATATCTGCCTGCTGCATTGCTAGAATCCTGCACTGTAGGAATGGCTTGAGTGAGTTAAGCCATTCGTTACTGCACCCTCATGTCTTGTCAATGCACCAAAACCCTTATCTCCACTGTTCAAAGATTGTAATCATAGCTCAGGCCACCACTGCAATCATCATCAGCAACAATAACCCACAAACAAGTCTGATTGTTTACCCAGGAGATTCCATGTCACTGGTCCTGGCATCTGTGGGCCCTAGTATGGCAGGTGAGCCTGATCCTAGAGCCCCATCTCCCACCACACACTTTGGCAGGTGCTTCTGAGAGGCGGCATTGGTGCTTCATTCTGAGATCACTGGCATCCCTTTCCCTTTTCCGTACCTCCTCTTGCCAGTGGATGTTCTCAGAGAATTGTGCCCCCTCCTTCAGGAGGTTCCTCCAAACTGGTTTCTTCTGAAGAAGGATCTCTTACGCACTGACATCTATGTTGCGTTCCTTGAGGGAAGTGATCATGTCATCTATCACGGAGAAGATATTCTTTGGTATTCGGTCCACTTATGGTGGTGCAGGGGTAACATCACTGGGTTATCAATCCAGCACCCCAAATTGGGGACATCACTTTAAATCCTACCATGGCAGACGGTGAAATTTGAAATCTGAAGTGCTGTCTGAGGATCTTTGGTGAATTTCTGCAATGCATCTTGTAGATAGTACACACTGCTGCTACTGAGTGTCAGTGGTGGAGGGAGTGAGTTTTGAAAGTTATGGATGGGTCTGCTTTTCTCTGGATATTGCCAAACTTCTCAAGTGTTGCTGGAACTGCCTTTGGGAGCTCAAAGCAAAGAGGTTTCTCTCTAAATCCTAAAAACAATGAGACATTTCCAAATCATGCACTCTGCTCCTGGAATCCTCTTAATGAATGTCCTTTCCATTCTTCTCAGTTAGAAAAAAACTGAAAACATCTAGTTGTATCGAACTGTTGTTGATAATGATGCACTAAATGCTCTCACATGATGCTAATGAACACAAAACAGCTCTTATCCCTATAAGAATAATGTTCACATTTTTGAATTTACCTCACTCATGTAATTCATCAGAGTACTTACAGAGCAGGCTTTCTAAACAGTGGTTAAACAACAAGGAGAAGAAAAGATTAATTGGTCTGATGGTGAAGTCTGGAGCTTCAGGTTAGGCTATGATTTATTACACGTTTCCTGTTTCTATGTGATTATCTCTGCTCTTCAGGACCTTAAGTTTGCAACTATTGTTCTGTTTCTGAGAATGCTCCAATGCCTCTTTATCACCTATTTGTGACGCAGCTAATTCTCACTCAAATGATTGCCTCAATTTGTCATCCTAATCCTTCAATATATCCTCTCAGATGACAAGGATATTAACAACATGTCAATGTTACAGAATAACATTAAATACATTGCTTTTAAACTGAGTATTTACTCTTGGTGCTAGTTATTCTTTGAGGGTTAAAGAGTAAAGAGTCTGAACAAATGCATGGGTAGACATATTTTTTGGTAATCTTGTTTGGTTTAGCAAAGAAACAAAAGTGTTAACATGAAATGCTGGCAGCAAAGCTTTACCACCTGCTGTACTGACAGAATTAACTGTTTCCTCTTAACCACTATTTCTGGAGGCTGCAAGACACCAACATCATCTATAAGCCCCATGACATTAAGCGTTCACCTTGTTATACTTGTCTGATGGGTTAGAAATTACCTCATGAGCATCAAATTAATGCAACTAATTAGCTTCCTGTTATAGAAACTGGCCAAAGAGCAGGCTCTGACATGGTCAGCTGATCTGCAATGCCAGTTGGATACCTAGACAGTGAGGTTAAGAACTGCTTCTTTTGCCATTTGTTGAGTTGGGAACATTCACACCTCTTACTCAGTTAGAGCCATAGAGGGTTATAGCATGGAAACAGGCCCTTCACACCAACTTGTACATGCTGCCCAAGATGGTCTTGGACTGGTTGTACTACAGAGAGTCCAGAACCAAATCTGGCTGGCGATGTTGTGTAAGGGTTTAGATTCCTGGAGAAACCATGTGAGGTTATCTCAGAGCTGCTCCTCACATAGGCATAAATAGCACAATGTGGGCAGAGTTAGAGATGAGGAATGAGAGAAGCATGTGAAGTCAGTTGACTAGCACTTGCTGATAACATTTCTGAAAAAAAACTTTCAATAATGTAAGATGAAGATTAGAGTCTGGTGTATCTCAGAATACCCTCGACTGTAGCATTCAGTCATATCTGAATGCTCAGAGCATTTGAAACAAAGTGGATGAGTTGACGGCGCAAATCATGGCAAATGTTTATGATTTAGTGGCCATTACAGAGATATGGTTACAGGATGGTCATGACTGGGAGTTAAATATTCAGGGGTATCAAATTGTTTGGAAGGACAGACAGGAAGGTCAGGGAGGTGATGTTGCTCTGATTTTTAAGGATGATATCAGGGCAGCAGTGAGAGATGATATAGGTTCTACTGAACAAAAGGTTGAATCCATTTGGGTGGAAATTAGGAATAGCAGGGAGAAGAAGTCACTGATAGGTGTGGTCTATAGGCCACCAAATAATGACATCGTGGTGGGGCGGGCAATAAACATACAAATAATTAATGCATGTGAAAATGGTACAGCAATTATCATGGGGGATTTTAATCTACATATCGATTGGTCAAACCAGGTCGGTCATGGCAGCCTGGAGGAGGGGTTCGTAGAATGCATCCGCGATAATTTCCTTGAACAATATGTAATGGAACCTACGAGGGAGCAAGCTATCCTAGATCTAGTCCTGTGTAATGATACAGGAATAATTAATGATCTCACAGTTAGGGATCCTCTTGGAAGGAGCAATCACAGTATGGTCGAATTTAAAATACAGATGGAGCGTGAGAAGGTTAAATCCAGTACCTATGTCCTGTGCTTAAACAAAGGAGACTATGAAGGAATGAGGGAGGAGTTAGCTAAGGTAGAATGGGAGCAATAACTTTATGGTGGGTCAATTGAGGAACAGTGGAGGGCTTTCAAAACAATTTTTCACAGTGCTCAGCAGAAGTATACTCCAGTGATAAGGAAGAGCTGTAGGAAAAGAGATAGTCAACCATGGATGTCTAAGGAAATAAAGGAAAATATCAGATTGAAAAAAATACATACAAAAAAGCAAAGATTAGTGGGAAACTAGTAGATTGGGAAATCTTTAAAGGCCAACAGAAAGCCACAAAAAAAGTTATAAAGAAAAGTAAGATAGATTATGAGAGTAAACTAGCTCAGAATATAAAAACAGGCAGCAAAAGTTTCTATAAATATGTAAATCGTAAAAGAGTGGCGAAGGTATTTCAGAGGATGAGAAGGGCAATTTAATAACTGGGAATGAGGAAATAGGCCACACCTGGAGTACTGTGTGCAGTTTTGGTCTACTTAATTGAGAAGAGATATACTAGCACTGGAGGGGGTGCAGAGGAGATTCACTCCATTGATTCCAGAGTTGAGATGGTTGGATTATGAGGACAGGCTGAGTAGGCTGGGATTATACTCATCGGAATTCAGAAGAATGAGGGGAGATCTTATAGACATTAAACGGTTATTTCGTGTCCGTCTTCACAGTGGAAGACACAAATAACATGCTGAAAACTAATGGCAAGAAGGTTATAGCAGGTGAGGACCTGGAAAATATCATTATCACTAAGGAGGCAGTGCTGGGCAAGCTAATGGGGCTAAAGGTAGACAAGTCTCTTGGCCCTGATGAAATGCAGCCCAGGGTACTAAAAGAGGTGATGGGGGAAATAGCAAAGGCACTAGTAATTATTTACCAAAATTCACCGGACTCTGGGGTGGTTCCCGCAGATTGGAAAACAGCCAGTGTGACGCCACTGTTTAAAAAAGGAAGTCGACAAAAAGCAGGTAACTCTAGGCCAGTTAGCTTAACTTCGGTAGTGGGGAAAATGCTTGAATCTATCATTAAGGAAGAAATAGCAAGACATCTGGATACAAATTCTCCCATTGGGAACACCCAGCATGGGTTCATAAAGGGTAGGTCATATTTAACTAATTTGGTGGAATTCTTTGAGGACATTACTTGCATGGTGGACAATGGGAAACCTGTGGATGTAGTGTATCTGGATTTCCAGAAGGCATTTGACAAGGTGCCATACCAAAGGCTGCTACATAAGATAAAGTTGCACGGTATTACAGGTAATGTATTGGCATGGAAAGAGGATTGGTTGACCAGTAGAAAGCAAAGAGTAGGGGTAAATGGGTGTTTTTCTGGTTGGCGGTCAGTGGCTAGTGGTGTGCCTCAGGGATCCGTGTTGGGACCGCAATTGTTTACAATTTACATAGATGATTTGGAGTTGGGGACTAAGTGTGGTGTATCAAAATTTGCAGATGACACTAAGGTGAGTGGTACAGCAAAGTGTGCAGAAGACACTGAAAGTCTGCAGAGGGATATAGATAGTCTAAGCGAGTGCGTAAGGGTCTGGCAGATGGAGTACAATGTTGATAAGTATGAGGTCAACCATTTTGGTAGGAATAACAGCAAAATGGACTATGTTTTAAATGGTAAAAAATTGTAGCACGCTGCTGTGCAGAGGGACTTGAGTGTCCTCGTGCATGAATCGCTAAAAGTAGGATTGCAGGTGCAGCAGGTGATTAAAAAGGCAAATGGAATTTTGTCTGCCATTGCTAGAGGGATGGAGTTTAAAAACAGGGAGGCTATGCTGCAGCTGTATAGGGTCCTGGTGAGGCCACACCTGGAGTACTGTGTGCAGTTTTGGTCTACTTGCTTGAGAAGAGATTTACTAGCACTGGAGAGGGTGCAGAGGAGATTCACTCGGTTGATTCCAGAGTTGAGATGGTTGGATTATGAGGAGAGGCTGAGTAGGCTGGGATTATACTCATCGGAATTCAGAAGAATGAGGGGAGATCTTATAGAAACATATAAGATTAGGAAGGGAATAGATAAGGTGGAGGCGGGGAGGTTGTTTCCGGTAGGAGGTGAAACTAGGACTAGGGAGCATTGCCTCAAAATAAAGGGAAGCAGATATAGGACTGAGGTCAGGAGGAACTTCTTCACCCAAAGGGTTGTGAATCTGTGGAATTCCCTGCCTAGTGAAGCGGTTGAAGCTACCTCGCTGAATGTTTTTAAGGCAAGGCTAGATAAATTTTTGAACAGTAAAGGAATTAAGGGTTATAGTGAGTGGACGCGTAAGTGGAGCTGAGTCTCAAAAGGATCAGCCATGATCTTATTAAATGGCGGGGCCGGCTTGAGGGGCCAGACTGCCTACTCCTGCTCCTAGTTCTTATGTTCTTATGTTCTTATAAACAGTGTCCTAAAGAAGCCCAAAACTTGAGACAGCTCTTGTCTTTGCCTTTTCCCAACCAGTCTGTGTTGAACTCCACTTTGTGGATGTGGGCTAAAGTGACATGATCAAAAAGACACAGCAGTGCCTTACTGAGGGGGTGCTACTCTGTTGGTCACCCTGCTTCTCAAACTCTTCAACCAAGCTGCTCTCTCAGAGGGATGAAATCTCATGGTTTTATTTTAGTGAAGAGGGTGTGAGTTCTGTCTGGTGTCCTGGCCAATCATTATCTCTGCAATCACGTTGCTGTTTGTTGTGTGAAATTGTTATGTATTTGCAGTTTTTTAACCGTTGCTGCAATTCAAAGTTAGGAAATTGGTTGATTGGCAGGAAACAGAGAGTTGGAATAATGGATATGTATTTGCATTGGCAGCACGTGGTTAATGGTGGGGACTCAATTATTGCCGATATTCATTAATGACTTGGATAATGGCATTAAAATGTCAAATATCCAAATTTGCTGATGACATAAAATTGGGAAGCATTGTGGATGGCTTTGACAACAGCATAAAATTACAACAGGCTATTGGTAGGTTAGGTAAATGGGTAAAGCAATGGCAGATGAATTTTAATATAAGCAAAATTGAGGTTATCCATTGTGGACCGAAAAGGATAGATCAGCATACTTCATTTGACGACACAAAGTTAAATACAGTGGATGTGCAGCAAGATTTAGGGGTTCAGGTGCATAGCTCTCTAAAATGCCACAAGCAGAAAATAGTCAAGAAGGGGTAATGGAATGCTGGCCTTTATATCTGGAGGACTAGAGTGTAGGGATGCTGATGTTGTGCTGCAGTTATACAAAACTCTACTTTAGACTCCACTTTGAGACTTTGAGCAGATCTAGGCTCCTCAGGAAGGATAGATTGGGCCTGGAGGGACACCAACGCAGGGTGACACTTGGACTTCAGAGGTTAATTTATGAAGATAGATTATGTAAATTAGGCCTTTATTCTCTACAATTTAGGAGTTTAAGATGTGATCTAATTGAGGTTTTCAAGATATTAATAGGGAAAGACAGGGTAGATAAAGATAAACTATTTCACTGGTAGATGATTCTAGAACCAGAGAGTATAGCCTGAGAATTAGGGCCAGACCATTCAGGAGAGATGTTAGAAAGCACTTCTATACATAAAGAGTAGTGGAGGTTTGCAATTCTCCTCCTCAAACAGTGGCCAACGTTAATTCAATTGTTTAATTTAAATCTGAAACAAACAAATTTTTGTTAAGCAAAGTTGTCAGGATATATGGCCCAAGGCAGTTATATGGAATTAGGCCACAGATCAGCCATGAACACAGTGAATGTTAAAACAGGCATGAGGGGCTGAATGTTCCTATGAAAAGTCTTGGGACATTCTGAAATTGCAAAATGAAAAGCCAGAAATGCTGAAGTACAAAATAAGTTAATTCAAATAAAAGTTTTAAATCACCGATATGGCGCTTCCAAGTCAGACATTTCATTGGCAACATCTGTCAGCAGATGTAATAACATGGAGCCTACAAATGATGATAATGTGATTGAAGATAGCAGCAGGACACAGTAGAGAACGGGGTAGAATGAAGAAAGAACCAGGTGAAGAAATATCTTTGATATAATACTCAAGAGCTGCATCCAGTAATGTGTAATGAATTAATGTAAGTAAGGAGAGTTATAATATTGAAGAGCTTGAGACAGCCTTACACAAGGATAAGGACAAAGAAGAAATCTGAGAGATGCTGTGAAGATTGGTGAACTGCTAAGTGCATCTAAGAGTGTATATGTAGACACTTAGCGCAGAGATACAAAGCTGCATCTAAAATGCTAGCAGCAGAGTTCACATAAAACAGAAATTATTCAGGTTTTTTTTATTATGTATTAAGGTGACGATAAATAGGAAAACACTTTAGGTCTTATCCATAACATTCTTTAATTACTTAAAATTGATGCAATATTGTTTAAGCAGCCTAGTTACTATCAGTTCTGAGGAATGATCACCGGACCTGAAAAATTAACTCTGATTTCTCTTCACAGATGCTGCCAGACCTGCTGAGCTTTTCCAGCAACTTCTGTTTGTGTTTCTGATTTACAGTGTCCGCAGTTCTTTCGGTTTTTAGTTTCCAACAGTACGGTGCTTACTCTGACAGATCAAGGTTGGTTAGCTCAGTGGCCACTCAGCTGGTTTGCAATGCAGAGCAATGCTAACAGGGTGGGTACAATTCCCACACTGTCTGATGTTACCATGAAGGACTCGCCTTCTCAAACCCTCCCCTCGCCTGAGCTGCAGTGACCCTCAGGTTAAATCACCACCAGTCATCTCTCTCTAAGGAGAGAGCAGCCCCGTGGCCTGGTAAGACTTTATCATTACAATATTCTGAAAGCAAAGATTTTGCTCAGTAACCCTCCTGTATTGATGACAGCTTCTTGGGTAATGCTTATGTGCGATTGCAGTTTAACATAGTGTGATTACACAACTGGAACAGATATTTGGAAAGCTGCTACCTATGGGCTGGTGAGACCACACGAGGAATACTGAGCACAGTCATGGTCTCCTTATATAAGGAAGGACGCCAGTGGATTGGAAACAATTCAGAGAAGGTTTACCAGACTAATCCCTGAGATGGGTGCATTAGGGGTGTTGAGTGGGTTGGCTTATAAGAAGAGATTGGATGGGAGGGTCTTGTATCCCCTGGAGTTTGGTAGAGGAAGAGACGACTCGACTGGGACGTGTAAGATCCTGCGGGGCCTTTGCAGGGGGCATATGGAGAGCATACATCTTTTTTTTTCTTTTTAGTCATTCGTGAGATATAGGCGTCACTGACTGGGTCAGTATTGCCTGTTCCTCATTGTCCTTGAGAAGGTGGGGGTGAGCTGCAGACTATGTGCTGGAAGTAGAACATGGGAGAATGTAGAACTGGGGGTTCCTGTACAAAAATCAGGGCTTACCCATTTCGGGAGAATGTTTTCCTCACAGAGCATTATGAATCTTTGAAACTCTTTTCCTGAAAAGGCAGTGGCAACAGAGTCGTGAAAGATTTTTAACATAGTGCAATTGATTCTTGATAAGTAAGGAGGGGAGGGTTATCAGGGGTAGGCAGGAATATGGAACAATCAGATCAGCCATGACAGATGGGCTGAGTGGCCTATTGATGCCAGCTCCTAATTTGTCCAGTCAGAATGGGATACACTTTTCCCATTCTGCTTCTACTTCAGTGTACTGCATTTCACTCAGTTGTCAAACGGAGATCAGTTTTACATCATTAACTTAATGAAGCATTCATCACATGGTGACAGATGAGTGCAAATATATCATTTTGATGCAATTTATTTTAGAAATTGGACAGGAGAGGCTATGGCCTCATGGTAATTTCACTAGACTAACAATTCAGAATCCCTCAGGACGTTGGCTCAGTGGTTAGCGCTGTTGCCTCACATCATCAGGGACCCTGGCTTCATTCCACACACAGGTGACCAGTTGTGTAGAGTTTGTATGTTCTACCCATGTCTGTGTGGGTTTCCTCTGGGTGCTCTAGTTTCCTCCCACAGCCCAAAGATGTACAGTCAGCTGGATTGGACATGCAAAATTTCGCATTGTGTCCAGGAATATGCAGGCTAGGTGGGTCAGCCATTGGCAATACAGGGTTACAGGGGCAGGGTAGAGGTGTGGGTCTGGGTGGGATGCTCTTCAATTAAAAAGTGTGGACTTGATGGGCTGAATGGCCTGCTTCCATGATGCAGGGATTTTAATCTCACTGTGGCAGATGGTGGAAATTAGATTTCCCAGAAAGAACAATCTGGAATTAAAAGATAGCCTAAGGGTAAACATTGTTAATTGTTTTAAAACCCCATCTGGTTCACTAACATCCTTTAGGGAAGCAAAGCTGCCTTCCTCATCTGGTCTGGCCTGCATGTGACTCCAGACCCATAGCAATGTGGCTGACTCTGAAATGGCCTGGAGATCTGTTCAGCTCAACAGCATCGAATGTTGGCCCAGCCAATGATATCCACGTCCCATTAACAAATATAAAAATAGACTTTTTTTTAGCCGCAAATTTGGATTGGACAGCTGGTTTAACCATCTTCATAAATTTGATAGTAAGTGATGTAGCAACAGGGGATGAAGTTTTCATTAGTCTCCATCATTTGCACTATCTTTGTGTTATTAGGACATGAACTAATCATAATTGGAAATAGCAGAACCTGACCAGGAGCAGTTTTCATGAGATGATGTGTGACACCTCTGCGCACTCTTAATTGATCTACAACTTCATTCCAGAGATCAGTGGTTGATATGGTCAAATCATTTGGAAGAGGTGACTGAGCAATGCACTGGTTGGATTGTCATGGCCTGCATTTACTAAGCTCACGGTTTGAGGAACATTTCTCTGTGTCGCGCAATAGGACCAGACCAGAAAGAGGAGGATAAGACCTTGGCTACATGCTCCTGTAATTGCTTCCTTACAAGAACACTGTCATGAACAGCACTGCACACTCTTTCCATCAACTGCTCCAAGAAAAATGGAAAGTTTTACTCCAATCATAAAAAGCTATCAAAAATTAATTTTGGCTGTGATGATCAGTTGGAATATGAGCCATTTCCAAACACTATGATATTAAAATACTATTTATATGCAAATAATGAACTTGTCACTTTTTTTCATTTTGATGCACTATAAATGTCATTTTCATTTTAATAAATTGTAATGGTTATAAGCTTTTCCCTTATCTGCATATGAAAAAGGTACATGACAAAATGGCACATGATAGAAGACATTAAAAAAAGATTTTCTGTATTTCTACCAGTAAGTGAATAATACGTTACGTTAACTCTTAAAGATAAAGTGCCTGAAAGACGGGCTATTGCTGAGGTCCCCTAGGAGATGTTGCTCCTTTTCATCTCTCATTTCGTCACATTCACAAATCTGTTGTTAGCTCTGGACCTGCACACAATAAAGCTGATGAGATGTCTAGCAGATAATATGAAGATTAATGAAATTCTAAGTCACTGATATCATCAGGGTGGCACAGTGGCTCGGCGGTTGACACTGCTGCCTCACAACTCCAGGGACCTGGGTTTGGTCCCAGCCTTGGGTGTCTGTCTGTGTGGAGTTTGCATGTTCTCCTAGTGTCTGCGTGGGTTTCCTTCAGATGCTCCAGTTTCCTCCAACAGTCCAAAGATATGCAGGCTTGGGAAGTGCAGGATTACGGGGATGGGGGAATAGGTCTGGGCGCTGTGGATTTGATGAGCAAAATGGCTTGCTTCTGCACTGGAGGGATTCATGATTCTATTCCAGGTTGAGTAAGAGACTCACATCACAGGGTGCAGCATAGGAATGCTTCAAAATCTATCCAATTACAAAACAAATTACAGAAAGAATCAGTAATTTATGAAGACAATAACATGAATTGGTGATGTAAATTGATTGCAAAGTGAATTAATGGGTATCTACAATTACAAGATTGCTGAAAATTAAACTGTCTAGAGTTACACGGAGAAATAGGGCTCGGATTTAATTTCATGAAACGTTAGATTGAGCAGATTTTTTTTGTCTTAGATTGTACCTATTTTGATTAACCCCTTCCACCCCTTTCTTCAGAACATTGTTCAATCCATGCTTTCTCCAACAATCCATTCTGGGATTGTATTTTACTGTCAGTGCTTCAGCAGCTGACTTGCTTCATCCTTCCTTTTATGCTTCAAATCAAAATGTGTTGTTTGATTTCCACTTCACTTCCTAAAAAGCCAAGTAGAGAGAAGTGGAATTCAGCACCACATGTCTTGTTCCAAAGTGAGCAATCGCAAACCAAGTGTGAATGTGGAACAGGTTGTGGAACAGGTTATGTCACAGTTGCCTATTTGACAGTACAGCTCTCTGATTTGATATCTGGGTGTACCAGTAAATGGGAAAGCAGCACAGAAATATGAAACAGGCACAAAATTCTCTAAAAAAACAAATTGGAGGGCCCATGAGTGCAAAATTGAGGAACATATAGAAAAGCTTGTCTCCAATTGTACCAGGAACCTTTGCCAACAGGTCAAAAAGAATGCTTAAAAAAGTGGCTGACAGGACTTTTAGGCTTGTGCTTCCTTGAGCAGCAAGAAGCCTTGCAAAAATTAATCAGCACAGTCATAAAGGACAGAGATAAATACAGGCTTACACTCAACGGCAAGAAGGCACACTACAGTAACAAGAAGGAGAAAGGATATTTCAGTATTATTTCAGAAAAGAGAAACAAGTTAGACTATTCTGACCTATTCCATTATCTCAAAGGCTTAGAAATATCTAAATGTCAAAAGCAGTTCTGAACTCTGAAAAACAATTGAACCAGCCAAAAGTAGGTTTACAAAACTAAGCAGCTTTGTTATTTTTTTACAAGGAGTCTTAAATCTTCGAATAAGAATTTGTCTATCAAGCATGTCCTGTCTTGTCAGTGATGAATTTTGGGAGATGAAGCCTCAAGAACTGTGAAAGATAAAGAGCAAAAGATCGGCAGCTTCGAAATATGGTGCTTTAGAATGTCACTAAGGGTGAGTCGTGTATGTGTAAGAATACTGAGTGAGCTCAGAGGAACAAGCGCATTCATAAATTATATTAAAAGAAGATAAATGCAGTTTTTCAGATAAGTTATCCACGCAGGAGGTTTACGTTGTAAAGTGCATACACTTAAGGATTTTGAGAAGTAGAAAATAGCCATTTGGACTTTACAGGGTTGCAAACAATTTATCACTGGATTGCTTGGAACTGCAAAGTCGTAAGTTTTTTTATTCTCTTGTGGAATTTCAGTGAGACTGGCTGGGCCAGCATTTATTGTCTGTCCCCAGTTACCCTTTGAGAAGGTAGGGGTGAGGGGCGTTCTTGAACCCCTATAGCCCACCTGTTGTGGGTTGACCCACAATGCCATTACGGAGGGAATTCCAGGATTGTGACCCAGGGACAGTGAAGGAACGGTGTTATATTTCCAAGTCAGGATGGTGAGTGGCTTGGAGGGGAACTTGCAGAGAGTGGTGTTCCCATGTATCTGCTGCCCTTGTCCTTCTAGATGGAAATGATCATAAGTTTGGAAGGTGCTGTCTGAGAATCTTTGGTGAATTTGGTGGAGACTGTGATCAATTGGCTGTATAAATGATGTAACTTTGAAAAACAGTATCCAGAAAGGTTTCAGAGAGAGATAAGCAATTTAATTCATTTTAATTGTTGAGCAAACAGACCTGAAAGAACTCTGATGAATCTATGCCACTGCTGCCTAGGCAACAGCCTCTGAACTGAAGTAATGGGGAGGCAGTAGCTGGAGAAGTTTGCAAGGATACAGTACTACTTCTGTCAGGTTGTGAGAGTGAGAACTTTGAGCTGAAACCTCCCTCTATCTCTCTCAAGGAACTGATTTGAAAAAAAATTGATGAAGCTTCAAACATCACATTCCTATTTCTCATCTGGTATCTGAAGATTTCATATCTTTCTGCAATCTGCAGTAAAGTGATCTCATCAAAAAGAAGCCAAAATAACTGTGAGAAAGTCACATCATTTTACCCTTCTAGTTTGGACTCTTTATCCAGAGGGTTTTCCCTTTATTTATTTATAATTTCCTTGGAGAAGTGTGTGTGTGTGTGTGTGTGTGTGTGTGTGTGTGTGTGTGTGTGTG
>NC_063352.1:2054150-2083816 GCF_021869965.1 Rhincodon typus | reverse complement strand
GTGTATTCACAAAGGAATTTGATGTCACACTTGTATAGGATGGGCTGAAGGGTTAAAATTGTTGTTGATATTCAACAGTTGCATGACCTCAATTGAGTCCTGTGAACATTCTTGTGAGGGCACAAGACGGTACAATCAATGTGTTTTTCTGTAATTGTTTTTCTGTGCCTTGCTGTTTGTTACGCCGAGAGAGAGTTTCATTCCAAGTCGGAGCGGGATTGCGAACAGTACCAGGAACAACCTCAGCCGATCAAGCGGTGCCCAATGGGCAGAATGGTGCGAGGTTTGTTGCTTTATTCCTCTCTTTTGCATTCTTTTTATTTACTTCATTAATATTCCTTTCTTTTATCGTCTTTTACTATTACTCAACAAATGTTCATATTTAAGCAAATTGCTGTTGTCGACCCTTCTCTTAACTACATTTAACTAAATCTGATAAGAACCATTTGGATACACTCTGTGATCCAAGGCATTTTTGGCGGAGAGGATGGAATTCAGGACGATGTGTAAGAAAAGGGAAAAGCAACCTGATGCTCCTGAGACCTTCTGTATTCCAGGGTGGAATGTGAAAGATTCTGGATTTGAGTCTGTAGCTAATATGTTAGCACAATTAGGACCCCCGAAAGGATGGGGGACTGTTATAACTGGAAAAAGGGAGAACTAGAGCCAGGTTTCTGCACTGTGCAAGTGCACTGAACCTTGTAGAAGTGTTAACTCATTGTGATCTGGTTTGAATGGGCCTTTGTTTGTTGATTGCTAAATATTGTCTTGTACAATTTGTGTCTTTTTGTTCCCTGGAGTTCGAGATCTGGTGATACTTTGAAGTTTTAGTTTGCAGTTTGGGAATGTATGGTGATTTGAAAGTGTGTTGTGTGCCTGTATCAGTGTGGAGCATGTATAGTTAATGTAATACCCTTTTCAGAAACCATCAGTGGTTGTGTAAAGCAAAAATCTGCAAAATGTTGATTCAAAAATTTGGTTTCTCAACTTGGTAAAAATTTACCTTTTGGAATTGGGTCCATATTGCGTTTGGACTTGGGAAAATTTTACTTCAAGAAATTTACGTGTTTGGAATTTCGCTTTCTGGCCGAAGTGAACTTCCAAATATTGTTTTGACAAATGAGCGAATCTTTAATTCCTGATGATAAGATTGACTCACTGTTAATATCCAAGTGAAAAAGTCATTGGAATGTTGAAAATGCAACTCTTTGTAGGCGAGGAGTTTAGGAAAGGCATGGACTTTCCCTTCCTTCAAGGAGAAGGAGAGATGGATGATGTAATTACGTGCAGGAGTTTACGCCCCACCCCCAGTTTTTTGAATCCGTATTAGCTTAATACTAATTAACACATTCTGCTTGATGTGGAATGCTTGGACCTTGTTTTTTTAGAAATTGAAGACACTGAAAGTTGAACCCTTTTGCAGAGTTTCGGCATCACAACACAGTGATGGATAAGGCACCCTCAACCCATCAAGCCATTCACCAATAACATATTTCAGTGTTGGGGAAGTACAGTGGAAATATCAATTGTAGTGAGTGTCAGGAATCTTGAAACCACTGAGTCTGGGTACACTTCAGCATATCGAGACAAAACCTATACAAAGATTCACATGGCGTAGTGTTCTAAAACATTTAAATGGAATAGGTACCTGAAAATTTAAAGGGATTCTGGGAAATGATAACATGCACACAGTCTCGATGGTGTCAATACACGAAAATGCTTAGTGACTTTTAGGGAGTAAATAGAATATTGAATTTGGACAAATTTACATACAGGTATATCAAATATCTAGAATGGGTCATCGAGTAACTTTAAAAAAAAATGTGGGCCATCTTAGAGAAAGAACAAAAATAATTGTGCCAGAATCAAACAGAAATGTTTGACTTCTGTTTTAAAATATTATAAGATTATGTTCCGTTGATTACAAATCACCACAGATCTCTGGAATTAGATATGGTGATAATAGTTAAGTTGCAACATTGGATAAGAGAAAGTAATTAAGGGTGGAGACTGATGGCAGAAGAAAAAAGATTATAATAATGGGATGAGATGGCAATTAAGGTTAAAATGCATTTTAGCGAAAAGGAAGTTTAAATGAGAGTACCAAACTGATAGCTTCCTCTTGGTGATGCCTGTGTCCTTGTCTTTTTTTTAAGAAAGATTGAATTGGTGATCAAGCCACGGCCTGGCATTAGGACCATACAGGGAGAGATAAGTAAAACCTCATAGATCACTTGATAAGATCATGTGGGAGTCACGAATGCATGACATGGTCTTGGGATACTGATGTAAGTGTGCAAAACTGAATGTTACCTCCGAGGTAACAGACATGAGAGAGCAAAAACATACATTGAAGAACAGGTCTCAGACACTTACACCTACTTGGTGAAAGGATTAGTGTGGTTTGGAAGAGCACAAAAATGTAGTTTAAACAAAAGACACTGATACAATATCCAAAGAGAAATTGTCTTTAAAACAACGAAAGTAGTATTAATGAAATGGATGTAAAAAGAATTACAATCAAAATAAAAAGTGCGATTGGTTATTATGACAAAAAGTGACAGAAATGAAAGAATATGGATTCTGGGAGGAGTAAATTGGTGAACTGAGCGAAAGGGCCCAATGGATGGCACACAGATACCCCACCTTGGGCACCTGTATGGTGCACGCACTCCAGTGTTTAAACCAGTGTTTGGAATTGTAATATGCTGGGACAGTTAGTATATGTGAAAGAAGGCTGAGCTAAGACTCAGGTGATGTCAGTGTCTGTGGTAAGGGAACCCTGGGGAAAAATAAAAGGCGGGAAGTATATGTTGAAGGTAAAGTCTAATGAACATTACAGCTGTACTGTCTGATACCACGTATATTGTAGCTCAAAGGGGGTAACTGCATTTGGAGGGAGTTACCACTCAATGATACAATCATTCATAAAGTTGTCAAGGGAGGAATCATATTGAAGAAGTATTCTCAAGACAGATTCAGATGACGAGAGCTGGAGAAATTTTGAGTCCATGTATGACGTTATTTTACTGTTGTTGTATGATCTGCGGCTATGGAACTAGAGGATAAAAAAAATAAATTAAGGAACCTGAATCTGGAATGTACTGAATTTTAGAGCAATTTATGTAAATAGATTGACTAAAAAAAAATATGGACGATATTCTGCTCAGGTGGCATGACTTGCTGGTTCTATCACAGTCTTGACCGTACGTCAGGGTGGGATATATATTTCAGGGTTTGTCCCCAAAGGCCATTGCAATCATTAATTTGATGATTCATCCTGTTGTTGTATTGTTTGTATTGATGCTAGTTATTTTCATTGTGGTTTTAATCTTCTTTAGGATGGGCTGAAGGGTTAAAATTGTTGTTGATATTCAACAGCTGCATGACCTTGACTGAGTCCTGTGAACATTCCTGCACGTGCCAAAGACAGCACAATCAATGTGTTTTTCTGCAGTTGTTTTTCTATGCCTGGCTGTTTGTTACACCGTATAAAAGAGAGAGTTTTGTTCCAAGTTGCTGGACTTCACCTTGGACCGGGATCGCGACCGGTGCCAGGAACAACCTCAGCCTCCAAACAAGGTGTCGATCGAGCGGTCCCCAATGGGCGGAAGGGTGTGAGGCTTGTTGCTTTATTCCTCTCTTTTGCATTCTTTTTATTTACTTAATAAATATTTCTTTTTTGTCTTTTACTATTACTCAATAAATGTTCATATTTAAGCAAATTGCTGTTGTCGAGCCTTCTCTTAACTACATTTAACTAATCTGAAAAGAACCATTTGGATACACTCTGTGATCCAAGACAACGCTCCAAAGGAGTTGAACTCAATGGTGAGTTTTGAACGCTGAAAGGGCCTAAGCAAAAAATGAGATGCTGTTCCTTGACATAACAAGGTGTATAGCTCGAAAGTCCCATAGGCCCAAAATGTCAGCCTTCCTGCTCCTATGATGCTGCTTGGCCTGCTGTGTTCATCCAGCTCTACACCTTGTTATCTCAGATTTTCCAGCATCTGCAGTTCCTACTATCTCTGCTGTTCCTTGAGATTGTGTTGTGCTTCAGTAGAACATTGTCACTTGCCCCGGAAAGAAATGTTTGCGTGAGGGCAAGGTGGGGCATTGAAGTATCAAACAACTGGAATCACTGCCGCGGACAGAGCAGAGGTATTTCGCAAAGTGGTCATCCAGTCCATGTTTGGTTTCACCAATGGGGAGGAGATCATATCATGATCAACTCCCTGATGCTATGTCCAGTCAAATGCTGCATTGATGTCAAAGGCCGTCACTCTCACCTCATTGAATCTCCAAGTTTTGGTTGAGTTGACCTCTAAAATGAAACGTAATAGTTATTTAAAATGAATAAAAACAGTCAGGGCCTCCTCAAAAGCATTTTTAAGTTCACTCATTGAAGATGCGTGTCTCTGTGTGGGACAACATTTCTTAGTCACCTCTAATTGCCCTTAAGCAGGTGATGCTGAGCTGTCTTCTAGAGCTTGCTGCTCTCTATAGAGTGTAGATACACCCATGGGGCTTTTAGAGGGGTAGGCACACTATTCAAACAGGGTTCACAATGCAGCCAAGTTGTACCTATTTTCACTCATTGGCCAGAATAAACGTGACAGAACTTAGTAAAGGTAATTGGAGCATTAGAAACAAGTCCACAGGGAAAATTAAGTGCTTTATATCTGAATGTTAGCACATTCATAATGAGATATAGGAACTAATGACACTAACAAAGATGAATGGGTTTCATCTAGTAGTGATTACTGAGATATGCTTTCATGGGCAAGGTTGGGAAATAAATGATCCGAAATATTCAATTTGTAAACATGACCAGCCAAATGCAGAGGCAAGTGGTTAGCCTGACAAAACGGAATAAAATAAGGGCAGTTATGAGCAAAGATGTTATCCCAGAAAATCTAAATGTAGAATCAGCCTGAGTGAAGGCTCAGTGCACCAAAGGGTGAAACTCACTGGCGAGAGCAGTTTACTCAAAGTAATCATAGTGCTGGACAGAGCATAAATCAAGAAATCAGAGGATCACTTTAATAAGGGCAGTGCGATCATACGATCTGGGCAAGCCCAATTAGCACAAGTTGCTTAGTGGTTGAGTTTATGAAATTCAACTGAGGCAGTTTTTTGGGAACAATACGTTGTGGAAGCAATTAGTAAACAGGCTGTTTTGGATCTAGCATTGTCAATGAGACAGGATTTATAATAATCCTACACAGTAGAAGTTCCTCTGGGGAAGAGTAATCATATTTGATAGAATTTCATACAGCATTTAAGAGGGATGTAATTAAATCCAAAACATGGGTCTTTAATTTAAACAAAACCAACTACAGAAGTCTGAGGGGCAAAGTAGCTGAACCAACTTCGGAAACAGGATCTGGAGGGTATTGAAATGAATATTACATTATTCTGAATGAATATACATTCCCTTCAGGAAGAAGCACCCACTGGGGAAGTGGTATGAACATAAGTAACTCAATAAGTTAGGGATAGTATTAGATTTAACAAAGTTTATTTTGTTGCTGAGAAAGTAGTATTCCTGAGGACTAGGACATTTTTAAAATTTGCCAAGAATGACTAAAGGTTAAAAGGAGGAAGAAAATTGAATGTGAGATTAAGCAAGTAAGAAATATAAAACAAACACATTGCAATAACTATTAACAACTATGCAAAACTGAAGAGTTTAGCAAAAATAAAGATTCGTCCATTAAACGCAGAGACAAAAGAAATTAAGAATGGGGAGAAAGGAAATGGTTGAGATACTAATTGCAGGGGACAGGAAGAATAAAGGGAGAAAATCACACTTCAGCAGTATAGGGTCTTGGTAAAATCCCTGCTGAAAGATAGCACTGAGTTTGGGCAGTACATCTCCAGATGGGCCGATTGGCTTTAGAGGGGAAACAGTGTCAGAATGATGCTACAACTGAGAATGTGAAAATGTGAGGGCGTGAACCTGACTTGTATTGACATGTATTTAAATAATTCGAAGGGTGGTCTCAATTAAATGCTTAAAATGTGAAAGGTAAGGTAGCCATAGTCCTGCTCTCTCGTTAGAGAGAGATGAGAGGTAATGGCTTAACCTGAGGGTCACCATGCCTCAGGCAAGGGGAGAGGTTGAGAAGGAAAGTCCTTCATTGTAATCCACACTGATGTGGGAGTTGAACTCCCTTAAAGTACAGAAGCCATTGATTGGATAGATCTGAAGAAAATGTTTCTTCTGGTCAAAGAATTTGGGTAATGGGGCATAAAGTTCAAATTTGAGATGCGGAGTGAAATCAATGTGTGTGTTTTTTTACAAAAAGAGTGAAGACTGTCTGGAACTTTTCCTTCCAAAAAGTTGTGATTGCTGGACCAATTGAAATGTTTAAGTTTGAGATTGATTTTTGTTTTAGGTGACAATATCCAGGAATATAAAATAAAGGAGCATAATGGAGCTGAGGTGCAGATCAATGATGATCTGATTAAACAATAGAGTAAGCTAGAGGGGGTAACTAGCAAACTTTTCTCCAATGTTCGGAGGATATATTTGACCGAGGTGCAGTTCCCCATTTTATTATGGTTCCAGACAGAATACCCCAAAACAGTGAAGTTCCCAGCCGGGGAAGGATCAACTGGCTCCTTTTCTTTATGTACCCCTTCAGTTGGACTGAACAAGGTTCATTTTAAATAAAATATATACCTTTCCTTGTGGATACCTTCCTTTCAGACTAAATTAACTCTGTTTTTAGAAGAAACCAGGCTTTCTTGAGTTATCAGAAAAGTGAATTTATGAGTCACTAAGTGGGCGATGAAATTATAACTCAACACATATACACATGGGATAACAAGGTGTAGAGCTGGGTGATCACAGCAGGCCTGCTGGCCTGCTGTGTTCATCCAGCTCTACACCTTGTTATCTCAGATTCTCCAGCATCTGCAGTTCCTACTATCTCACATATACACATGGATTAGGATTAAGAAGCATATCCAAATAAAAGATGAGTTAATGCAAACAGACTCTGAATTGTTTGTGAAGAGTGGGTAGGAGAACATTGCAGCCATGGATATTACCAGGGGCATTGACATTGGTAGCTGAGCAGCTGATTTTGAGTGATTTTGTTTTTGTAGGTGTAGATTCTTTTGTTTTGAATGAAATGTTACTGACAGCACTCTGACTGAAAGAATTATTACTCTCTCCTTACTTGCATTGTAGGTGTGTTTAGTGACTTTTCCTTTACAGCATACCAGTCAGCATACAAGGTCACTAACACACACAGACCAGAGTTAAAATTGGATTTAAACCCATTTTTTAGTGCATCACTGGGAGAATAAAACACAAACATGAGTCTCCTGTGCTTCAATGGCATGGGGGGTTTGGGTAGTCAGCCTCTTGATATTGTTTTCTTTATCGTCTTTCTGTTTGATGTTTCCAAGACTCTATGTAGGTGTGACATTATCTCATAGAATAGAATCCCTACAGTGTGGAAACAGGTCCTTTGGCCCAACAAGTCCACACTGACCCTCAGAGCATCCCACACAGATGCATCCCCTATGTCCCACCTAATCGCTGAACACTACGGGCAATTTAGCATGGACAATCCACCTAGCCTGCACATCTTTTGACTGCGGGAGGAAACCCACGCAGACACGGGGAGAATGTGCAAACTCCACACAGACAGTCACCCCAGGGTGGAATTGAACTCGGGGTCCTGGTGCTGTGAGGCAGCAGTGCTAATCACTGAGCTGCCATGCTGCCCCTAATGTTCCTCATATTCCTGATATTCCTGAATCCATCTCCGGACATGTTCTGAATTAATATCAATGATTATCTTCTGGCTGTATCAACCTTTTTAAAAAGAAAGTCCCATGGAGAGATAATGTGTTTTTGAAATGAATGTTGATACACTGAGACTGATTGCACTTTAAATATAGAGCAGAGCTTAGGAAGATTTTCTTTCATAAAAATGGTAAAGAAATTTGCTATCAAATTCCTAAAAGCTCTGCAATGTTGATATCAGCTGACTGTGGGTCACCTTGTATCTAAATGTTTGGGCATAGATGAGCACATTACCACAGCAAACCCACATGGGGCTGGTGCTATATAAATGAATGTGTGAATCCAGCAGGCACACAATTAAGGATATTCAGATGGAGTGATTTTCCAACATTAAATCAGTGTAAGTGGCTTAGTGACAGTTATCCTGGGGGAGAAAATGGTGCAATTGCACTCTGGTGAAATTCTGTCATCGACAAATCAGTGTAACAGATGTTAGAAATTGTCAAAATGGCTAACGCTTCTGTCAATTTAGGCTCTGTGCACCACAGAGAATTTTATCGTCCATTGACAGAATGCCAAGACTGCACAAGATGACAGAATCCATGCTGACTTAAATTCCTGGCCAGGACGTGGATCATATCAATCAAATGAAAGAGATTCAAAAGCAATCATCCAACTATTTAACTATTGGGTAAAGTGTCTGGCAGTTAGTTCTTTGCTCATTGATTCACGGGACATGGGGTTCACTGGCTGGGGCAATGGATATTGTCAGTCCGAGAGGGAGGGGGTGAGCTGCCTTCATGAACCGCTGCAGTCTACCTGCTGTGGGTGACCCACAATGCCCTTAGGGAGGGAATTCCAGGATTTTGACCCAGCGACAGTGAAGAAATTGCTTCATATTTCTAAGTCAGGATGGTGAGTGGCTTAGAGGGGAACTTGCAGGGAGTGGTGTTCCCGTATCTGCTGCCCTTGTCCTTCTAGATGGAAGTGGTCGAGGGTTTGGAAGGTGCTGTCTGAGGGTCTTTGGTGAATTTCTGCAGTGCAACTTGTAGATAGTACACACTGCTGCTACTGAGCATCGGTGGTGGAGGGAGTGGATGCTTGTGGATGTAGAGCCAATCAAGTGGCTGCTTTGTCCTGGATGGTGTCAAGCTTCTTGAGTGTTGTTGGAGCTGCCCCCATCCAGGCAAGTGGGGAGTATTCCAGGAGGTGAGTTACTCAATGAAGAATTCTAAGCATCTGACCTGCTCTTGTAGTCACTGCGTTTCAGAGGTGAGTCCAGTTGAGTAACTGGTCAATGATAATGCCCAGAATGTTGATAGTGGAGGAATTCAGTGATATTAATGCCATTGAAAGTCAAGGGATGGTGGTCAGATTTTGTTTTATTGGTCACTGCCTGGCATTTGTGTGGTATAAATGTTACTTGCCACTTGTCAGCCCAAGCCTGGATATTGTCCAGATGTTGTTGCATTTGAACATGGACTGCTTCAGTATCTGAGGAGTAGCAAATGTTGCTGAACATTGTGCGATCATCGGCGAACGTCCCCACTTCTGACCTTATGATGGAGGGAAGGTCATTGATGAAACAGCTGAAGATAGTTGGGCCTAGGACACTACCCTGAGGAACTCCTGCAGAGATGTCCTGGAGCTGCGATGTTTGACCTTCAACAACCACGACCATCTTCCTATGTGTCAGATATGACTCCAACCACCAGAGAGTTTGCCCCCAATACCCATTGATTCCAGTTTTGCTCGTGCTCCTTGATGACCCCCTCAGTCGAAAGCAGCCTTGATGCCAAGGGCTGTCATTCTCACCTCACCTCTGGAATTCAGCTCTTTTGTACATATTTGAACCAAGGCTGTAATGAGGTTAGGAGCGGAGTGACCCTGGTGGAACCCAAACTGGGCGTCACTGAGCAGGTTATTGCTGAGCAAGTGCTGCTTGATAACACTGTTGATGACACTTTCTGACACATTGCTGATGTTCAAGAGTGAACTGATGGGCCGGTAATTGTCAAGATTGGATTTGTCTTGCTTTTTGTGTACAGGACATACCTGGACAATTTTCCACATTGTTGGGTAGATACCAGTGTTGTAACTGTACTGGAACAGCTTGGCTAGGGGAGCGGCAAGTTCTGGAGCACAAGTCTTCAGTACTATTGCCAGAATGTTGTCAGGACCTATAGACTTTGCAGTATCCAGTGTCTCCAACTGTTTCTTGATATTATGTGGAGTGAATCGAATTGGCTGAAGACTGGTATCTGTGATGCTGGGGACCACTGGAGGAGGCTGAGATGGATCATCTACTTGGCACTTCTGGCTGAAAGTTGCTGCAAATGCTTCAGCCTCATCTTTTGCACTGATGTGCTGGGCTCTTCCATCATTGAGGATGGGGATATTTGTGGTGCATCCTCCTCCAGTGAGTTGTTTAATTGTCCATCACCATTCACGACTGGATGTGGCAGGACTGCAGAGCTTAGATCTGATCCGTTGGTTGTGGGATCGCTTAGCTCTGTCTATCACTTGTTGCTTTCGCTGTTTGTTGTGCAAGTAGTCCTGTTTGGTGGCTTCACCAGGTTGATACCTCACCTTCAGGTATGCCTGGTACTGCTCCTGGCATGCCCTCCTGCACTCTCCATTGAACCAGGGTTGATCCCCTGCCTTGATGGTAATGGTTGAGTGGGGGATATGCCGGGCCATGAGGTTACAGATTGTGCTGGAGTACAATTCTGCTGCTGTTAATGGCCCACAGTGCCTCATGGATGCCCAGGCTTGAGTTGCTAGATCTGTGCGAAGTCTGTTCCATTTAGCACGGTGATAGTGCCACACAACACGATGGAGGTTGATCTCAATATGAAGGCGGGACTTTGTTTCCACAAGGACTGTGCGATGGTCACTCTTACCGATACTGTCATGAACAGATGCAACTGCAGCTGGCAGATTGGTAAGGATGAGGTCAGGTATGTTTTTCCCTCTTGTTGGTTCCCTCACCACCCGCCGCAGACCCAGTCTAGCAGCTATGTCCTTTAGGACCTGACCAGCTCGATCAGTAGTACTACTCCCGAGCCACTCTTGGGATGGACATTGAAATCCTCCACCCTGACAACAACTTGTGCCCTTGCCACCTTCAGTGCTTCTTCCAAGTGTTGGTCAGCATAGAGGGATACCAAATCATCAGATGAGACTTCATAATGATTGATACAACACCCACAAATGGAGCTGCATCAGGACACTATTTAAACAAGCCGCAACACATTGCAGCAACACAGAACTATGCAAAGCAGAACAGTAGCACCTATCCAGAGTCTCCACTGAGACACAGAACCGGAAGTGATGCCAAACAGCCCAGCAAACCAAGACATATAAATAACAAGCGGGACAGAACACTGACTCTTCACCGGAGGTGCATTGATGATGTTACCTAGCAGGGTGACAAAACATTTACAACCAAACCCATGGCTTGCCGAGCATGTCTACAACCTCAGTGTAGCTGCATAGCAGCATAGCTGTGTCGTTGAACAACTGCATTGCTGTGTAACAGCACAGCTGTAGCTGCATAACAATGTACCTGCATTGCTGTATAACTGCACAGCTGCATAGCATTGCATGTGTGTATCTGTGTAATACCATAGGTATATAACTATAGTTATATACACAGTTATATTTATACACAGTTCTGGTGAAATGAACTTCAGGCAGTCAGACTATCCATGAAACAATAGATAATTCACTGTCTGCTGGAATTTTACAGAAATATTATTGTGCTTGACCTGACCGTGAAACAGATTCTGAGAGATCGCCCCACTTTGTTCATTAACCAGCTGCTGAATGCTTTGTACGTATTCGGGGCACATTAACACTGCATTACTTTTTCAATTATTTTCAATGTCTTTTTAGGCCAAATTTCACCATCTTAATGTAGACCGTGTGCCCAAGTCCAAGTCAGATCAGTTTACCTGGAGAGGACAGATAGAGCTTTCTGCTGAAATAGGATATGATAGTGTGGCACGGGGCAGAGGAGGGGGAGACATTACAGCCAGCATAATGTCCCACAGGCTTCCGAACCCACGGCAGCTTTTCAGTTTGACGCTTCATGCCCACCAAAGAACAACCATCGGAAAACAAAAGGGGGGATTGGTGGCTGGGTGAGGGACCCTCTGTCAGGTAGCACCAGTTGACCAAGGCGATGGGAACAGGCAGATACATTACTGACTCGGGACTAACAGGGAGGTCGAGCTGCTTCGTGGTGTTGTCCTCATGGCAGCCATCAACGGATAAAGATCCATTGGCAAGGTTTGCTGTCACCATCTGCTTTCCCAGACCTGATCTTCACTGCCTCCTTGGTCTAATGATGTAGATGGTAACTACCTGGGCCCCTAAACAGAAGATGCTTTTCCCTTGAACCAGCCGTAGTTTATTGTATGAGAGCAGTCAGGTACAGCTGACATTGGTCAGTCAGATCTTGCCTCTAAGACTAGGAGGGGGATCCCAGTTTTACCCCTTCAAAATCTAAAGCTTTGGTCCTCCCTGAGTCTGTGTGGCATCGTCATCTTGGTTTTTGCTCAAGGAACACCTCAACATTAACCCTTTCAGGCCCTTTAACTCAACACAACAGGTTCTATCACAAGATATTTACCTCGTTATCTCACTGCCTGCAAAAAGTTAAACATTGCACAGCCTCATAACCACCCTGTTGATTGACGTGTGAATACATTCCCTGTTATTATGAGAGATCGTTATTGCAAAAAGCTATTATCCAATTGCACTGAACAAATGAGCTTGCTCACCAAATCAATAAGACTTTTAAATGAGGGATTTATAAGTAATTTACTTAATCAGTGCCTGCAGTTGATTTTCGTAGATACTTGATCAAATGCAAATCCACTAAACATGTCAAGAGAGATTCAATTCTTCTCAACTTTATCATTTAATATTTTGTATTTTTCCACTGGCTTGTGAAGTGCTTTCGACATTGAATGCAATGTATTTCAGAAATGTCTAATATTCATCGGTAGTGGTGGGATCCACTTGATAACTGACCAATTTGAAAGTTTTCCCTCTGCCTAAATGATTTACTCTGAAACCAGGTGTACTCACTGTTATACAAATACAATCTATCAGTCAGTGAGGGTGATAACAGGCTCACAGTGAACCAGTTCTGATGAGATGGATCTATAAAGTTTGATATATTTTTATTCATTTGCCTGAGTAAAAACTTGGAAATACAACCAAATACATCCTTCAAATGGACAATTAACAGGGAAGAACATCCACCAATGCAGACACACCCCAACTGACCCAAGCGAAGGACATCCCTAGGACTAACACATGCAGTAAAAGTATTTATAATCAGCCTGGTCAGATATGACATGGGTCTGGGACAGGTGGGTCCTGACACTGGGCCTCCTGATTCAGAGGTGGCAATACTCCTACTGGGCCATAAGAGCCTGGGCAGGATTAGAATGACAAAACCATTGCTTACTGAATTCCTGTCTCTGGGAGTAAAGAAAATTTCTCACTCCTAAAATATTTAAAGCTCTGCTTCCGCATAACAGGGTAAAAATTCTTCTGATCAAGAGCTGAATCTAAATTTGACTGGAAAGGGTTCAAGCTAACTTGGTAAGGAGTAGGGAACTGGGAGGTAGCATTAGGGCTCAAAGAGTACAGAGCATTGTGAGGCACAAGGCCAGACTCTTGCTGAGCAGAGAAATGTTGTTGAAAATTCTCATCTTGCCCTCATCAGGACAAATGCAAAAATACCAAATTACAACAATTTACCCTCCAGGAGAATAGGATACTGATTGATTGGCAAATCAACTGAGTTTAGCCAAGACTTCTTTTAGACTCCCTCATGGGGTGTGGGTATCACTGGCTGGGCCAGCATTTCTTGTCCGTCCCTACATGCCCATGAGAAGGTGGTGGTGAGCTGCCTTCTTGAGCCGCTGCAGTCCACCTGCTGTGGGCTGACACACAATGCCATTAGGGAGGGAATTCCAGGATTTTTACCTAGAGACTTGAAGGAATGGTGACATATTTCCAGGTCAGGATGGTCAGGGTTTGGAAGGGAACTTGCAGATGGTAACGTTCCCATGTATCTGCTGCCATTGTCCTAGATGGAAGTGGTTGTGGACTTTAACGGTACTGTATAAGGATCTTTGGTGAATTTCTTCAGTACTTATAGATAGTACACATTGCTGCGACTGTGCATTGGAGGTGGAGGGAGTAGATGCTTGTGGATTTCGTGCCAATCACGCGGGCTGTTTTGTTCTGGATGGTGTCAAGCATCTTGAGTGTTGTTGGGGCTGCACTCATCCAGGCAAGTGGGGAATATTCCAACACACTCCTGACTTGTGCCTTCTAGATGGTGGACAAGCTTTGGGGAATCAGGAGATGAGTTACTCGCCGCAGTATTCCCAGCTTCTGACCTGCTCTTGTAGCCACTGTGTTAATGTGGTGAGTCCAGTTCAGATTCTGGTCATTGATAACATCCAGGATGTGGATAGTAGGGATTCAGTGATATTAATGCCACTGAATGTCAAGGAAAATGGCAATATTCTCTCTTGTTAGAGATGGTTATTGCCTGGCTTTTGTGTGATGTGAATGTTACTTGCCGATTGTCTGCCCCAGCCTTTATTGTCCGGATCTTGTTGCATGTGAACACAGACTGCTTCAGTATCTGAGGAGTTATGAATGATGCTAAACATTGTGCAATCATCAATGAACATCTCCACTTCTGGCCTTATGATGGAGGGAAGGTCATTGATGAAGCAGCTGAAGATGGTTGGGTCTAGGACACTACCCTGAGGAACTCCTGCAGAGATGTCCTGGAGCTGCGATGTTTGACCTTCAACAACCACGACCATCTTCCTGTGTGTCAGATATGACTCCAACCACCAGAGATTTTGTCCCCAATACCCATTGATTCCAGTTTTGCTCGTGCTCCTTGATGCCCCCCTCAGTCGAAAGCAGCCTTGATGCCAAGGGCTGTCACTCTCACCTCACCTCTGGAATTCAACTGTTCTGTCCATGTTTGAACCAAAGCTGTAATGAGGTCGGGAGCTGAGTGGCCCTGGCAGAACCCAAACTGGGCATCACTGAGAAGGTTATTGCTGAGCAGGTGCTGCTTGATAGCGCTGTTACTGACACCTTCCATCACTTTACTGTTGATCGAGAGGAGACTGATGGGACGGTAGTTGGCCGGGTTGGATTTGTCCTGCTTTTTGTGCACAGATATACCTGGGCAATTTTCCACATTGTCAGGTAGATGCCATTGTTGGATGGAGTGGATGTTTGTGAATGTGTTACCAATCAAGTAAACTGCTTTGTCCTGCATGGTGGTGAGTTTCTTCAGTCTTGTTGGAGCTGCACCAATCCATGTAATTGGGGAGTATTCCATGACCTGTGCCTTTATAGATGGTGGACAGGCTCTGGGGAGTTCGGAGGTGAGTTACTCAATGCAAAGAATGACAGATAATCTCATTGAAACGTATAAAATTCCGGCAGGGCTGGGCAGATTACGTGCAAAGATGATGTTTTCCCAGAACAAGGGGCACACCCTCAGGATATGCAGTAGCCCACTTTGGACTGAGGTCAGGAGGGTTGTTTTTCACTCTGGGGCTGGTGACCCTGTGAAATTCTCTACCACAAAAAGCTGTGAAGGTGAAGTTGCTCAATATACTTAAGAAAGGAATAGATATCTAGAAGGCTACACAAGTCAAGGGCTTTGGAGAGAGAGCAGGAGCATGTTGTTGAGACACAAGATCAGTCATGATCATATTGAATGATGGAGCAGGCTCAAAGAGCCAAATGGCCGACTTGAACCTAGTTTCTAGGTTTGGCTTCCATGCCCTAAACATTGACCTTTACCCCTGGGAGGGCCTAACTGATGTCAGAAATAGTGGCGGCTCTTCCTGTGTGATCATCACTCTGATGACAGGAGCTAATGCTGAAAGGAATGCTCCACACTTACACTCAACAACTTCTCATGAGGCACCAGTTCCAGTCCCTCAAGGCTTGATCTCCTCAGCCTTTAGGAAGGAAACACTGAGAGAAGCCTCCACATCTGAAACTGATTATTTACTGCATGGTCACCATCTCCCAGAGATGGAAGGATCCAGGAACAATTAATTTTCTTGCTCCTTGGCTTCACACCCATCTCTCTCAGCCAATCTCTGATGAAAATGAATTCAATCACACTGAACATATGCTTTGCTGAATTTCAGCTTGTTTTTCCTTGTTCTTTCCAACATTTCACAATCTGCTGATTTGTTCCTGCTGAGCGATCCCCAAACCATGACTTTATCCATCATTGCATGGGAGACTAAGTAATGAGTGGTGTTTTAAGAGACACTTTAGGTGCTACAGAGGCCATAAGCATCACACCTCATTAGGAAGAAGTTCCAAAGTGTGAATTGAAATTAATCAGATACATCTGTGCATCTAATTCAAAAACACTTTCTTCCAGCTAACTGCAACACCATTCTTTTCATTATGGGTAATTTGTCATGTTTGCTGACTCACTTTGTTCACAGTAAATGGATGGAGCTGAAAAATTAAGTTTCAATTTCGAATATGGAGAGTCATTAAGAAGCCAATCTATTTAACATGACCAACAATGTCCATACTGATATGGAGAGATTTCAAACTTGATTCTGTTCTGACTTTATCCTTCAGGAAACATGGTACCAGCCTACAGGTTTATCACAGAGTTAGAGGGAGTGCCGCTGGCACTGTGTGTGTGGGTGGGGACTGAGACACAGAGAGGTGGTGGCCTATTGCTGAGAGTGTGGGATGGAGTCACTTCAATGGGCAAGCTTTCCTGGCAAACTGGGGTCCGGAACGCTAGGGGCCAGCTGAGCAAGCAGTCAGCCATCAGGGGCCTTAGGGACAGACAGTATCATCATTCCTGGGAACAGGGATTATAACCAGAAGGATCCCCTGTGGACCCTGGAGGGATTGATGGTGTGGGGTGTGTTGGCAGAAGGATCTATGACCAGTTCTCCTGCCTTGACAGGGTCAACCCAAGACATTAACTCTGATTTCTCTCCACAGATGCTGCCAGACTTGCTGAACTTTCCCATCAATTTCTTTTTTTTTCTCTCTAAGAGCCTATTGGTTCACAGTGGCAGAGGAACAACCAGTAATGAGTCTTAATGAGAAAAGGCATTTTTTTCTTGGAAAGATATGGTTCATTGCATGACACCAATGCGGTTTGAATTACATTGGCTAATTAGACACTGTTACTAAGACTTCTTGGAGACCCAACTGTTCCTTTTGGCATCCAGACCTATTCTCCTCATTTCCCTACCCAAGACTCTATGACATCATTGGGCTGGATGGACCTTAATGTGTTCTCCAACATTAACCCTTTCAGAACCATTTCCTTTTACAACAATTACTCCTGTCCATTGCCCGTCTGAGAAAGCTGCAAGTGAACTCATTCTTCAGGAGGTAGTTCTCTCCCCACTCCTCCCTGTCACAGGTAAAGTAAACCCAGAGACAGAAAGTGTCTCTTAAAAAAGCCTTTTAAGTGGCTCAGTGATGCTCTGAGAGGGCACCTCACCCAGCCTCACCATTTTCCCAAGCAATAACATGTCGTCTGTACGTTGTAGAGCAATGCAATGCCACATTCCTGAACCAACAGCTGAGCCTGAACCATCTCAGTCTTGTCATTGAACAATATAGTTGAGCTCCCTGCTCCTCACTATATACTTCATAAAGCAGCTGTAGCCAATAGTCCTTTCAGGAACTGTATTTTTTCATGTCTCTTTATTCCAAATGCATAGTTGTAGTGTTGTTACTGAATTGTAACTGCTGCCAATGGTTTCCAGCAATTCCTTTATGAGTTGTGTTCCTGAATGTTATCAGTTGTCTACACTGGTGGAGTTGTAAATCTGCAGGGTAGTGAATCAGCTGGTTTCCCAGTACCTGAATGTTGGATTGAACGGATTAATACAGTGTGGAATACACTTCAAACAGCAAAATACTAAGATCAGAACTTCTATCATTTAAAGCCATGAAAATAGTTGTTTGCAATTAATTTGAAAGTGAAACCTCAGGAATTACCGTTTACCCAATCCAGTGATTATTTATTCCCATCCTGAAGAAGAGTCACACCAGACGTGAAACATTAACTCTGTTTCTCTCTCCTCAGCTGAGCTTCTCCCGCATGTTCGGTGTTTTTGTCCCTTCTGATATTTACCTTGTTGGAGCATTTTGTTGGGCCTTGATATTCTTTAGAATGGCACATGCTACTTTTTATCACACTTGTTGTGAATCTCTATTTTCATGGTTCAGATGTTAAATTGATCATTTTTAGTTTTAGCAATTGAAGCTTATCTGTAGAAACTGGCTCTCCCTGTGATCCTACCCTGAGAAAAGGCTGGTTACTGAGACTCCAGCTTGTGACATATACTCTCCATTCATCCCCATAAAGAAGGGGAGGAGATGACCTAGTGGTATTATTGCTGGAGACCCAGGTAAGGTCCCAGTGATCCGAGTTCAAATCCTGCCACAGTAGATGATGGAATTTGAATTCAATAAAAATTCTGGAATTAAGAGTCTAGTGATGACCTTGAAATCATTGCTGATTGTTGGGAAAAACCCATCTGGTTCACTAATGCCCTTCAGGGAAATAAACTGCCATCCTTACCTGGCCTGGCCTACATGTGACAGCAGACTCACAGCAATGTGGTTGACTCTTAACTGTCCTCTGAGCAATTAGGGATAGGCAATAAATGCTGCCTAACCAGCGATGCCCCTCATCCTGAAAATGAATAAAAATAAACCCCACAAACACCTCTAGTCCAGGATAAACCTTTTATTTAGATATTTATTTGCTTATGGAGCTGGAATGTTTCCAAAAGTGTGCCTTTTCAGTAACAGACTCTGAGAGGCTGCTTTAAGGACTAGGGCATGTAGCCCACATTTTCCTGAAAGCAGTCCCCTCGCCTCAAAAGTCCCCTCTACAGGACAATCCGATATTGTATTGAGGATCTTACTTATGGTTAGGTGCCAGGTACATTTTCAAAGGATATTTGTATCTCTGCCTTTTCCAATAAGAGTGTGTGGCATGTGTCCAGTCCGTAATGAATGCTGGGCTTGGAATGTTATTTTGGATGGCTAAATATTTACACTGAAAATGAGTACACCGCCATTTGAGTTCCTCACTGATAAAACGTTTCCTTTTTTATGTTAAATGCTCCTGATTATATTAATTGCCTTAACCAGAAAGTGCTGCTTAACACTGGATAAAATAAGGTGAAATTGATCAGTTTGGAAATACACTTGGTGGAGTCTCTCATGAATTAAAGAAGTGAAAAACCAAACAATTCAGATCCACTGTGTAATTAAAATCCTAATCGGGTTGATCTATCTGAATAATTTAGTCCTATTTTTAATAAAACTGTTTTCATTAATTCCCTGCTGCAATTAGCTTGCCACTCTTTCATTTCCCAGACACGGTAAGCGGCTCCCATTTCATGACTGGGCTTGCAGCTCACCAGATATCGGTTTACTTTGTCATCCATTCCATTCGTCTGAAAACATACCATTGTTGTTTTCAGTAAATGGTGGGACTAGATTTATTTCCTAAGAAACAAGATAAGATCTTTGCAGAAATACAAAGTCCCTCCATTACATTTTGGAAAAGGATATGTTGAGGATATATGGCCAAGGTTTCTGGTTAGTTCTCTCTGTGGTTTTAGAGTATAGACCAAGCTAACCTTCAGGAATTTTCTGTTTGTATTGTCTGCAATCAGGCACATGTTGGCAATCCACAGCAAGAGAAAAACAACTGTTAGATTTTGGGAGTTCAAGATCACAGTTCCCTCATATAGACAGTCGACCATGTGAGGCTAATTCTCAAATTGTTTATTGAGTTTGTTAAGAAGCAGCAACAAGATACAGTGCGATGGTGATAGACTGGGAATGGGGGTGGGGGGGGGGGGGGGGGGGTGCAGAGTACACAATGACTAAAACACTGGTGTCTGGGTACTCCTTTCCCTGAAGGGAAACACACTGCTGCTGAGATAACAAGGTGTGGAGCTGGATGAACACAGCAGGCCAGGCAGCATCAGAGGAGCAGGAAAGCTGATGTTTTGGGTCGGGACCCTTCTTCAGGAATCCTGCTCCTGTGATGCTGCCTGACCTCCAGCTCCACATTGTATTATCTCTGACTCCAGCATCGACAGTTCTTACTATTTCCACCCGGAGTATTGCATGCAGTTTTGTTCTGGCTGTGGAAGGAGTATAAGAAACGTTCACTAGACCGATTCCTGGGATGGCAAGACTGACGTATGAAAAGAGACTGGATTGACTATGACGATATTCATGGGAGTTCAGAAGAATGGGCCTACAGTCACGTGTGGTGGTTTTCCTGCTCTAAGAAGGTGATGTAGGCTATGAGGACACTCAATCCTAATGGAAACATGAAAAGTGTTTGTGAAAACCGAAAGAACTGTGGATGCTGTGAATCGGAAACAAAAATAGAAATTGCTGGAAAATCTCAGCAGGTCTGGCAGCATCTGTGGAGAGAAATCAGAGTCACTCAACCCGAAATGTTAACTCTGACTTCTTTCCATAAGTGTTGCCAGACCTGATGCACTTATCCAGCAATTTCTATTTTTGTCTCTGAAAAATGTTTGTTTCACTCAGAGACTGGGAAAAAATATATTTTTGAACTGTTTTCAACAAAAATAATTGGTGCTTCATTAAATACCACAGTTAAAAAAATCAAATGTACTTCCACCACACACCGCAGGAGCATAAATAACAAAATCGCTGCCCATCTCAAAGAATTAACCCATTTGTTTAATAAATAAAATGGTCATTCACCTGATTTGTTTAGGGGCTGGGCCAACAAATGAACAGCACTGAATTCATTTCTATCTTCTTTGCAAAATTTCTTTGCATCAGTGCTAACATTCTACAATGTCACCTGCAGAGAAAATTATTCTTATTCTGACTGCCAAAGTGAATAATGACACCAACCCCCAAGAATTTGTCACTTGGTGTTTCCTGTATTGCTTTAACTTGTCAAAGGAACATGAAGAGGAAATGGAGATATAATATTTCCTCTTGGAGATAGCAGACTAGCCACACTTTAAAATTGCACCTTTCTTTTTATCATGCATGGAACATCCAGTCAGTTTTGAGTGTTTGATCTAAACCCTGTTACTGTCCCTGTTTGTGATTTAAAACAGGGCCCGAGAGTTGAGTAATGGCTTTGGATTGCTGTCCCATCTGGTTTCTGGGTAGACCTCTAGCTTTTCATTAAATGCCATATTTAATATTTATATATTTACTGCTCTTTTACTTTTATATTTTATATTTATTGTATTTAATACAATATTTAATAGGGATGCTTGGGACTGCTTGCATATTATCAGAGATGAGGTGTTTGCAGCCTTAAAGCGCATTCAGATGGATAAATCCCTGGGCCTGATCAAGACCATCCTCAGATGTTGTGGGAGGCTAGGGAAGAAATTGCAGAGGCCCCTTCAGAGATTTTTGCTTCACCTCTAGCCACTGGTGAAGTTCTGGAAGACTGGATGGTGGCTAATGTTGTTCCATTGTTTAAGAAAGGTAGCAAAGACAAGGCAGGGAACTACAGGCCAGTGAGCCTGACATCAGTGGTAGGCAAGTTACTGGAGAGGATACTGTGGGACAGGATCAACCAACATTTGGATAGTCAAAGTCTAATTAGAGGTATTCAGCATGGATTTGTGCGTGGGAATTCATGTCTGACAAATCTTTTGGAGTTTTTCGAAGAGGTAATCAAGAGGATAGACAAGGGTAGGGCAGTGGATGTTGTCTATACAGACTTTAGTAAGGCCTTTGACAAGGTCCCATATGACAGGCTAGTCATGAAGATTAGGTCACATGGGATCCAGAAAGAGCTAGCTCAAAATTGGCTTGATGATAAGAAACAGTGGGTGATTGTTGAAGGTTGTTTCTCGGACTGGAGGCCTGTGATTAGTGGTGTCCCACAGGGGTCGGTGCTGGGACCTTTGTTATTTGTTATTTACATAAATGATCTGGATGTGAATGTACAATACATGATTAGTAAGTTTGCAGATGATAAAACATTAGGAGGTATCATTGATAGCGAAGAAGGTTATCAAAAATTACAGAGGGATCTTGATCAGATGGGGAACTGGGCTGAGGCAAATGTAGCTCAATGTAGATAAGTGTGAGGTGTTGCACTTTGGAAAGTCAAACCAAGGTAGGACTTATACAGTAAATGGTAAGGTCCTGAGGAGTGTTGTGGAACAGAGGGATCTAGGAGCACAAGTACATAGTTTGTTGAAAGCAGCATCACAGGTAGGCAGGGTGGTAAAGAAAGCATTTAGCATGCTGGCCTTCATCGGTCGAGGCATTGAGTATAGGAGTTGGGACGTTATGTTACAGTTGTATAACTCGTTGGTGAGGCCGCACTTGGAGTATTGTGTACAGTTTTAGTCACCCTGTTATAGGGAAGACATAGTTAAACTGGAAAGTGTGCAAAGAAGATTTACGAGGATGTTGCCAGGACTAGTAGGCCTGAGTTATAGGGAGAGGTTGGACAGGATAGGACTTTATTCCTTGGAACGTAGGAGAATGAGGGGTGACCTTATTGAGGTGTATAAAATCATGAGGGGCATAGATAGGATGAATGCATATAGTATTTTTCCCAGGAATGGGGAATTGAAAACAAGAGGTCATAGGTTTAAAGGTGAGAAGGGAAAGATTTAAGAGGGTCCTGAGGGGCAACTTCTTTACACAGAGAGTGGTGTGTATATGGAATGGACTGCCAGAGAAAGTGGTTGAGGCAGGTACAACAACAGTATTTAAAAAACATTTGGATAGGTACATGGATGGGAAGGGTTTAGAGGGATATGGGCCAAATGTGGGCAATTGGAACTAGCTGAGTGGGAACCATGGTCAGCATAGACCAGTTTGGGCTGAAGGGCCTGTTTCCACGCTGCAATACTCTATGACTTTATGACTCATTTATCCTGAACTCCCGGGGTGACTCAACCATGTCTGAAAATTGGGGTGAAGGCAGTCAGTTAAGATCCTGATGTCCTTTTCATCGCTGACAACACTCCCCACCCCCTTCACAACTGCCACCCGATCCTGCCCATCATGCATTGGTGGCACCATCTGGGAACTGGCTACTTGCAGTAATCACTAAAAGCACCCAATGCATCCAGAGATTTTTTTTTATGACAGTTGTTTATAGGTTTTGCACCTTAAAGGAATTAAGATGGAATATATTCTATGCTGTAGATTGTGAATATATTTTGTTTGCTGCTTCCTGTTGTTCTGTATGCGAACATTTTCCGCTTTAAGAGTTGCTGTAGTGGTGGTGTGGTGGTAATGTTACTGTATTAAATATCCATGAACCTTAGGCCCCACTCTTTAGCAGTATCAGAAATCACACGACACCAGGTTATAGTCCAACAGGTTTATTTGAAATCACAAGCTTTTTTAGTGCTGCCCCTTCATCAGGTGAAGTGAGAGAGAGAAGCATATAGACACAGAATTTATAGGTAGAGAGATCAAGGGCAGAGAGATCAAAAGATCATACAACTGGTGTGAGTGGAGTGTCAGAGGATAAGTCTCTGCAGGTGACCAGGACTGTTAGACAGTGTGTAAAGTGTCAATACCTGAACAGCATGTGAAGGGATGACCTATAATCTGATTAAATGAGGCAGAGAGATAATTACAAAAAATTAAAAATAACATGGCGCTAGAGGCAAACTAAAAGACTGGAATAACATGATAGGTATAAGAAACACATGCTGAGGGTCTAATCAAAGTAACAAGTAATCCAAAACTGTACAGACTAATTAATGTAGAGGGATCATAACAAGTTATCAAGGTGATGGTGTTCAAACAGGATGGTAAGGAAGATTTTACAGAGACAAAACAGTGTGGGTGGTGTCATATGTAGCGCGACATGAACCTCAGATCACAGTTGGGGCTGTTTTCATGGGTACGGAACTTGGCTATCAGTTTCTGCTCGGTGACTCTGCATTGTTGTGTATCTTGAAGTCCACGTTGGACGATGTTTACCCAAAGATTTGAGGCTGAATGTCTTTGACACTGAAGTGTTCCCCAACGGGGAGGGAACATCCCTGTCTGGTGATTGTTGCGCGGTGTCCATTCATCTGTTGTCATAGCGTCTGCACGGCCTCACCAATGTACCGTGCCTCGGGGCATCCTTGCCTGCAGCGTATGAGAGAGACAACATTGGCCGAGTCACATGAGTATCTGCCGTGTATGTGGTGGGTGGTGTTCCCACGTGTGATGGTAGTGTCCATGTCGATGATCTGTCATGTCCTACAGAGGTTGCCCTGACAGGGTTGTGTGATGTTGTGGTCGATGATGCCCTGAAGGCTGGGTAGTTTGCTATGAACAATGGGCTGTTTAAGGTTTGATGGTTGTTTGAAGGTGAGAAGTGGAGGTGCGGTGAAGGCTGTGAAGGACATGGCGTAGTCCCTCTTCTCCGGGGAAGTTGCGGACAATGAAGGGGACTACATCGCTCATATCTTTGTCTGTTTTCTGAGGAGGTTACTGCGGTTTTTCACTGTGGCACGTCAGAACTGGTGATCAATGAGATAAGCATCATATCCCGTTCTTATGACAATGTACTTCAAACTCTTTAGGTGTCCGTCATGTTCCTCCTCATCTGAGCAGATCCTGTGTATGCGCAGGGCTTATCCAAAGGGGCATTTCAAATAAATCTGTCAGACTATAAACTGGTGTTGTGTGCCTTTTCACTTTGTCCACCCCAGTCCAACACCGGCATCTCCATACCATCTTTAGCAGTATGACAATGAGGCCAGCTCTTCAAAAGAGACCCTACCTCCTACAAGCAGCAAGGTATTTGCCTTCCAAATCACTTCCAGTTAAAACCTGACCCTACCCAGACTCAGTAAATTCCAGATTCTGCTGCCTTTTTGAGATTGAAAGCTGTGAGATGCCTCACAAATCCAAACCATTAAAAGCTCAGGTAAAGTCACCATGGTCTTACTGGACCAGAGGTACATCCAAAGATTTGCAGGCTAGGTGGATTGGCCATGCTAAATACCCCTAGTGTCCAGGGATTTGCTGGTTAGGTGGGTTAGCCACAGGAAATGCCAGATTATCGGGATAGGGTAGGTGTCTGCATCTGGGTGGGATGCTCTTCAGAGTGTTGGTATGAACACAATGGGCTGAATGGCCTGCTTCCACACTATAGGCATTCTATGATTGGGCTGCTCTCTTGTTAGAAAGAGACAACTGTTGGTGGTTTATCCTGAGGATCACTACACTTCAGTCAAGGGGAGAGGTTGTGAAGGGGAGTCCTTCATGACGAACTCACCAGGTCCGGGAATTGAACACACCCTGTTAGTGTCTCTCTGTGGACTGCAAACCAGCCATTCAGCCAACTGAGTGAACCATATCAACTGGGGAACACTCTTCATTGCAGCTCAACCACAGAAAGTACATTTTACTATTTTCTAGTAAATGTGTACTTGTTTATGAGGCTGAATCAGCTCAGATAGCCATCCATGTAGTGACTTCACTGCGGGTAGGAGTTCAAAGTTCGGAGAGGCCACGAGCAGGACATGTCAGGCCAAAAGCTCCTGAGGAACTCCTACCTGACATCGAGAAAAGCAGAGTGTTGATCAGTCCACCCCATGAAGTGATTGATGAGGGTAGGGACCGCAGATCTAAAGAAGAATCTTTGATTTTTAACATTGAACATAGAACTGTGCAGCGCAGAAACAAGCCCTACAGCCCATGATGTTGTGCCAAACATGACGCCAAATGAAACTAATTCCTTTCTGCCTGCCACTGGTCTCTATCCCTCCATTCCTTGTATATTAATGTGCATATTTAGAAGTCCCTTAAATGCCCCTATCATATCTGCTTCCACCACTACCCCTGGCAGTGCGTTCCTGACTCCTACCACTGTCTGTGCAAAAATCTTGCCCCACAAGCCTCCTTTGAACTTTCCCCCTCTGACCTTAACTACATGCCCCTTGGTATTAGATATTTCAATTCTGGGAAAAATATTCTGACTGTCAACCCTATCTATGCATTTCATAATTTTATAAACTCCTATCAAATCTTCCCTCAGCCTCCACCGCTCTAGAGAAATAAACTCGAGTTTTCCTAGCCTCTCCTTGTAGCTCATACCCTCTAATCCAGGCAGCATCCTGGTAAACCTCTTCTGCACCCTCTCCAAAGCCTCCACATCCTTCCTGTAATGTGGCGACCAGAATTGAACACAATACTCCAACTGTGGCCTATCCAAAGTCTTATAAAGCTGCAACATGATGTCCTGACTCTTACACTCAACTCCCCAACCAATAAAGGCAAGCATGCCCTATGCCTTCTTTACCACCCTATCTACTTGCGTGGCCACTTTCAGGGAGCTATGGACTTGAACCCCAAGATCCTTCTGTACATCAATACTGTTTAGAGTCCTGCCATTAACTGTATACTTTTCCTTAACATTTGATCTCCCAAAGTGCAGCAACTCACAGTTACCAGAATTAAACTCAATCTGTCATTTCTCTGCCCATATCTGCAACTTATCTATATCCTTTGATAACCTTTTATACTATCTACAACTCCACTGATCTTTGTATTGTCTGTAAACTTATTAGCCCACCTATCTACATTTTCATCCAAGTCATTTATATAAACCACAAACAGCAGTGGTCCCAGTATGGATCCCTGTGGAACACCACTAGTTACAGACCTCCAGCCTGAGAAACACCCTTCCACCAATACCTTCTGTCTTCTATGTCCAAGCCAATTCTGAATCCATGCGGCCAAATCACCGTGGATCCCATGTAACATAATCTCCTGGATGAGCCTACCATGAGGGACCTTGTTGAAAGCCTGACTAAAATCCATGTAAACAACATCCACTGCTCTACCCTCATCGATCACCTTCATCACCTCCTCAAAAAATTCAATCAAGTTAGTGAGACTTGACCTGCCCCGCACAAAGCCATGCTGACTGTTCCTAGTTAGGCCATGCTTTTCCAAATGTGTGTAAATCCTATCCCTAAGAATTCTCTCCAATAGCTTCCCAACCACCGATGGGGGACTCACTGGTCTGTAGTTTCCTGGATTATCCCTATTTCCCCTCTTGAACAGAGGAACTACATTAGCTACTCGCCAGTCCTCCAAGACCTCTCCAGTGGTTAGTGAGGATACAAAGATCTTGATCAAGGCCCCAGCAATCTCCTCTCTTGCCTCTCTCAGTAACCTGGGGTAGATACTATCAGGCCCTGGGGACTTATCCACCTTAATACTCTTCAAGTGATCCAACACCACTTCTTTCTTGATGTCTTTTTTGGTTTGATTTGATTTATTGTAGTCCTGTGTACCTAAGTACAATGAAAAGCTTTGTTTTGTGAGCAGTACAGGCAGATCATAGCAAACAAGGATGTACAGATCACAGGATATTTAGACAGAGTGAGGCAGACAGGGTTACAACAGTGCAGAAGGTGCACAAAACAAGATCAATATTAGCAAGACCAACATTATTTGAAGTTAGAGAGGTCTAATCAGCAGTCTAATAACAGCAGGGAAGAAGCTGTTCGTGAACTTGTTGGTGCTTGTGTTCAAGCTTCTGGATCTTCTACCTGACAGAAGAGGTTGGAAGAGAGCATTATCAGGGTGGGAGGGGTCGTTGATGATGTTGGCAGCCTTTCCGCAGCACCGAGAAATATAAATGAAGTTCGTGGATGGGAGGTTGGCTTCTGTGATGGTCTGGGCTGTGCACACAACCTTCTGTAGTTTGAGCAAGGGTCCCCGGACCTGAAACGTTAACTCTGATTTTTTCTTCACAGATGCTGCCAGGCCAGCTGAGCTTTACCAGCAACTTCTGTTTTTGCTTCTGTTGTTTCTTACAGTCCTGGGCAGAGCAGTTGCTGTACCAGGCTGTTCACTAGACTTGAGACATTAACGCTCAGATCCACAGATGCTGCCAGACCTGCTGAGTTTCCCCAGCGTTTTCTGTGTATGTTCCACACAGCCACTACACCTTCCTCTTATGCCATGTAATTTTCCTCATAAGTCCGTCATACAGAACTCTATCAAATGCCTTCTGGGAGGCCATGTCCACCATTTCATCAACCATCTCCTCATCAACCTCTTCAGGGAGCATTACTTAGACAGGATGTTTCCTTCAAAATCCATGCTGACTCTTCCAAATCAATCCGCATTTTTCCATGTGACTATTATTTTGATCCTGAATTTCTGAGTGCCTTTATATTGATGTTCAGTTGAGGAACAAGATGGTTCTTAGCAGCAACAACAGTGTGCTGTGGAGAGAGCTGCAGATGGTGAACAGAGAGGGCAGTGCAGAATGATGGAACGAGCAGAGCATTTTGACCATATTACACAAGCAGAGGCTCAGTGATATTCATCAGGTCAGCAAAGCAGGTCCGTCACCTCAGCTGCTGGTGAACATTGGCACGCACCATCAACACAACCTACTCCCTGGTGATCCTGAAATGATATTGCATTGCAAACAGCTGTGAAAATCACCATCATCCTCACCGAGCCTGGATCAGATCCATCCAGGACTCCACCAAAGACAGATTGAGGATTTCCCAGTTGCCTGTGCTCAGTAGGGAACTGATGACTTGTTTAAAGAGCTGGCAGCAAGGTCCACTCTGCCTGTGATGGTGTCTATCAGAATGAACAGTGTTTGCATCATTTGATTTGATTTGATTTATTGTTGTCACGTGTGAAAAGTTTTGTTTTGGGTGTGGGACAGGCAAATCATATCATACAAAGTGCATTAGGGTAATAGAACAGAGCGAGGAATACAATATTATGGCTGCAGAGAAGGTGCACAAAGAGCGAGAACATTAAATTTAAGATTTGGGAGGTCCATTTGGAAATCTAATAACCGCAGGGAGGAACATAGAACATAGAACATGGAACAGTACAGGCCCTTCAGCCCACAATGTTGTGCCGAACTTTTACCCTAAACCTAAGGTCTATCTAACCTTAGCTGATCTTGAAACTGTTGGTACATGTTTTTAAGCTTTTGTATCACTGACTGACTTCCCTAGGGTACAGGGTAAAAATGTTCACACACAGATCAAGCAGGAATATTTTTGTTAGTGATAAAATGTTCTGTTTTATCAATGTACTAGTGAAGTACAACCGAAGGAAAAACTTTATACAAATGTGAGCCAGGTTCCTGGGGAGTGTCCATCTTCCTTTCACCCTGCAATAGTTCAACCTTCCCATCCTTGGGGCCCTATAAACAGAATTAAGACTTTCTGATCAGCAATCTAGATGCACCCCCAGATTCATAAATGGCTGCCATATTGGCTAAATCATTAACAACAGACACTAGCAGGGTCAGCACGGTGACCTGGACAGATATATCACCTACAGTTTGCTACAAAGCATCACCAACCATTACATTTTTGTCACCCAGTTGTACTTATCCCCAGTACCTTTGTGCTTGGTGCACGTGGATATGACTACAGGGTCTGTACTTGCCATTAAGGGAAGGTGGTTGCTGAGTGGTAATGCTGCTGGATTGGTAATCCAGAGGTCTAGACTAATCTTCTAGAGATGGATTCAAGTCCCAGCAAGACAGGAGGGAAAGTTTAAATTCAATACAATTTGGATTCAAATTCTAATGATGATTATGAAGCAATTGTTGCTTGTTTGAAAAAAAAATCCCATCTGGTTCACTAATGTCCTTTAGGGAAGGAAACTACCATCCTTACCTGGTCTGACTTACATGTGACTCCACACCCTGTGCAATGCGGTTGACTCTTAACTGCCCTCTGGGAAATTAGGAACAGGCAATAAATGCTGGCCCAGCTAGCCACACCATCAGCCTGTGAATGAATGAAATAAAAAAGCTGAATCAGAGATAGTA
>NC_063352.1:2039424-2053750 GCF_021869965.1 Rhincodon typus | reverse complement strand
AGAAGGGTCTAGGCCCGAAACGTCAGCCTTCGTGCTCCTCTGATGCTACTTGGCCTGCTGTGTTCATCCAGCTCTACACCTTGTTATCTCAGATTCTCCAGCATCTGCAGTTCCTACTATCTCTAAATATCAGAAGGGCAGGTTTGCCACCAACATTTTGCCAAAAGCCGAGATCAGATCATTACTAGATGTTCAAATGATTGCCCTCCAGTCAGGTACAGCTCTCTCTGACTGAATCCACAACCAGACATTTGTGAACTGAGTGACACATGTCAGGGCAGATTCCAAGGAATCTGAATGAAGCATTCCTTCGTGTTCTGTTGTAAATTATTATATTATACTCAGCTGCATCGGAGGTTTAAACTGGGAGAGTTTCTGCAATCTCAAGGAATGTTCTGTTTTATCAGGATGCTGCCTGGCCTGGAGGGCAGGTCTTATGAGGAAAGGTTGAGGGAGCTAGGGCTTTTTTCATTGGAGCGAAGAAGGATGAGAGGTGGCTTGATAGAGGTTTACAAGATGATGAAAGGCATAGATAGAGTGGATAGCCAGAGACTTTTTCCCAGGGCGGACATGACTATTATAAGGAGGCATAATTTTAAGGCAATTGGAGGAAGGTATAAGGGAGATGTCAGAGGTAGGTTCTTCACACAGAGAGTGGTGGGTGTGTGGAATGTGCTGCCAGCAGCGGTAGTGGAGTCAGATACATTAGGGACATTTAAGCGACTCTTGGATAGGCACATGGAGGATAGTAAAATGGAGGGTTTGCAGGGTAGTTTGATCTTAGTGAGATAATAGGTCGGCACAACATCGTGGGCCAAAGGGTCTGTACTGTGCTGTACTGTTCTATGTTCTATGCTATAAAAGCAAGATTGAGAAACAGCTCAAATTCAAGCAGATTTCAGTAACATGTTGAAAATTGGAGCAAGAAATGGAGGAGGCCATTCAGCCTCTCATCCTACTGGTGGCTAATCCAATTTTGGTCTGAACTCCATTTTCCTGCTTCTCCCTTTGGTAAAGAGTCAATGTTTATTCACTCTACGAACAGAAATGGGTCATTACTGAGGCTGGATAGACTGGGAATCTCTTCCCTGGAGCGTCGGAGTCTAAGGGGTGCCCTTATAGAGATTTGTAAAATCGTGATGGACACAGATGAGGTGAATAGACGAGGCCTTTTCCCCAGGGTAGGGGAGTCCAAAACTAGAGGATATAAGTTAAAGGTGAGAGGAGAAAGACTTAAAAGGGATATCAGGGGAACTTCTTCACACTGAGGGTGGTGAGTGTATAGAACAAGTTGCCAGAGGAAGTGATTGAGGTTAGTACAACTACAACATTTAAAAGACATTTGGACAGGTACAAGGATAGGAAATGTTTAGAGGGATATGGGCTATCTGGGGAGATGATGACCTCGTGGCATTATCTCTGGACCGTTAACCCAGAGACCCAGGTAATGTTCTGGGGACCCAGGTTCAAATCCCGCCACGGCAGATGGTGAATTTGAATTCAATAAATATCTGGACTTAATGGTCTAATGATGATTGTGAATCCATTGTCAATTGTTGGAAAGACCCACCTGCTTCAGTAACGTCCTTTAGCGAAGGAAATCTACCATCCTTACCTGGTCTGGCCGACATGTGACTCCAGAGCCACAGCAATGTGGTTGACTCTTAATTGACCCCTGGGCAATAAATGCTGTCTAGCCAGTGACACCCTCATCCCATGAATGAGTAAAGGAAAATAAAATGCAAACAAATGGGATTCCTTCAGATAAGAAAACCTGGTTGACATCGATGAGCTGGGCTGAAAGGTCTATTTCTGGGCTGTATGGCTTTATGACTGTGTTTCTGAAATTGCATCAGTGCATTCAGCACTTCAGAATAAACTGCTTAGTTAGTAGTGAAGCAGAATTGTGACATTCTGAGATTATGAAAAGTATTAAATAAATGCAAACCAAAAGAACTGCGGATTCTGTAAATCGGGAGCAAAAACAGAAGTTGCCGGAAAAGCTCAGCAGGTCTGGCAACATTTGTGAAGAAAAAGTCAGAGTTAATGTTTCAGGTCTGGTGACCCTTCCTCAGACCCTTCCCTGTTCTGAGGAAGGGTCACTGGACCCAAACCATTAACTCTAACCTTTTCTTCACAGATGCTGCCAGACCTGCTGAGCTTTTCCAGCAACTTCTGTTTTTGTTCCTAAATAAATGCAAGTCTTGTAATAGTTTATTGAGGAGTCTATAATGGCTTCACACAGATAAACATGCAGCATTCCTGGGCTAGCATCCTTACAAACATGGTGTCCTGACCAAGATTGAAGGAGAGTCTGTATTATTATTAGAGAGATTCTTGATCAGTCAGGAAATCAAGGGAAAGGACACGAGAGTGGATGTGAGGAATGTCGGATCATCCAGGATCCTGTTGAATGTTGGAGCAGACTCGAGGGGCTGAATGGCCTACTCCTGTTCCTATTTCTTATGGTTTTAAGGTCTCATAGATGCAATGAAATTTATAGTACATCAAGCTCTCATAGTGTTAACATCACCGGAGCTATGGAGCAGAATGCTTTACCTGTATGTCTCAAACTGGCCTCTCTTTGCTTCAGATTGATCCTTGTCTTGGCTTGGAGTCTCAGAAAGATTCCAACCACCATGTCCATGATGTTGTATCTTGGCTCACTCAGTAACCATCACTGTTTGCTTCACAAATAATCTTGGGCACCCCTCCTATTAGATGTCTGGTCTAGGGATCCCTGCAGACAGCATTTATTGATTGTTAAAAGTGATTTAATTTTGCAAATATGTTTATCTAAAGCTGTTTATCTATTTTTAAAGTTATGCACAGCTCACGTTATTCTGATTTGCAATAGTGCTTTTTAGGATAATGTTTTGAAGAATTTTGTAGGATCTGATTCAGAAAGAAAACATAAAGAAGAGTCTGTATTGGAAGGATTGGGAAGAACCTCATGCCCATGACTCGGAATAAGGGGCAGGCTATTTAGGACAGAGATGTGGAGGAACCTTTTCCCTCAGAGGGTGTTGAATCTTGTGGAATTCCCTCCCTCATTAGGCTCTTGTTGTTCTGTCATTCGGTAAGTTGATTACAGATAGATTTCTAGTTACTAAGGACATCAATTTCTGTTTTTATTTCAGATTTCCAGCATCCACAGTATTTTGCTTTAACCTGGCAGATTTTGTAACAAATAGCACACATTGTGTCACATCAAATGCAACTATTTCGAGATTTATTGACCGAAATGGGATTGTAATACTTTAGAATTCCCTAAACACAATGTTTATATCTCCCAAAGTTTTACGGTATATAAATAATATTATGAGTTATCTAGATGTAGGCAATCTGCAACATGATGAAATATTAGATGAGGTCATGTGGTCCCCATTGTCATTGGAAATATTTGTTCTTATTGACGTTTGCGATAGAACCAGAATATCTCGAACTGGTTTATAGGAGTATCTGAAGGCTCTGTTAATAGAAACAGAGAAACTAGGAGCAGGAGTAGGCCATTCAGCCCTTCAAGCCTGCTTCACCATTCAATATGATCATGGCTAATCATCCAACTGTTCCCACTGTCTCCCTATACTTTTTGATCCCTTTGTCCCTAAGAACTATATCTAACTCCCCTATGAAACTTTGGTCTCTACCACTTTCTGTGGCAGAGAATTCCACAGGCTCCCCACTCCCTGGGTGAAGACATTTCTGCTCACCTTAGTCCTAAATGGGCCTACCCTATATTCCTTAGACTATGATGCCTGGTTCTGGATTCCCCAGTCATCAGGAACATCTTTCAGCAAAGTAGGTTTGGAGGGTGCTCTTGCTGACAGAGCCGGTGGGCCTGCAAGTGTGTAACTGTGGCCCTCTACTCATACTAGTATTTACACAGATTAATTAAGGATTCTTCCCATATATAGCCTGCTCAGCAGGTTTGTTTTGGAGTATCAAAAAACACAGCCCCAAATCCAACACGTCATTAGCACCTCAGAACACACACACCCCGTCTTCACGCCATTTTACAACCAATATCACCCCTTTATCTTTGATTTCTAATCCCCTTCACCCTCCAACCCTTCCCTTAGGTTCCACCTGCTCCTTGCCCCTTTACAACAATACAATAACCCCTATCACAATCCCACGCCTCTGGATTCCAAAGAGAAATCATACTGCACTCGAAGCATTAACTCTGTTTCTCTCTCTCCTCAGATGCTGCCAGACCTGCTGAGTATCTCCAACATTGTCTGTGTTTGTACTAACAAAGGCAGCAATGTTTTTAAAAACTCAGTCAGCATCATTCGCCTTCATGTTATTTCTGACTGCAACCTAATGCACCTATTTACATTTCATCTAGTAGCTGCAGTAGCCAATCATATTGGTTTCTTCAGACCCATCTCAGCAAATTTGCCATAACCCCTACTATCGGTTGCAGAATTTTAAGCAGAATTGGAGTTTATTGCAAGTTGAAGCTGAGTTTTCACAATCTTCCACCTTTGTTACAACAGCATCACATTGGGAGCATAAGATTCCTCGTGCTTTTTGAGGAATCAATTATCACAGGAAGGCTCAACTCTGAGCATTAATCTCTAGGCCTTCAGGGAGGCATTCTAATTAAGCAGGTTCTTTCAGGCACAAGGTCACAAAAGCTATGTTTTGAAAGCTTTAAATCAAATTCTGGCACTAATTTCTGAGCAGCCTCACTAATATACACCAGTACAACTAGAAGATAGTGTCCATGTTTTTTAAAGGTAAACTTTGGGTTGAGTTACTCAAATGTGTTGAATTGACACTGTGATTAACCGTTAAGTTTCTTTTTGTGATGAAGCTACTTTCAGCTGTCTCACATACAGATTTAAGGAATAGGATCAGGACAGGCTCTTCATATCTTAAACCTGTCCTGCCATTCAATAAGATCATGGCTGGTCCAATTATTTCCCATTTCTGTCTAATTCCAATAACCGCCTCATCTCCTTGTTTATCAAGAATCTGTTTACTTCTATTTCTACTGTGTACAAAGGCTCTGCTTCCACTGGTGTTCAAGGAAGAGAGCTCCAAAGATACATGATCCCCTGTGAGAAAACATTTTCTTTAATTCACTCAAGGAGATGTGGTGACTCTACCTGGGCCAGCATTTATTGCCTGTTTCAGTTCTGAAGAAGGGTCACCAGATCCAAAATGTGAACTCTGATTTCTCTCCACATTTGCTGTCTGACCTGTAGAGTTTCTCCAGCAATTGCTGCTTTGGTTGTTGAATTTTTGTGATTCATCCCAAAGACTGTAGGGTCACTTTCCATGCTGTATGACTCTATGACTAAATGTCTATGGCACCCCAATCCCTCTGTGTCTCAGAGCTGTGCAACCTCTCACCATTTAGATAATGAGCTTCTTTTTTATTCTTCCTACCAAAATGGACAAGTTTACATTTTCCCACTTTGCACTCCATTTGTTAGATCTTTTCCAAATTAATTAACCTATCAATATCTTTATGTAACCTCCTTGTGACCTCTTTACAATTTACAACATTCAGATAATGCCTTATTTTTAATTCAGTGTGATGAATCTGAGCAAATCTAAAGCCAATGAGATTCAGTGACATCCAGTTAATGAAGCTATGTGCCAATACATGGTTTGGTTGTGTTTTTAATTACTGAGTAACCTCATCAATGTAGTGAATGAATGACAATTAGAAAGTTTTCTTCATCAAACAGCAACATGAGCAACATTTATTGCTCATTACTTGATGTCTGTCCCAGTATCTGTATGGTATGCAATTGATAGCCACGTTGGCAACATTGCTAATGCACACAAGCATTTAATACATTATATTTTTTGTTAGAGTAAGTGGGAACCTACAAAGTATGGAACACATAAATTGAAACAGTTGTTAAAATGCAGGTGGGTCTGAATTTGAACTGCAGGGAGATGGGGAAAGGAGTTGTGGGATTAAATTGGGCTGTTATTTCAAAGAGCCAGCACAGCAATGACAGGAGAATGGCCTTCTCCTGTGTCATACGATTCTATGACTGTAACATTTTGCACAGCAACTGGTTGTGAAATTGTCTTCACTTACTGCAAAGTAATTACGTCAGTGAAAACCAGACCAAATATTTATCCTTCTGCTAAAAACAATGCAATGATATAATGAATGAATTAATTATCTCTTCATAAGACCGACCAGCTGAAGATCCAAGTGGCCTGCTCCTGTTCCTAGATCCTTACAGTCCCATGTGAGGAGCCAAATGCCAGGGTCAGGCTTTGGAACCAAAGTTTCCACTTGAGGGGAAAAAATACTTTGAAAATTCACAATTTTATCGATGTCAAATCATTGAAATAAAGTCAAAGTAATTATTATGTGACAGTAATTGAACAGAAAACAAAAGTTGAAAATTCACTGAAGTAAAACTCAGTGAATAAATTAATAAACGGAACAGATGGCCTGTGCTATGTGGCATTTGGAATACAGAAACTCCAGGAAATGAAGACAGTTATCTGGTTCAAATTGGGGTATATTATGTTCTTGAAACTCATGATAACATTGTGAGTAGTAAAATGTTACATTTATCAGCTAAACAGAATAAATGCAACACTTTACAATCCTGTCATTGCTAAATCAATATCCTAGTAAGGTAAAGGTAAAGTTGCCATAGTCCCAGAGGATTATAGACCTGCTCTCTCACTAGAGAGAGATTACTGGTGCTGGTTTAACCTGAGGTTCACCACGCCTCGAGTCCTTCATGGTACATGCCTTCAGTGGGCACATAACCAACGTGACAGATCACACTTTCTTCCATTCAATTCACTTCACATGTAAGAGGGGGTGGAGAACCTGCACCACCAAACAATCCTTCAGAAATGCATTGCTCAGTTTTACTGAAAATTATCTGGTTATGTCTAATGTTGATACTCAGGAGCTTCCCATTGGTACATTTTAACAAGTACTCTAGGAAGAAATTTGCCGAGGTTAGATCTTTTAATTATACTCAAAGCTCAGAGAGATTTTTTGTTCTCAGTAAGAGAATCAAGGGTTATAGGGGAAAGGGAGAAAGTGGAGTTGAGGATTATCAGATCACCATGACATCATTGAATGGTGGACAGGACTTGATGGGCTGAACGGTTGATTTCAGCTTCTATGTCTTATCATCCTAGGACAGTCTTATTTTTGCTCCAGTTATGTCCAAACTAAAACTTATGCACTTTGGACCTGGTAGGAGAATATTAAAGCTGCTCGGATCCTTTGGAATACTAAGGCACCCTTCCCAAGGTACCTGTGAGATGGGTCAGGTACACTGCCGGAGAGATAAACTGCCCTTTGGAGAGAAAGAAAATGACCTTTGGGATTGTTAAAAGTTCAAAAATTTATGGGCACTGTCAAGGTCACAGAAAATGTCAGGAGTGTTATCAAAGGGAGCATCAAAAACAACTGAGGAAGGGTCACTGGACCCAAAACATTAACTTGGATTTCTCTCCACTGATGCTGCCAGACCTGCTGAGCTTTTCCAGCAATTTCTGTTTTTGTTTTAAAAGAGGTGGCAAGCTAATAAGGTATTTAAAACTACTTCCCTTTGGGGGTTGGGGGGGAGCAGTCAGCAATGTAAAAGATTGATGTTTACTATTTCTCTCTGTTGGTATAAATCTGAGGGTCATCATGACAGGATTAGAGATTTCAAATTCTTTCATTGTCACAGTGGGGTGCCTGCCATTTTAAAGTTTATGTAACAACTTCACATGGTTACATGAGGCTTTTTCAGAAATTGTATTTAGCAACTGGGTTTTAATTAGTGAGAGGTCTTTATTTTGAAGTTAGTGGATCCTTCAAATAAGCCCTCAATAACTTTATTTTATCTTATCTCAGCATGAATCCTGATGGCTCCCTATGATGGATACTGAGTGAGGTTGCAAGGTAGCCAAAGGGTGATTGGTGGGGACATTTGTTGGATGAGTTGGAAGTAAGTTGTTAGGAGGAATTTAAATAGTCATAAAGATTCACATTTCATAGACCCCCAACCCCTTGAGCTTCAACTGAAAATCTACAAACAGGACTGCCTGACAATCCATCATTGCAGTTTTGATTTCATTGGCGAGATCAGACACACTGGGTCAGTATTTTACAGAACACCTCCCCTCTGTCTGTAGGAATGATCCCACCCTCCCAGTTGCCTCCATTTCATTAAAACAACTTGCTGTCATGCTAACGTTTCTATTAGAGTCATAGCCATAGAGATGTTTAGTGCAGAAATAGACCCTTCAGTTCAACTCGTCCATGCCAACCAGATATCCTAAATTAATCTAGTCTCATTTGCCAGTATTTTGACCATATCCCTCTAAACCCTTCCTATTCATATACACATCCAGATGCCTTTTAAGTGTTGTATTTGTACCAGCCTCCACCACCTCCTCTAGTAGCTCATTCCATACACACATCACTCTCTGCATGAAAGAGTTGCCCCTTAGGTTCCTTTTAAATCTTCCCCTTGTAACCTTTAACCTATGCCTCTCTAATTTTGGACTCCGCCACCCGAGGGAAAAGACCTTGGATATTCACCTTATCCATATAAATCTTTATAAGGTCACCTCTCAGCTTCTGACACTCCAGGGAAAATAGCCCCAGCCTATTCAGCCTCTCCCTATAGCTCAAACCCTCCAACCCTGGCAAAATCCTTGTAAATCTTTTTTGAACCCTTTCAAGTTTCTCAACATCAGGGAGAACACGCAGTATTCCAATAGTGGCCCTAACCAACATCCTGTAGAGCTGCAACATGACCTCCCAATTCTTGTACTCAATGCACTGACCAATAAAGGCAAACATACCAAAGACCTTCTTCACTACACTGTCTACCTGCGATTCCACTTTCAAGGAACTATGAACCTGCATCCCTAGGTCTCTTTGTTTAGCAACACTCCCCAGGGCCTTATCTTCACTTTATAAGTCTTGCCTTGATTTGCCTTTCCAAAATGCAGCATCTCACATTTATCTAAATTAAACTTCATGTGCCCCTCCTCAGCCTATTGGCCCATGTGATCAATTAGATCTGCTGCAGTGTTCCAGTGAAGTTTAACACCAGCTAGAAGAACAACTTTTCATTTTCCACGCAGGCAATTTGCAGCCTTTGGAAGTCAACATTGAGTTCCACCAGTTTCAAACATGAACACTGTTCTCAATTTTGATTACACTTCCTTTCCCCAAACCTCAAGTGCCTTATTTTCATGGGTTTGCTCCAAAAATGTGCCAATCCCTTGTTTGAATATAATCAGTGAACTAGGCTTTGTAACCTTCTACCGTACAGAGCTCCATAGGATGACCATAGTGAAGAAATGTTTCCTCATCTCCATCTGAACAGCCCACCTTGTTTCCTGAGACTAAGGATGGAAAGTGGATCTCCAGGCTAGGAGCACATTGTTATCTTTAAGATAACAAAGACGTGGGTGAGGAATCCAGCAGCAGATGAGCTGAGGTGGGGACAAAGTCAGGTGACGTTACAGTCCAAAGATTTGCAGGTTAGGTGGATTGGCCGTAGGAAGTGCGATAGGGTTAGGGTTAGTGTAGGGGGTTAGATCTAGGTGGGATAGTCTTTGAAGGGTCGGTGTGGGCTCGATGGGACAAATGGCCTGTTTCCACACTGTAGGGATTCTATGACTCTATGACACAGAAGACTAAATTGGATTTAAAATGAATGTGTGTGTTATTCTGGATTGGCTGTTGATGTTCCTCTTTGTAATGAAACATGGGCAAGTTTGGACTGAAGGCAGGCGCTGATTGGTGATAATGCCAAAGGGGTGAGGGATTGTCAACCTGTTGGTACATGGTTCTGATTAAATAATCTATGATGAGCTTGGCCAATGATCTGGCAGTGAGTTGATTGCTATATAATTAGCATATAGTCAAGTGGGAAATGGAACTGTTCAAAACTCAATAAAAACTGAAAGACCTGCAGATGCTGGAAATCTGAAACAAAAACAGAAATTACTGGAAAAGCTCAGCAGGTCTGGCAGCGTCTGGGGGAGCTTTAGAACTCTCTTCTACAAATGGCAGTGGATGTTGAATCAGTTGTTAATTTCGAAACGGAGATAGATGATGTTTGTTCAGCAAAAGTATTAAGGTATATGGGCCAAAGGCAGGTACAAAGGAATTTGGCCACAAATCAACCATGATCTCATTGAATGATGGAACAGGCTTGAGGGGGTAAATGGCCTGCTCCTGTTTCTAAGGGTATTGGGAATAGATTCTCAGAAAAAAAAGAAGCTTCTCCTGTTCTGACGAATTTGAAATACAGCTACATACAATGTATTTAAGCACAGGATTGAGATTATAAAGAAGAAATAATTGATTTCATAGCGATATAACATAATATGGAATACAATAGCTTCATGGTCAGACGTCACATGACACCAGGTTATAGTCCCAAAAGTTGCTCTGAAAGTTTCTGATTTCAAATAAACCCATTGGATTATAACCCGGTGTTGTGTGATTTCTGACCTTGTCCACCTCATACCAGCACCGGCACCTCCATATTATAATAGCATCAGCGGTCCTACGTGATGAAGATCTCATGTCTGGTTATGAAGATTTCATTTCAAGTTCTAGTTCTGAAGAAGGGTCACCAGACTCGAAACATTAACTCTGCTTTTCTCTCTCCACAAATGCTGCCAGGCCACCAGCAATTTCTATTTTTGCTTGTTGCATTTCTGGCTGTGGCATGGTTTAATCCTAGGCCCCGTAATGTTGGATTGATCTATTGTGCGGAGTTTGCCGGGGATCCTAGTGAGAGCTGGGGAGGGAGAGCAGGATGTGCAGGTCAGGGTGAAGGGGAAGATTGTGCAGTTGTAGATTGGTCAATGAGAGCAGGCAAAATTGGGCTCATTGCAAATTGGCAGCTGTCTCTTCCCCTTGGCTTGACACTTAAAAATCAAATATTTTCCAATCAGTGGAAAATGAAATAAAAAGTGGGTGGTGCAAAGTCAGCCATGGATTCGATCTGTCCATTTGGCACAGCAGCTGGTGACTCACCCTCTACCCCGGCTAAACACTTCCTGCAGCAATTTAATGTGTGCTTTGTTATACACGATTCTGTAGCCCCACTGCATTAACTTTTAACTGTGTGGTTTGCTTAGTTTTATTTATTCATTCGTGGACTATGGGCATCACTGGCCAGGCAGCATTTATTGCCCGTCTCTAATTGCCCAGAGGGCAACCACCTTGCGGTCTGTCTGGAGTCACATGTAGGCCAGACCAGGTAAGAACAGCAGATTTCCTTCCCTAAAGGACATTAGTGAACCAAATGGGTTTTTCCTGACAATCGACAATGGTTGCATGATCATCATTAGATTGTTAATTCCAGATTTTTATTGAATTCAAATTCCACCATCTGCTACGGCAGGATTTGAATCCAGGCCCCCAGAACATTACCCCAGTCTCTGTATAAAACCACTAGGCTGTCACCTCCCCTTTGTGCAGTCTGTGTTAATGCAAAGTTTGCTTCCAATTTATGAGATATCAATATTTTCTTAATATTCTGTGCATGTCACATTGTAAATTTATATTGAACATGTTCTCCATAATGCCTAATTTATTTATAGCTTAACCAAACATATTTTCTGCCTTTGGCTGACGTGGACCAAGTATTTTATTTTTATGTTTGTTTTACATATCAATACAGCAATGCATTACAAAGACACAAGGGTGTTCGGCGCATCAGAATGATCGATTTCTCTCCAGTGGTTTCACAATGATTTAAAGAGTACCCATAAATATTTGAAGGTCCATATTAGACATTATCCCTTGTGTTGAATGTTCTCCTTTCCAATTACTGATGTAAGGGGTGGCTCAGTGGTTAGCACTGCTGCCTCACAGCACCAAGGACCTGGGGTCTATTCCACATTTGGGTGACTGTGTGTGAAGTTTGCACATTCTCCCTGTGTCTGCGTGGGTTTCCTTCGGGTGCTCCGGTTTCCTCCCAAAGTCCAAAGATGTGCAGGTTAGGTAGATTGACCATGGGAAATGTGGGGTTATGGGGATAGGGTAAGATGCTCTCAGAGGTTCAGTGTAGACCTGATGGGCTGAATGGACTCTATCTGCACTGTAGGGATTCTAGAATTCTATGGTGGTTTTGTCATCGTACTCTTGGCTCAGTTTGTGGTTTCACTTCCATTTCAGACAACCTGGAACACAAATGTTCAGGGGAACAATCTGGTGAACATGGTTCGAGATACCTTTTAGTCTTTCAGAAAAAGTCTTTAATTTAAGATTCTGCCTGCTCTCTCAGGTGGACTTCAAAGATCTCACAGTGCTCTTTTCAAAGAGAAACAGGCAGGTACCCCTAGTGGTACCCCTAGTGATCTGGCCAATATTTAATTCCAATCTAATGTTGCTAAAAGCAGATGGGATCCAATCAGACGCCAGAATATAGTCATTTTGGGGGAGGTTGTTGTGAACAAATTAGTCGCCTAGTTTCCTACTTTCAGGGACAATAAATACTGGCTGCAACCACTTTGGGATAACTGGAGGCCACAAATGGTGTTGCATAAGTGCAAGTTCTTCACTTCTCATTTCTCATTTCCCCACGGTCTGTCAAATCACCTCTGACAGGATTGTATTTGAACCAAAAATCATTGTATTTGTGCCTTGTCTCAGAATCTACAGCCGTCCTTCAGTACTTAAGGTCAAGTGTTTATAATCTCACGAGTAACAATGAGAAGGCAGTTACATTTTTCAACATTAGATGAAGGCTGGGGATGAAAATCTTGAAATCCTCCTGTGGATAAATGTAATCATTGTCAAGAGATCACCAACAAGACTCTGCCACTGAGTTTTTCTGATAAACTGAACAGAAAAACTGAGATTGAACAAAAACAGAAATTGAGTCCAGTGTAACTTCTTCAGAACTAGAATTTGAAATGAAATCTTTATAACCAGACATGAGATCTTCATCTCATAGGACCGCTGATGCTATTATAACGTGGAGGTGCCGGTGTTGGTATGAGGTGGACAAAGTCAGAAGTTACACAACACCAGGTCAGAGTCCATCAGGTTTATGTGAAAACACAAACTTTTGGAGCACTGCTCTGAAAGCTTGTGATTTCAAAGAAACTTTTGGGACTATAACCTGGTGTCGTGTGTGACCTCTGACGTTGAAGCTATTATATTCCATATTATGTTATATCGCTATGAAATCAATCATTTCTTCTTTATAATCTCAATCCTGTGCTTAAATACAAATGTAGCTGTATTTCAAATTCGTCAGGAGAAGTTTCTTTTTTTTTCTGAGAATCTATTCCCAACACCCTTAGCAACAGGAGCAGGCCATTCACCCCCTCAAGCCTATTCCATCATTCAATGAGATCATGGTTGATCTGTGGCCTAATTCCTTTTTCCCTGCCTTTGGCCCATATACCTTAATACCTTTGCTAAACAAAAATTCATCTATCTCCAATTCAAAATTAACAACTGATTCAACACCCGCTGCTATTTGTGGAAGATAGTTCCAAAGCTCCACCACCCTTTGTGTGTAGAATTGCTTCCAAACATCCTTCCTGAACGGTCTGGCCCTAATTCTCAGACTATACACATAGCTCTAGAATCCCCAACTAATGGAAATAGTTTATCTTTATCTACCCTATGTTCCCCTGTTAATATCTTAAGGACTTTGATCAGATTACTCCTTAAATTTGAGACAAAAAAGGCTTAATTTATGTAATCTCTTCTCATAACTTAATCCCTGAGGTGCAGGTATCGTTCTTATAAACCTACGTCGATCTTCCTCCAAGGCCAATCTATCCTTCCTAAGGTGCCCAAGTCTACTCACAGTCACCAAGTGGGGTCCCCAACAGGCCATGGGGATGGAAGTTGAGAAAGAATGGGCAGCAGTACCATGATGGTCACACCCTCAACCTTGGCACAATAGGGTCATAGGGAGGGGACAAGAGGAGCAAACTGTTGTACGTTACACAGGGCCACAATGGAGAGAACAGGAGCTCACCACTTGGTGAAGAAGACCAAAGTTGTAGCCACCCCAGAAGGCAGTGCTGGTCCAGATCCTGATGGGTAATGGGGTCATTTACAGGTCTGTATTCTATAGAAAAGCCCTCTTGTGCCTGCACCATTCCCGATTCCCAGCCCTGGCACATTCCGGGTCGGCTCCTGATGGGATGGTGTATGCCCCCACTGAAAAGGTCTCCATCACTCCATCCCTCATCTCAATTTCCAGAAGTTGTGGGTTTGAGCCCCACACCAGGGAGTGGTGTGAGAAAAACATACATGCTGATGGTCCAAGGTAGCACTGAGGGAGAGGGACACTGAGGGAGAGGGACACTGAGGGAGTGTAACACTGAGGGA
>NC_063352.1:1946739-2039414 GCF_021869965.1 Rhincodon typus | reverse complement strand
GGGGTGTAACACTGAGGGATTGTGACACTGATGGAGAGTGACACTGATGGACTGTGACACTGATGGAGAGTGACACTGAGGGACTGTGACACTGAGGGAGAGTGACACTGAGGGACTGTGACACTGAGGGAGAGTGACACTGAGGGATTGTGACATTGATGGAGAGTGACACTGAGGGATTGTGACACTGAGGGAGAATGACACTGAGGAGTGTGACACTGACGGAGAGTGACACTGAGGGAGTGTGACACTGAGGGAGAGCGACTCTGAGGGAGAGTGACACTGAGGGGGTGTGGCACTGATGGAGAGTGACATTGAGGGAGTGTGACACTGAGGGAGTGTAACACTGAGGCAGTACAGTGCTGAGGGTGTGCAATGCTGAGGGAGAGCAGAGCTTTTGGAGGCACAGCTGCAGTTGCATCTGGCCATGACAGTATCGGTAAGAGTGACCATCACACAGTCCTTGTGGAGACCAAGTCCCACCTTCACACTGAGACCAACCTCCATCGTGTTGTGTGGCACTATCAACGCGCTAAATGGGACAGGCTTCGCACAGATCTAGCAACTCAAGACTGGGCATCCATGAGGCGCTGTGGACCATTAACAGCAGCAGAATTGTACTCCAGCACAATCTTAACCTCATGGCCCGGCATATCCCCCACTCAACCATTACCATCAAGGCAGGGGATCAACCCTGGTTCAATGGAGAGTGCAGAAGGGCATGCCAGGAGCAGCGCCAGGCATACCTGAAGGTGAGGTATCAACCTGGTGAAGCCACCAAACAGGACTACTTGCACAACAAACAGCGAAAGCAGCAAGTGATAGACAGAGCTAAACGATCCCACAACCAACCGATCAGAGCTAAGCTCTGCAGCCCTGCCACATCCAGTTGTGAATGGTGGTGGATGATTAAACAACTCACTGGAGGAGGAGGCTCCACAAATATCTCCATCCTCAATGATGGAAGAGCCCAGCACATCAGTGCAAAAGATAAGGCTGAAGCATTTGCAGCAACTTTCAGCCAGAATTGCCGAGTAGATGATCCATCTCAGCCTCCTCCAGTGGTCCCCAGCATTACAGATACCAGTCTTCAGCCAATTCGATTCACTCTACATGATAGCGAGAAACAGTTGGAGACGCTGGATACTGCAAAGACTATGGGCCCTGACAACCTTCCAGCAATAATACTGAAGACTTGTGCTTCAGAACTTGCCGCTCCCTAGCCAAGCTGTTCCAGTACAGTTACAACACTGGTATCTACCTGACAATGTGGAAAATTGCCCAGGTGTATCCTGTACATCAAAAGCAGGACAAATCCAACCCAGCCAATTACCACCCCATCAGTCACCTCTCGACCATCAGTAAAGTGATGGAAGGTTTCAGTAACAGTGCTATCGAGCAGCACCTGCTCAGCAATAACCTGCTCAGTGACGCCCAGTTTGGGTTCCACCAGGGCCACTCAGCTCCTGACCTCATTACAGCCTTGGCTCAAATATGGACAAAAGAGCTGAATTCCAGAGGGTGAGGGGAGAATGACAGCCCTTGATATCAAGCCTGCATTCGACTGAGGCATCAAGGAGCCCTTGCAAAACTGGAATCAATGGGTATCATGGGGCAAACTCTCCAGTGGTTGGAGTCATACCTGACACATAGGAAGCGGGTTGAGGGAGGTCAATCATCTCAGCTCCAGGACATCTCTGCAGGGGTTCCTCAGGGTGGTGTCCTAGGACCAACCATCTTCAGCTGCTTCATCAATGACCTTCCCTCCATCATTGGGTCAGAAGTGGGGATGTTTGCCGATGATTGCACAATGTTCAGCACCATTCGTGACTCCTCAGATACTGAAGCAGTCCATGTTCAAATGCAACAAGATCTGGACAATATCCAGGCTTGGGCTGACAAGTGGCAAGTAACATTTACACCACACAAATGCCAGGCAATGACCAACACCAAAAAGAGGCAATCTAACCACCATCCCTCACCATCACTGAATCCCCCACTAACAACATCCTGGGGGTTACTATTGACCAAAAACTCAACTGGACTCACCATTTAAACACAGTGGCTACAAGACCAAGTCAGAAGCTAGGAACCCTGCGGCAAGTAACTCACCTCCTGACTCCCCAAAGCCTGTCCCACCATCTACAAGGCACAAGTCAGGAGTGTGATGGAATACTCCCCACTTGCCTGGATGGGTGTAGCCCCAACAACACTCAAGAAGCTTGACATCATCCAGGACAAAGCAGCCGCTTGATTGGCACCACATCCACAAGCATCCACTCCCTCCACCACCGATGCTCAGTAGCAGCAGTGTGTACTATCTACAAGATGCTCTGCAGAAATTCACCAAAGATCCTCAGGCAGCACCTTCCAAACCCACGACCACTTCCATCTAGAAGGACAAGGGCATCGGACATATGGGAACATCATCACCTCCAAGTTCCCCTCCAAGTCACTCACCATCCTGACTTGGAAATATATCACCGTTCCTTCACTGTCACTGGATCAAAACCCTGGAATTCCCTCCCTAATAGTATTGTGGGTCAACCCATAGCAGGAGGACTGCAGCAGTTCAAGAAGGCAGCTCACCCCCACCTTCTCAAGGGGCAGCTAGGGATTGACAAGAAATGCCCAGGCAGCGACTCCCACATCCCACAAATGAATAGAAAAAAAAACTGTGTTTGAATGCGGGTTAAGCAGAGGCTCTGATTAACAACCCAGCTGGGTCAGATTGATCGCATGGGACTATATTGAACAAGAGCTGAGCAGCGTCCCAGCCAATCATTCAATTAACAACCCAAACGAAATTCTCTCATTGTTGCAGTGCTGTGTGTGGGATCTTGCTGTGCATTAAATTGGCTGCTGCCTTTCCTACCTTACGACAGTGACTGTTTTCAAATGTACCTGTGTATGAATCAGTTTGTGATGCCTGGTGTGAAGGGCTGTTGCAGATTTTTCTTTTTGAGCGTGTGCAGCAGCCTGTCTATAGGGACGACAATGAACCTGCTCCGAGATAGTATTGGAAAGAAAAGGCAGGCAGCAAGGAAAGGTTTCACTTCAGAAAACCGACTGTAAATTCCAGTGAAGCCCAGATCTGGTGTAACCAGGTCCCAGTCTGTGGCTGTCTTCGCAAATGGGTGTGGACTTTCAGCCCAGAACACTTGTACGGTCTTGATAAGTTTGTACTGAATTCCTCTATGCCTATATCATCTCTGACTGGTACCCTGATTCAGATAAAGGCTTGGGTCCTGTATCGTGTTCATCTTCAAGATCCATTCTGAGAGTCACTTTTCATTGTCTTCAGATTCTCCAACCACAACCTTGTCTTTGCTGAAACCTCTCTAATAGTTTCCTCCAGGAAGAATAGTCCGAGTGACCCAATGTTCTAACTTTGGCCTCTCTGAGGGCACACAAAGGGGTTCTATAAATGGTTTGAGTTTTTCACACACTTCATGAGTTTTCAGTAACAGTTATTCCTTTCAATGCTTGACCTTTGGAAATGTTGATTTCCCTACAAGTGCTGCTTGTCCTGAGCTTACTGACGACTCTCAGTGTTGGTATCCCAATCCAGGGAAGAGCCTGCTCCAGATTGAATCCATTCTCTGTTGGCAATAACACACACACAGGGTTCTAGCAGAGTTTTCACTGTGTCCCAACTTTCCCCAGCAACAAACGGTTTGTTTACTTTGATGCCTTCCTGCTTTTGTCGGTGGGCCATCCTCTCCTTGAATGGGAGGCTTTGAAGAAACTAAAGGCACATGAGGACATCGAGAATGTCAAATGGTGTGAACGCAGATTCAGAAGAGGTTTTGTTGAGGTCAATTTATGTGCTTGAGAAGGAGAGAATTGCACGGTTTGGGGCAAAGGGCATATTGGTGGGATCAGATGAATAGATCTATCAAAGACTTAGCACAGGCACATTGGGCTGAATGGCCTCCATCTCTGTTGTAAGATTCTATGACAATATTGATGCCCTTGCACTCGTTCACAGTTAAATGAATACATGATACATTAGCTAATTAGTGTGTCCAGTTAACTTTAACTGCTGCCAATGTCTATTTTATCAGTCACTCATCTACGTAGCATACTCCCAGTGGAAAGTTAAATAATATTACAAGAAATATTTTATTTTATGCTATTTAAAATGACGAAAAGCTTCAAGGAACCAAGTCAGCCTGCATTAGTCGGTATCTCACAGATTTTCCCTGCATCCATTCTGCACCAAGCTTTGATTGTTTTGATCTTTGTTAGTGGGATGTAGGGATCGCTGGCTAAATGAGAATTTGTTACACGGCTCTAATTGCCCCTGAGAAGGTGGTGGCATCTGCCTTCTTCAACTGTTGTAGTCCTTGTGTAGGGGAGAGTGGGGGTGCAGGGGAGAGTGGGGTGCAGGGGAGAGTGGGAGTGCAGGGGAGAGTGGGGGGGAAGGGGAGAGCGGGGGTGCAGGGGAGAGCGGTGTGCAGGGGAGAGCAAGGTGCAGGGGAGAGCAAAGTGCAGGGGAGAGCGAGGTGCAGGGGAGAGTGGGGGTGCAGGGGAGAGCACCTAATGCCCTTAGAGAGGGCATTCCAGGATTTTGACCTGGTGACAGTGAAGAAACGGTGATATATTCCCAAGTCAGGATGGTGAGTTGCTCAGAGGGGAACTTGCAGGGGGTGGTGTTCCCATGTATCTGCTGGTCTTATCCTTCTAGATGTATGTAGCCTTGGGTTTGGAAGGCACTGTCTAAGGAGGCTTGGTGAATTGCTGCAATGTATCTTGTAGATAGTACACACTGCTGCTACTGAGCATCGGTGGTGAAGGGAGTGGGATGTTTGTGGATGTGGTGCCAAACGGACTGCTTTGTCCTGGATGGTGTCAAGCTTCTTGAGTGTTGTTGGGGCTGCACCCATCCAGGCAAGTGGGGAGTATTCCATCACACTCCTTACTTGTACCTTGTAGATGGTGGACAGGCTTTGGGGAGTCAGGTGATGAGTTACTCACCGCAATATTCCTAGCTTCTGGCCTGCTCTTGCTGTCACTGTGTTTATGTGGTGAGTCCAGTTGAGTTTCTGGTCAATGGTAACCCCCAGGATGTTGTTCGTGGGGGATTCAGTGATGGTAACACCATTGAATGTTGATTGGATTCTCTTCTGAGGGAGGTTGCCTGCCAATTGTGTGATGCAAATGTTACTTGCCATAGTCTAATTATTAAGCTAATTTGCAATTTGGTTGGTTTGTTTACAAAGAACGTTATGGGATTCAACCCTTTTTTGTTTACACTCCTAAGAGAGGAAATCATTCTAGTTCTGTCCTTTGCAAGCTAGGTCATCTTAAAAATGGTTTGGCTCTGCAAAGAAGCCAGAATAAAGCTGAGCACCATTGCAGGTTCAATTCATTTCCACAACAACGTGCGACAGTGATGTGGTGAAGATTGACCCGCTCCTGACCCTGGAGCGAGCGAGAAGCTGCAATGAACAACGTCCTGAGGCTGTTTTTTATTTTGATTTTTCATTTCAAATTGAAAAGTTAAAACAAAAGACCTACAGGTACTGAACAATTTGAATGAAAAGAGTCAATTTTCCATGTTTTAATTGAAAAAGGCATCTTTAGGCCCAAACTGGCTGTGATGAGTGAATGAGATGTAAATGATTGCACAACATTTTAGCTTCTCTAAAACCCGTCAGCTCTGCACAAGGATGTAAGAAATGTCAGGTGTGAGAAATTACAGTTAAGGTTTAAAGTCGCCTGTTCATAGAATAGCCACCAGTTTAATGTGGTCACCAGTATCATTAACTCTTTGTGGTGGTGATTTAATTGAGGAACTTGTCTTTATAACTGAAGAGCAGAGAGTATGGAAGTCTCTGTGGTGTGTTGTGAAATGAAGTTAATAATCTGCCTCCCCTAGGGATGCTGATGATTACATTTGCCATCGAACCACAGTAAATACACACAATGATTATTCACCGAGTGCTCATTGTCAGCAATACATCCACCTGGAGTTAGAGAGACCATACTTAGTGCCGTGAGGGTTTGTAGCAAGAAGCACACTGTGTATAGAGAGAAATTCTCGCTGTTCGACAATCTGAGTTCCTATTTACAGTGACAGATGCTGCAGTCTGTTTCAGTTGTTGAGACTTGATAACATTACTGAATTGTGCAATGTTTGACTCTGTGTGTGCAGTCATTCAGGGGCACATACAGAAAGTCTGGGACAATATCAGATGAACTTTTTTTTCAATGCTGCATCTATTGTCTTAGAATACCCAAGGCTTCTCTGAGCTTGTTATTCAGGCTGCCCTTGAACAGAGTGCACTGTCTACATAACAGAGATGAGGAAAGACAGGTAGAAATTAATCCCAGAGTCTGTGAAATGGGCCATTTATCAAGGCAGCATAATTCCAGCGAATGTCAGAATAGAGTGGCTAATTAAACATGTAGGATCATAAAGTAAAGGGCATAGAAAAGAACAATGACTGGATATGTTTCCCTAGATCTTTGATGTCGATATGAGATGGTGCATTTGAGTCGAAGGCTAAAGAAAGACAATTATTTTAAAGCAGGGTGAGATAATGTTCTCAAGAAAATCTGGAGTGTCAGGGGAAATTTAGATGTGGCTGGTATGACCAGATGGCAATGTTTTTTTGTGAGGAGCTTTCCAGAATAAAATAAAGCACAAGACAATACTTTGCCCACATTCATATTAGGAACCGTGTCTGTGTTCCTGTGATTGTGTGTGTGTGTGTGTGCGTGCGCCTGTGTGTGTGTGTGTGTGTGTGTGCATGTGTGTGTGTGTGAGTGTGTCTGTGGGTGTTCCCTTAAGTGAGAGTTTCTTGCGTTTGAGAGAGTGCATGGGTGTATCTATGTGTCAATCTATTTGTGTGAGAGTGTGCCAGTGAGTGTGTGCATTTGTGTGTCAGCGTGTGTGTGTGTGTGTCAGTGTGTCTCCATGTCTCTAAGGCTATGTGTGTTTTTTTCTGACTACATTAAGGATTGATGCAAATAATTTTTCAATCTTTACAATTTAAACTTGAATCAAGAATCATTCTGTCAGCTCCCAGGGAAATTTACCACCATCAGAACAACATTACAAGAATGTGAGGATGAAGAGCCAGTTTAACTTTTAAAAATAATCCTTGCATCCTTCAACTATATAAACCATTTTAAGCCCATTTTAGAAATTGACTTCAGAAAGCATTTTACCAGTTTCAGAGCAGAATTCAGTTGTTAACAGAAAACCAGTATTTCAGGTGAACTTAATTGTTAAACTTTTATTGGTGTTTTGTAGAAGACCTTTTGTAGGTTTTATGGTGAAGATCAGTTAAACCTGAGGAGAAGAAAGAATAGAAAATTATCTGCTTGGTTTGCCAGCTTGTTTCCGTTTATTTTAGAGATTTGATTGTGAACTCTCTCTAACAATCATTTACAGTCAATGGTGAAGGACTGCAGTGAGATCACAATTCAACTTTTTTGATGACATTGGCTCAGATTGAAGTGTTTTGATTTGTTGACACTGATTGGATCAGTTTGGAAGATGACATTGGATGGTGTTATTCCTGTTGCTAACGAACAATTACAATTAGCTGCTATCAATTCACAGTAAAATTTAGAGTCTGTACATTCAAATTAACTCTTCAAGTGCTGGAGTTATTGGCACCTTTCAATTTGTTGCAAATGCTTCGAAAGGAGAATTAAAAATGTAATGATACCTTGGATTGGATTCTCCTGTTCCTGTCAAAAGTGAGCATTTGGAGAAAGGCAGTTGTAATTACTGTTCTGGTGAACACCCACCACCCCGCCCCCCAACACACACACACACACACACACACACACACAGACACAGCCCTGCTCTGTACAGTCTGTAGCAGCCTCTAACATGGATGGTGCTGGGAATGGTACAACTGAACCCATGCAGTTTCAGAGCAGTAAGGGAGTCAACTACTGCACAAAAACAGCGAGGAAGATGGGTCTAAACCAAATGCAGTCTGCAGCTGGGTGCATCAAAATGTCTATGAATTTTCTGCTCACTGCTACTATGGAAAGGACATGAGGTGTGATCGAGAATTGGATTTCTTTTCTCCCACACTCTGTGACAAAACTATGAAATTGCTGCAGAATACATTGAATAAAACTAAATAAAAATAGAAACCCCGCTGTCTGTGCTGGAGAAAGAATGTCAGGCCGTAGATCTCACAGGGGCAGAAAATTGAGACAGGAGAGATTTGGTAGGCTTTGAAGACAATTTTTGAACTCATTTTAATGTTAAATGGCATTTGTCTAGCTGTGTAAATCAAAGGGAGATGGAGACTATTGATCAATATGTGACTGTTCTGTTAAATTGAGTTGAATCCTTATCATTTGGACAATAGAAAGATGAAGCCATCGGAGACAGGATCATCCCATACATTAGAGATCTTGTCTCAAGGGCACATGAGTGAGAAGAAACCTACTCCCATTACACAAGCTCCAAGATCATTCATCATCTGCTAACTTTTTTTTTGTTCACTTGTGGGACTGGGCTGGCCAGCATTTACTGCTCACACATGCATAAACAAAAACAAAAATTGCTGGAAAAGATCAGCAGGTCTGGCAACATCTGAGGAAAGAAATCAGAGTTAATGTTTCAGGTTGAATGACTCTTCCTCAGAACTTCCATGTCACTCGGCCTGAAACATTACCTCTGATTTCTTTCCATAGATGTTGCCAGACCTGCTGACCTTTTCCAGCAATTTTTGTTTTTGTCATTGTTTCTGACTTACAGCATCTGCAGTTCTTTTGGTTTTTATCATTTATTGCTTAGCCCTGTTTGTCTTGCGTGGCCATTTCAGATCATTACAAAGCCTCAAAGAAATGAAACTGGATGGATCACCTGGCATCGACCCAGGCACCAGAAAAGACAACGGCAGAAACAGCCCTGTCGACCCTGCAATGTCCTCCTCACTAACATCTGGGGGTTAGTGCCAACATTGGGAGAGCTGTCTCACAGACTAGTCAAGCAACAGCCTGGCATTGTCATACTCACAGAATCATACCTTACAGACAATGTCCCAGACACCACCGTCACCATCCTTGGATATGTCCTGTCCCACCGGAAGGATAGACCCAGCAGAGGGGGCGGCACAGTGGGATACAGTTGGGAGAGTGTTGCTCTGGCAGTCTTCAACATTGACTCCAGACCCCATGAAGTCTCGTGGCTTCAGGTTAAACATGGTCAAGGAAACCTCTTGCTGATTACCACATACCGTCCTCCCTCAGCTGATAAATCAGTACTCCTCCATGTTGAACAAAACCTGGGGGAGGCACTGAGGATGGTAAGGGCACAAAATGTACTCTGGGGTGGAATTTCAATGTCCACCACCAAGAGTGGCTCGGCAGCTGTACTACTGATCGAGCTGGTCGGGTCCTGAAGGACATAGCTGCTAGACTGGGTCTGCCGCAGGTGGTGAGGGAACCAACAAGAGGGGAAAACATACTTGGCCTCATCCTTACTAATCTGCCAGCTGCAGATACATCTGTTCAGGACAGTATCAGTAACAGTGACCATCACACAGTCCTTGTGGAGACCAAGTCCCACCTTCACATTGAGACTACCCTCCGTCGTGTTGTGTGGCACTATCACCGTGCTAAATGGGACAGACTTCGCACAGATCTAGCAAGTCAAGACTGGGCATCCATGAGGCACTGTGGGCCATTAACAGCAGCAGAATTGTACTCCAGCACAATCTATAACCTCATGGCCCGGCATATCCCCCACTCAACCATTACCATCAGGCCAGGGGATCAACCCTGGTTCAATGGAGAGTGCAGGAGGGCATGCCAGGAGCAGTACCAGGCATACCCGAAAGTGATGTGCCAAGCTGATGAAGCCACCAAACAGGACTACTTGCATGCCAGCAGCATAAGTCGCAAGTGAGCTAAGCGACTCAACAACCAACGGATCAGATTTAAGCTCTGCAGTCCAGCTACATCCAGTCATGAATGGTGCTGGACAATTAAACAGTAATGAATACTGAACTACACAGAATAAAGGGCCACTGATGACAGAATATCCCAGAGAGAGTGTGGATGATACTGGGAGTAGACTTCTTCACTCTCAAAACCCTGAGGAACTCCAGTAGAGATATCCTGGAGCTGAGATGACGATCTCCGACGTTTACAAATTGAGCCTCAAATACTTAAATGGAGAACAACTGCAGAGTTCCAGGGCGCAGAGGATCTCAAAAGGTGTCACAAAAGGTATGCATGGACCTCCAGTATGTGAGCAGGAAAGCTAATGGGGTGTTCACCTTTATTATGAGACGAATCAAACATAAAGTTTGGGGGAGCTAGGCCCTTTTTCATTGGAGCGAACAAGGATGAGAGATGACTTGATAGAGGTGTACAAGATGATGAGAGGCATAGATAGAGTGGATAGCCAGAGACTTTTTCCCAGGGCGGAAATGACTATTATGAGGGAGCATAATTTTAAGGCGATTGGAGGAAGGTATAGGGGAGATGTCAGAGGTATGTTCTTCACACAGAGAGTGGTGGGTGTGTGGAATGCACTGCCGGCAGTGGTAGTGGAGTCAGATACTTTAGAGACTTTTAAGCGACTCTTGGATAGGCACATGGAGGATAGTAAAATGTAGGGTATGCAGGGTAGATTGATCTTAGTAGGATAATAGGTCAGCACAACATTGTGGGCCGAAGGGCCTCTACTGTGCTGTACTGTTCTATGTTCTATGTTCTATGCTCTATAAAGTCAAGAATGTTATCGTTCAGATTCACAGGGCATGAATGAGACCACATCTTGAACATCGTGTTCAGTTTTAGTCTCCTTATTTAAGGAAGGATGTAAATGAATTGGAGGTGGTTCAGAGAAGATTTACTGGATTGATGCTCAGAATGAGGGCATTGTTTTACGAGGAAAGGTCAGACAAACTGAGCTGGTTTCCCCTGGAGTTTAGTGAATGAGGAGAGACTTGATTGAAATGTAACACCCTGAATGGTCTTGACAAGGTGGATGTTAAAGAGATAGTAGGAACTGCAGATGCTGGAGAATCCGAGACAACAAGGTGCAGAGCTGGATGAACACAGCAGGCCAAGCAGCATCATAGGAGAGATGTTTGTTCGTGTGTAGAAACTAGAATGGGGGAGCATGGTTTATAATTGAGGGTTACTGTTTTAGGACAAAGGTGAGGTATTTCTTTCAGGGTGTTTTGCAGCTTTGAAACTCTCTGCCCCAGAAGTGGTGGAGGACGTGGGAGTGTGGGTCATTGAGTATTCTTAAGGTTGACGTGAATAGATTCTTGTTAAACAGAGGAACCAAATTATATTAGGGATAAATGGGAATGTGGAATTTGGAACACCAATTAGCCACAGATTAGCCACGATCTATTAAATGTCAGAGCAGGCTAGAGGGGCTATATGGCCTACTTCTGCTGCTATTTTAACCACAGTCTGTAACCACATGGCCCAGGAAACAACCTGGTTCAATGGAGAGTGCAGGAGGGCATGCCAGAAGCAGCACCAGGAATACCTGACGGTGAGGTGTCAATCTGGTGAAGCCACCAAACAGGACTACTTACATGCCAAACAGCGAAAGCAGCAAGTGATAGACAGAGCTAAGCGATCCCACAACCAACGGACCAGATCTAAGCTCTGCAGTCCTGCCACATCCAATCAGGAATGGTGGTGGACAATTAACCGACTCACTGGAGGAGGACTCTCCACAAATATCCCCATCCTCAATATGGAAGAGCCCGACACACCAGTGCAAAAGATAAGGCTGAAGCATTCGCACCAATCTTCAGCTGGAAGTGCCGAGTGGCTAATCCATCTCGGCCTCCTCCAGTGGTCCCCAGCATCACAGATACCAGTCTTTAAATGATTCAATCCATTCCATGTTAGATGAAAAAATGGTTGGAGATACTAGATACTGCAAAGGCTACAGGCCCTGACAACATTCTGGCAATAGTACTGAAGACTTGTGCTCCAGAACTTGCCGCTCCCCTAGCCAAGCTGTTCCAGTACAGTTACAACATTGGGATCTACCCGACAATGTGGAAAATTGCCCAGCTATGTCCTGAACACAAAAAGCAGGACAAATCCAACCCGGCCAATAACCACCCCATTAGTCTCCTCTCGATCATCAGTAAAGTGATGGAAGGTGTCAGTAACAGTGCTATCAAGCAGCACCTGCTCAGCAATAACCTGTTCAGTGACGCCCAGTTTGGGTTCTGCCAGGGCCACTCAGCTCCTGACCTCATTACAGCCTTGGTTCAAACATGGACAAAAGAGCTGAATTCCAGAGGGTGAGGGGAGAGTGACAGCTCTTGACAAGAAAGAATCTAGTCCAGGAGTTAGGACCCTTGCTCATGTTCTGATGTACCTAAACCTTAGTTAAAACTGAATTCCAAAAAATCATTTGCATTAAGTGCTGTTCAAGGTTATATGGTCTCCTAAAGATCAATGTTCCTCAGACAGCACCTTCCAAACCCACATCCACTTCTATCTAGAAGGACGAGGGCAGCAGATACATGGGAGCACCACCCCCTGCAAATTCACCTCCAAGCCACTCACCATCCTGACTTTGAAATATATCGCCATTCCTCTAGTGTCACTGGGACAAAATCCTGGAATTCCCTCCCTAAGGACATTGTTGGCCAACCCACAGCACATGGACTGCAGCAGTTCAGAAGGCAGCTCACCACCACCTTCTCAAGGGGCAACTAGGGATGGGTAATAAATGCTGGCCCAGACAGCGACGCCCATGTCCCATGAATAAATAAAAGAAAGCTTATATATAAAAAACGAAAGAACTGCGGATTCTGGAAATCAGAAACAAAAACAAAAATTCCCTGGAAAATCTCATCAGCTCCAGCAGCATCAGTGGAGAAAAATCAGAGTTAACATTTTGCCTCCAGTGAGCCTTCATCAAAACTGTCACATATGCAGAACTTCAGAAAGATTATATATAGATTGCTGAAGAGACTGTTGACAACAGAAACCAAAAATGTAAGTTATTCTTTAACCGTTAAATATAATTTCCTTAACAGGGAAGAGTTGGAGGCACAGAACTCAAAGAAATTGCCAGTAAAGCATTTTCTGGTTGTTTTCCGGGCAATTTTTATTTATCATTCACTGTCCCCACTTAGAACAAGAAACACCATTGAGGTGAATAGAGGGTAAATGGAACATTTAAAAATGCCGTAATTTAAATAGATATTTTGTGTAATCAAGCTGCACAGAAATGTGTTTAACTCTAATTAAATACTTAAACCTTCCCACAGTAATGAAGATGCGTGTTGAATTTAAAGCTCTTAAGCATTTTTTTTTTACTCTTTCCCAAAATAAAATTAACGTTCTCTTCCAAGCTGAAAGCCCAGATGGCTACGGTTTACGGCTCCACTGTTACTACAGAGTAGACCCGTAATCCTTTTAAGGTTAAACCACCAGTGCACAGTTGAGCATGGATAATTTATGGTGTGAAGCCAACATATTTATTACAATCTTCAGCTGGTTACATTTCAACCACCTTGCTCACAAAGCAGGGGAAATAAGTAACCAAAATCAGCGGACAGTTTTACAAACAAAAGAAGCATTGGATAAGTCCCAAACCGCTCAATATAATATTGACAATGCTGCGGCATGCAATAAAGCAGAGAACACATTAAACAGGTTTAGATTCGAGGGCGTTGAGGCTCCAGATTGGTAGTAAATTTGCTGGCCATATATTTTGTACTGATTTATGGTTTTATTTGAATATTTTTTGCTGACAGTGCAGGAGTTTTCCGTGATATGATACTTGCTGGCTGGAGTTTCACCCCAGATGTCTATCCCCTTTCTTTCACTTTCTGGTTGTCAAAGTTTCTTATTCCGTTGTCACATGCCATCAAGATTGCTTCATTTTCCTTCCCTAAATGTGGGTTTGCTTTGAATTCTGATTTCCCTTCTCTGTGTCATTCCTTCACAGTTTCTCTGTTTAGGTTTGGCTCAGTTTTATATTGGTTGACCATGAAATTCTTTAAGTCCCAAACCCAACTTCTTTCCCCAAGACTGTGAACAAATACAAGATTCAGAGGAGACTTGGCAGGGTAGATGTGGAGAGGTTGTTCTCCCTTGTGGGAGAATCTGGGACCAGACGGTATCATCTCAGAATACTGGCTGACAGTGGGTGACAGTCTAAAGAGAGAGCTGTCGCTTAAAGTCTGTTCATGAGGTAAGTTTGAAGCGAGATACAAAACCAGGAGATGAAGATCTGGAAAGGAATTTCTTGTGTTCAGGTACAACTGGAGGCAGGGCTGTCAGTGAAGCGAATGGGGTAGGAGTCAGACGAGGCCAGATTTGGAGTAAATTATTTATTGGAGAGTTGTCTATCCTCGTGTGGCCTGCCACACTGTGTGTGTGTGTGTGTGTGTGTGCATGTGTGTGCGTGTGCGTGCGTGTGTGCATGCGCAGTGTGTAATGATACACCAGTAATTTATACATCTATTCTTGTGTCATGAGAGGATAAACAGAGGACGGTATTTTTGTATGACAGGCAGTTGTAATCTGTTATCCCATACAAGTTGTCCTCTAGGTAAGGAGACCAAACCTAAACACATTTCTCCAGGCGTGATATCAGCAAGGCCACTGTACATCTGCAGCAAGACATCCCTGCTTCTGGACTCAAACCTTCTCATGATGAAGCATACCATTTGAATTCCTATCCAGTTGCTACACCTTTCTGCTTACTTTCAATGACCTTGGTACACGGACACCCAGGCCCCTTTGTACCTCAGGATTTTGAAATCTATTGTTATCAAACTAATACTCTTTGTTATCCTACCAAAGCAGATAGTCTCACATTTATGCACGGCACAGGACAGCACAGTGGCTCAGTGGTTAGCATTGCTGCCTTGTAGCACCCAGGGATCTGGGTTTGATACCACCCTCGGGCAACTGTCTGTGTGGAGTTTGCACATTCCCCCTTTCTCTGCGTGGGTTTCCTCCGGATTCTCCAATTTCCTCCCACAGTGTAAAGATGTGCAGGTTAGGTGGATTGGCTATGCTAAATTACCCACGGGTGGGTTAGCCATGAGAAATGCAGGGTTATAGGGTTATAGGGTAGGGTGGCAGGTCTGAATGGGATGTCATTTGGAGGGTCAGTATGGACTGAATGGCCTGCTTCCACACTGCAGAAATTCTATGATTATACACATTGTACGAATATAGGGCAGATGCAGCACATTCATAAACCTTCACTAATTTACACAGAAGTCTTCCTCACCATTCACAATCCCACCTAGTTTTGTGCCATTAGCAAACATTGAAATATTATATTTGATTCCCTTCTCCATGTCATTGATGTATACTGTGAATTGCTGGGGCCCAAGGAGTGATCCCTATGGTAGCCTACGTAACTCGGAAAAAGATCCATTTATTCCCATTGCATTTCCTGCCTACTCCCTGACCAGCTCTCAGTTCCTGCCCATACAGAGTTCCTGGGTCATGAACAGGTTCCATTCCGGAGTCCATTCACAAACTGATTTGTACACAAGTTGGAAGACAGCACACGACAATACAAGAGAGCTGCTCATAACTGCAGCAAAAGTTCATAAGTCAGATCTATAACATTACATTCCTGTGTGAGATCTCATTCATAAATACAGGCATTCATGAGTGGGAACATTTGTGAGTCAGGACACTCTGTATATTACCCAAACTGCCATGTGACACTTTATGAAAAGCTTTGCAAAAATCCAAATGTACCACATCCACCAGTTCTCCCTCATCTGTTCTACTAATTACATCCTCAAAAAAGTCCAGTACACAATTTCCCTTTCAAATATCTGTACAGTCTTTGTGTAATCCTGTAGGTGTTTTCTGGTGGCCTGTTATTACATTCTTTACAACAGACTCTCAAGCAGCTTCTCCACAACTGAGTTTAGGCTAACCTGTCTATAACTTTTAGGTGTTTCTTTCAATTCACTCTCAGGGTACAAGTTTGGCTGCCTGGGCCAACATTTACTGCCCAATCCAAGCTGTTCTTGAAGGTTTTTCCATCTGCCCTTTTGGTTTAAAATAGTACGGTTTCATTTTGTATTTATTCATTCACAGAATGTGGATATCGCTGGCTAAACCAGCATTTATTGCCTATCCCTAATTGCCCAGAGGGCAGTTAAGAGTCAACCATGTTGTTGTGGGTCTGGAGTCACATGTAGGCCAGACCAGGTAAGGATGGCAGTTTCCTTCCCTAAAGGACATTGGTGAACCAGATGGGTTTTTCCCAACAATCAGCAATGGATTCAGGGTCAACATTACACTCTAATTCCAGATTTATATTGAATTCAAACTTCACCATCTGCCATGGCAGGATTTGAACCACGTCCCCAGAACATTACCTGGGGCCTTTGGATTCATAGTCTAGCGCTAATACACTAGGCCATTGTCCCTGCTGTTTGCCATCCTCCAATCTACAGGCCTGTTCCAGAATCTAAAGAATTTTGAAAGGTGACGACTAATGCATCAATAAATTATATCAAATTATAATGCATGAAAATTCAGACATTTGATAATGCTGATTTTTTTTTAATTTTAATCTAATTTCCAATTATGTAGCACTGGATGTGATGAACATGATTTATGTGCAGAGTGCTTTGAGGATAATTAAGTCTTGTAGGAGCTGAAGCTCACAGAATACCAAGAAATATAATACATCGCTCATATAAAAACGTTTATTTATTTATGCATGAAAAACGACTTACCATTGAAATTATGTCAATTACGTTTAATTACACAGCGTAATAAATTCTCGGTTTGTATTTATGAGAACAATAAGCATTTGAATTGCTCCTCTACAGAGTGTGACTAAAGCCCAAAATATTCCAGTCAGTATTTCTCGAGTAAATGACTCAGAGTGTGTATTTTTCCCATCATTAAAATACAATACTGCATTGACTAGCTGTATGTGAATGTTGGAGGAAACTCACCTCAAAAAATAACAGCCCCTCTCAACAGACTGTCAGCAAACATTCCCATACATTCTGATGACCATGAGAAAGGTCAGGCCATCTGACTGAGATGATTTCAGATTAAAACCTACAAGGGGTGCATTGGTACATCGTTGCAGTATTAAAATTTTTCTGAAGATCTACTTTATAATATGTCTATTATAATCTGGAGTTTTTGCAATATTTGGATTTCGTTTGGAGCCAGCCAACTGTCACAGCGAGCTGTCTAACAGTTTGACATGTTTCCAGAATAATGCCATAATACAAAACAATTTTACACTGCATCTCATACTGGCCATCTGTTTAGCCATTGGAAAACAGCCATCTTCTAAGACACTGGAAATACTGCTAAATTCCAACAACTGCAGAGATCGAATATCACAGTTCTGTTCCTTTACAGGCTGGAGGCCAATTTAAGGAATTAATCCCAATTTGGAGGTTCAGTTCATTCTGATCCAAATGGAGTAGAATTCTTCAGCCCATGCAGAACCAAGCTGTTGATATAAAAAGTATGAATGACAAAGTAAGAGGAATCGGTCTTTCACACAGCACTCTGACTGACTTGCCTTAAAACAGGTAGCATTTTGACTTTCCATTAATTTCTTGCTCTGCAGAGTTCACAGGACCACCATGACATTACACAATGTATAGAACTAGTGGCTGCCCCAGTGAAACTAACTGCGGAACAAGCATCTAACAATCCCATAACAGTACTCTCATCTTAACCACTGATCTCATCTCTTAGTTGGTCTGTTCTGTACAAAAGAAAGGGTTTGGAGTCAACATACACACAGCGTATAAACATTTTACTTTCTAAAAAATGTATTTCACTTATGAATATAGTTGGTCACAGTCCATGTAATATCAGAATGGGCAAATGGAAGAGTTATATCTCTGTATTGATTTTCTTCATGCTGCACCTTCTGTCTCTGGCGATAGTCATATCAAGATGTTTTCCACACAACGAATCCATTGTGTTTTCACATATACAGGCCTCAATATGTCAAGCAATGGGATGGGCAAGAAATGTTGGCCAGCCAGCAAAGCCCACATCTCACAATGAATAAAAGAAAAGCAGCCTTTTCACCCACACTGAGCTTTTTGATGTGAGCTTGTAACTCATTCAGTTGGAATCAGGTTTGATGAGGGCTTCAGACAGAAGTATAGTCTTGCTTCTAGACTGGAGGCAACCTCCATGGATAAGATGACAGCAAGATTAACAGAAGTGCTAAGCCGTGTTATCGAGGCCATCTGAGCACAATGTGTGTCAATAATTGACAATGCTGCAGCTGGTGTTTAACAGTCTCATTCCTAAATAGCATTTCTCCCGTTTCCAATGAGAAGGAAAAGATTTCCTTTCAACAATGTGTTGAAAAATCAGGCAAGATTGCATTTTAATCACATTGTCCCTTAAACTAAGCTGTACGTTGCAGGACAACTGTAACTATCTAGTATTCAAATGACCAGGTAAATTTAAAGTTTTGTCAAAGATCTGTAGCTGGGGTTGTGGGGGAGGTTGTTGACTTGCTCGCCAAGCTGGCTTGTTGTCGTTCAGACGTTTCGCCACCATGCTAGGTGACATCATCAGTGGAGCCTCGGATAAAGCGATGTTATTCTCCTCTGCTTGGAATTTATACTGTCTGGTCTGTTATGGTGAGTCATGCCATTTCCGGTTTTGTTCTGTATGGGTTTGTATATGGGGTCCAATTCTGTATAAAGAACTGAAGGTTCTGAGGAAGGATCACTGGACCCGAAATGGTAACTCTGTTTTTTTCCTTCACAGATGCTGCCAGACCTGCTGAGCTTTTCCAGCAACTTCTGTTTTTGTTCCAATTCTATGTGTTTGTTGATTGAAATATGGGTGAAGAACCATGCTTCTATGGATTCCCTTGCGTGTCTATGTTTGACATGGGCTACTATGGTTAATTTGTCCCAGTTAAACTGATGGCCATCATTGTCTGAGTGTACCGATGATAAGGAGAGTTCATCATGCCGTTTTGCTGCTAGCTGATGTTCATGTATTCTGATGGCCAGCTTCCTTCCTGTCCATCTGATGTAATGTTTGTGGCAGTTGTTGCGTGGTATTTTGTAAACCACGTTGGTTCTGCATGTTGTGGGAATGAGGTCTTTAATCCTTGTAAGTGTTTGTCGTAGAGTGGCTGTGGGCTTGTGGGCCACCATGATTCCTAGTGATCTTAGGACCCCATACACAAACCCATACAGATCAGAACCAGAAAGGACACTACTCACCATAACGGACCAGACAGTATAAGTTCCAAGCGGAGTAGAATAACATTGCTTCATCAGAGGCCTCACTGATGACGTCACCAAGCATGGTGACGAAACGTCTGAACAAAAACAAGCCAACTCAGCAAGCAAGTCAACAACCTTCACCAGGTAAATGGATGTACCTAGGCTTGTCACAGGAATGATCTATGCAGAGGCTACCATTCACCAGCGAGCCAATGATAGAACCATGGCCTAAATTATAAATTGACCCGTTTCCAAACCCCAAGGCATGTGTTGAAGCATCAGAGATTGTCAAGTTCACTGCAGCCTTGAATTCTTTTGCCTTGGGCTTTCACTGAGTTGTCAAAAGGGCTATCAATTATATCAGTCAATCTTACGTTGCATGAATGTAAAAAATAGGTGTCTAGCACATTGTTTTCTGGAACAAATACCTTACGTGGCAATATAACTGAATTGGAACAGTCTTTCTCTGAGCCAGCCACAGAATCACAAAAGAGTCAAGGTGCAGAAAGAGGCCATTCAGCCCACTGTGTCCACACCAGCTCTTCAAATGAGCATCATTACTTAGTGCCAATTCCCCGTTTTTTTCCCCGCATTTCCTTACACACCATTTCTATCCAAATAATCATTCAATGCCTCCCTTGAATATTTCAGTTGAACCTGCCTCCATCACATTTCCAGACATTGCAATCCAGACCCCAACCACTTGCTGAGTGAAAATGTTTTCACTCACATCACATTTGCTCCTTTTGCAAATCATTAAATCTCTGCCCCTCTTGTTCTTATTTCTTTTACGAGTGAGAACAGCCTTTCTCTATCCAGTCCCACTCATGATTTTGAGAATTTTCATCAGATCTCCTCTAAGTCTTCTTCTCTCCTAGTATATTAGTCCCAACTACTTACCTCCAAGGTGAATGAAGGGCCAGTAGCTACAACGTCAGACTGAGTAGAGAGACCTCCATTACTCAGTTGCTTTCTCTATGTCATTGTCCTTGGACAGCTGTGATTGGCCAGGTGGCTGAAAGCAGGAACTCGAAGGGGAGGAGGAGAGCGAAGGAAATGGGAGGTGACAGCCATGTGTTTACATTGTCACACAGGAGGACAAGTGTGGGCCAAGAGCTAGGAAGGCAGAAATGGACCATCACCTTCAACGTTCTCAGCAACATCAGATCCTTCAGCTATGCCCAAGAAGTGGACAACCACCTGCCCAGGTAAAGAGACGTTGGCGCCTTGTCATTTGCCAGTTCTGCTGTACAGCTTTCTATTGTGAGCTACTATTGTCCTGCAAGGGAGATGCCTGATTGCCAATTGTGCAAAGCTGTGTTCAGACGACATTCAAGCCATAACTGAGTAGCTGGGAGGCGTAAGAGAGTGAGGTGTTGTTATGGACCAGACCTGACCCCCTCAAAATATTTTAAGAAGGTAGCCTAGACCCTAACATTTATCTTATTTTGGAGGTAAATATAAAGTGCTGTGTTCCAGATGGTCAAACTACTCAACATTAAGCGAAACACAATTTAAACTCTAAAGTTAAAATACAACAAAAGAAAGAAGAACTTAGAATAACTTAACCCTATTGGAAAACTTAACAGAATAATAGATACAGTAACTATTACTAATTTACTATTCCATTATAGTAACTTCCCATATACACATCCCTTGGCAAAAGGCAACTTCAGAATCAGGTTTTCTCACATGCAATGCCTGTAGTTGGAGGGAAACCTCAGTTTCTAACTGTAACCTAGAGAGCTGGCCATATCCGTTCAGACTGCTTCTATTGTACCAACTTTTAAAAACCCAAGGCCTCACAAGATGTTTACATCACCACAGATTGTTCAGTACCTTTCATTCAATCTCTCTCTTAAAAGAAACCAGGACAAGATATACCGCTTAAAGCCACAGCATCATCACAGGCGAGTATCTGAGGTTCGCCCTGTGTTGAGTGTGTCAGGACGTGTAGCTGGGTGAGGGACCGAGGCTGTGCTGTACTGAGCACATCAAAGATTAATTGTTGCTATGGTCTGGGGGAGATGGGGCGAGTAAAATTACATTCATTGACTTTGACCACGCAGCTCAGCTCATTCGAGCTCTTACGGTTTTGCTGCAGATCATTGGGTCTACACAATGCAATCTCCCAGATCACTCAGTCCGGTGTCTGGTCAAGGGGTTTTTGGACCAGGCAGAGTCACGACACCTCTCCTCGTGTTCACCTTCATCATGAATGCTTCAAGCTCTGTGCCTATCACTCAAGAACCCTTTCTCTACTCCAGTGTTCACCTTGCCATCAATTAGCAGGGCTTTCTGCTTTGTGAGTAACATTAACATTACTGAATTCACTTGCTGAGCACAGACAGAGGGAGGCAGACAACTGCACAAAACAATCAATCAGCCAGATGTTGTGATGAGGCAGATAAAGGTGGAAACACCAACATTGGTGTGCTGATCAACTTTATCATCTGTAAAGGCTGTAGTCACTCAATTTGTGGCCAACCAAGTCTAAATCTAGGTTTCTGAGAGTCTGAGTCCTTCAACGAACAACTTTAATGAAAGAACATTGACTCGAGAGCTAATTGTACAGTGAAGCTTAAAAATGTTGTTGTGAAATATGTAATTTCTAAGTGTTATTACCACATTTTTGACCTTTGGAATAGGAGACTGAGGAGAGCAAAAATGATGAGTGAAAATAAATTAACTGTTATGCATTTTTTTTCTCATTTTTTTCACTATTATCAAATTATCATTAATAAATTAGAAATGTAATTAGTAAATTTACATAAAATCGAACCAGCGAGATGACAGTTCCATTGAACGAACATAAATTTTCATAAATAGGAATATAATTAATCTCTTGCTCCAGAACATCACGCAAGAACTGTGCCATTTGTAGGACAGGAAGCTTATTCTGGATGTGTAATTTAAACTGTTGTCCTGTGGTAGTGCTCGTGAGGTGTTACACAAGGAACAGGAACAGAAGTAGATCACCCAGCCCATGGAGTCTGCTTCACTGTCCAGTAGGACTTTAACTGATTCTGAGCTGCAATTCCACCTTCTTGGCTCCTCCTTGTTTCCCTTCAGTCCCTGGGAACAAAATTCCATTAGTCATGGCCTTCAGTGTATCCAGTGAAGAGTACTCACTAATCTCTGGAATACAGCATTCCAAAATTCACAAGCCTTTGAAGCAAGAGATTTCCTTTCATCTGTCCTAACTGATTAACCCCTTTTCCTGGGACTGTGCTGTTATGTTCATGATTGTGTCATGAATTGGCAGGTCATGTTACAGTTGTATAGGACTTTGGTTCGACAACATTTGGAATACTGCATACAGTTCTGGTCGCCACATTACCAAAATGAAGTGGATGCTTTGGAAATGGTGCAGAGGAGGTTCACCAGGATGTTGCCTAGTATGGAGGGCGCTAGCTATGAATAGAGGTTGAGTAGAACAGGATTATTTACATTAGAAAGACAGAGGTTGAGGGGGGACATGATTGAGGTCTACAAAATCGTGACAGGTATAGACAGGGTGGATAGCAGGAAGCTTTTTCCTAGAGTGGGGGACTCAATTACTAGGGGTCACAATTTCAAGGTGAGAGGGGAAGAGTTTAAGGGAGATATGTGTGGAAAGTTCTTTACGCAGAGGGTGGTGGGTGCCTGGAATGCGTTGCCAGCGGAGGTGGCAGAGGTGGGCACAATAGCGTCATTTAGGATGTATCTAGACAGATACGTGAATGGGCAGGGAGCAGAGGGATACAGATCCTTGGGAAACAGGCGACAGGTTTAGATAGAGGATCTGGATCAGCGCAGGCTTGGAAGGCCAAAGGGCCTGTTCCTGTTCTGTAATTTTCTTTGTTCTTTGTTCTTTGTCCAGCCATAGAGAAAAAAACCTTTCTACATTGACATTTTGATGAGATCCCCCACTTACTCTTTCCAAAGAATATAGGCTTAATCAGCTTCGCATAAAGGACAACCCTTGCTTTAATCTAATGAACCTTCACTGTACTAAGTCCACTGCAGCCACTACGTCCTTCTAAAATATGGAGACCAAGACAGGTCACAATGGTGGGATTTACTGCCCTTTGCTGAGATAGTACAGAGGCAGGGTGGCATTTAATTAGGCAGCTGGTGTATTCCTGCTACATTCATACCCTGCGGCAAGGTGAGGCCTGTAGGTGGGCAAATGTTGCTTTTTAAGGGTCTAATGCTACAGCTGTGGTTGGTGTTCAATGGGCATTGGTTCAGGAAACTCCCACTGCAGCATTCTACCAACTCATCTATGGACCAGCTTCATCAATTTGATTGGTCCAGTGTTTATGAAGAATAATCATGATCAGAGATTTCAATCTTCATTACCTTGCTTTCATTACCCACTCAAACAATTCCTTGTTTAAGGCAAATGCAAAGATTGCTTGGCAGGTCTGGCAGCATCTGTGGAGAGAAGCATAATTCAGATAATTCAGAGCCAGGTTATTGATGTTGTGGAGGCTGTGAGTTTGGCAAGTGCTATCGAAGGAGTGTTTGTGGGTTACTATCTGCAAAGCCCTGTACCATACTTTTCACATTTGGTGGAAGGACTGTCAGACAAAAGCTAGTGGCTGTGCTGAAGTAAACTCTACCAGCATCCCAACAGAACTCCAGGAAATGCAACGTTGAAAGACTGTATTTTGACGGCTGCCCTGCAAGATCCCACTTTCTCAGCTCTCAAATCGCTAACATTCCATGGAGGATAAAAAAATCGATTCCAAAAACACTTGGAAACTCTTGATGTGTTACAGGTGTTGGTGACTGGGAGGAGCTTGCGATCGACTCCTCAAAATGCCGACAAGCCACCCACCCATCACGCAGCATCATGGTTTGATGCATGAGGTAGAGCAGCACCAGGGGCATCCTCTCCCATTTTCCCCAAAGGCTGAGGACCAGCTCTTCACTCACCTGAAGATGATGATCCTCAAATCCTTCACAGAGGAATGCCTGACAATGATGGTCAAAGCTGCAGTCAGTCCCTATCAGTCTGCTTTCATCCACATCCATACCTCTCTATTGTTTCACACTGGGAAGGCCAGCTTGGCAGCCCAACTGACCTCAGTCTGTGTAAATCTGGCAATTACTGGGTGTGCACTCCCTCTGGATTTGGGCAGCATCAGTATGTGAAGACAGAGCTTGCCTGGCCATTGTGTCTTTCCTGAGAAACTACTGGGATTTCCTAGAGTGTTCTATCAGGAGCCCATGATTTTGAAATTGCTGGTGCAGGGGCAGTGAACACCCAGCATAATCCCCAACAGCAATGGGTGAACCAATCCATCAACGAGTTGTAATGATAATGGATTGAGGATTAAATTTTGGTCTGGTACGGAGGGACATTTTACATTTCCCTGAAAGGGAAGGTTGGACTGTGGTTTGATATATCCCCTCAAATTCAGTTTGTCAGCTGCAATTATTCCAAAGATGGAAAACTGAAACTTCAAGTGAAGAGGGTCATATACTCTTCCAGAGCTAATCTGGCTCAGAGAATATCACCCATGTGCAGTATACTTGAGGATTTCTTCATTTCTTTCCAGGATTTAACTTTGATTTATCCAGATGGTACCCAAGAGGTGAACTGTCATTCTGCTCAAACTATCCCATGGTGACTCCCCCACACTGTCCATTTTCACAACCAATCCAGCGTTGGAGATCCTTGCCATTTGCTCATGTCGTGTTTCCTTCATTCTTATCACTTCTTATATCAACCTCAGCAGAAACTGCAAAAGAATTGAAATGCCTTTCAGAAGACAACATGAATTTCTGACCTCTCTATTCAGTCATCTCCCTGGAAGTGCCCATACCTCTTTAAATGCTCATGATTCCCAATTTTCCCGGTGCCAGTACCACACTTGTTCTCTGCACAAGGTCACAGTTACACCAGGAATATGAACGTCAATGTGCTGACTGTAGAAAATTACAGTCATCGGCTCTCAGCTGAGCTTTGTACTTATTTCAATCAAGTTAAAACCTCAACGCACTCTGCAATCTCGGCCAACTTATGGATTTAGATAAAAGTGGTGCAATTTCTAATTCCACAGGTTTGCACCAAAGAGATAAAAAAAAAGTTGCATGTAAAAGATCTGAGTCTTGGCTTCTGAAAAATTTTTTCTCCTGACTTTGACATTGCTGGTATTTATTACCCATCTAACATTTCTGTTAACATGATAGCATGATAGAATCATACAGAATGGAAGAGGCCCTTCAGCCCATCAGGTCCATACAATGACAGTGAGCTTACTTATTAAACTGCTGTAGTTTGCGTTATTTTTGTTATTTGTTCATGGGATGTGGGCATCGCTGGCTGGGTCCCTATTTATTACCCATCCTTAACTTCACAATGCCCTTAGGGAGGGAATTCCAAGATTTTGACTCAGCAACTCTGAAGGAATGGTGATATATTTCCAAATCAGGATGAGGAGTGGCTTGGAGGGGAACTTGCAGGGGATGGCATTCTCATGTAACTGTTGCCCCTTGCCTTTCCAGATGGGGGAGATTGTAGGATTGGAAAGTGCTGTTGGAGGAGAATTTATGAGTTACTGCAATGTATCTAGTATTGAAGGTGGATACCACAATGCTTTTAACTATATCTTCCAGGATCGAGACCAAGTGACAATAAAGGAGCAGGTGAGGAGAATTGCAGGATAACTTTGAGGGAACATAGAACATAGAACAGTACAGGCCATTCGGCCCACGATGTTGTACTGACCTATTATCCTACTAAGATCAATCTACCCTTCATTTAAAAGTGTCTAAAGTATCTGACTCCACTACCACTTCCGGCAGCGCATTCCACACACCCACCGCTCTCTGTGTAAAGAACATACCTCTGACATCTCCACTATATCTTCCTCCAATCACCTTAAAATTATGCCCCCTCGTAATAGTCATTTCCTCCCTGGGAAAAAGTCTCTGACTATCCACTCTATCTATGCCTCTCATCATCTTGTAAACCTCTATCAAGTTACCTCTCATCCTTCTTCACTCCAATGAAAAAAGCCCTAGCGCCCTCAACCTTTCCTCGTAAGACCTGCCCTCCAGTCCAGGCAGCATCCTGGTAAATCTCCTCTGCACCCTCTCTGAAGCTTCCTATAATGAGGTGACCAGAATGACCATAATGAGGTTATACTTCTTGTGCTTATACACTGTAGATGGCACAGGTTTAAGAAGTGTTACTGAGGGATCCTTTAGGTTATTAGAGGATAAACCAATGAAACCAAATAGCTTTTATGAAGGGTACAGTAGTCAGTGATGATCTCCTGAATATAGTCAGATTATTGAAAGGATACGTGGTTGCCAGCTGGTGTATAACAAACGAAGTTGCAGTGTATAAGTTAATAAAGTCGCAATCTGTGAAATGGTTGCATAAGTGAAGCTGTGTGCAAGGTTAATTCTTGAACGAGCTTTTGCTGATGGATTTACGGTGGATTATACCATGTTTCCATGATCTAATTCTTTTCTGCCTGATTCAGCCATAGAAAATGATTCTCACAATACAAATGCACAGAATGTAATCATTGCATAATTGTCAGTTATCATAAGCAGTTGCCACCGGCATGTTCTCCAGGACAGCTTCCCTGTTAGAAAGCAGAGTAGAACTTGACAGTATTGACTATGTCACCATCACATCCGGGATTATCTTTTTGTGTTAATAGAACAGCTGGAGTTTGAGAAGCACCATTGCTGTGAAATATATCCCTCAACAAACACTTCAACTAACTATTAATCATATGTAACGCACACATTTCTAACACAGTTTTAGATTTTTGTCTTGTTGGCGTTTTTTTTTAAATTGATGTTTATTTCCAAATTTTTACCTGTCAGAATTTACTAGTGAAGAATCAATTTTCACTAGTTTTGCTGCTGAGATAAACACCGACTATTACATGTGGGATTCATAAAAGCGGGAGAGGAGACAGATGGCTCATGATCGTCACAGCGTACAACTGTGTAGGTGGTATTCATAGACCAAAGTACCAGCAGTTTACTGGCAGCAGTGAATAATGGGAAATAGCGATATCAAAGTATGTAAGGCTGCCAGAATTCTGTGATCATCTGCACAAGTCAGTTTTAATTATCAGCCACATTATCCTGTTGTCTTTAATAGGAAATTATGATTCAATATCAGATGTTGGGTAACTCCCAAGAGTTCCCCAAGACTCGGAATCCTGGGGAGGCAGTAACATTAAATGCAACATGGAATCTATTTAAGATCAACCCCAACCTGCCAAATTAAAATCAACTTCTAAACGGAGTTTACAAAAAGACAAAATGCGGACTAATTCCATTGTACGTACTTCATCCATTTTTCAACAGGATCCAGGCAAGGCCAGGATTTGTTGCCCATCCCTAACTGCCTTGAACTGAACTGTTCCCAGATGGCATTCAACCACATTGGTGGGATTGGAGTCATATGTAGCTAAGGACAGTGAAATAACTCTTTGGAGAGTGACTTCCCATCACCAATCACTCTTTATTTACAGATGTGCAAGTCTTTGACAATAGCAATGCCTCTCACTGAGTCAAGCATTCAGGAGCCCAATATCCCTGCCATTTATCCTTTTATGTCAGCCAGGGCTCCCTGATTGGACTGGTTTAACAGCCGCAATCAGGGAACTCCTACTCTACAATGTCCAGCTGGCTGATCTCATTACAATTATTTGATTTGATTTATTATTGTCACATGTACCTAAGTATAGTGGAAAGTTTTGTTTTGCACACAGTACAGGCAGATCATATCATACAAAGACATACAGATCATAGGGTGGTTTAACAGAGCGAGAAATACAAGCTACGGCTATAAAGAAGGTGTACAAAAAGCAAGATCAACGTTAGATTTGAAATCTGAGAGGTCCATTCAGAATTCTAATAACAGCAGGGAAGAAGCTGTTCTTGAACCTGTTAAACATGAGTTTTAAAGTCATGCCTCACGCAGGTCCCAGCATCCAATGAAAGATCCCATACCCACAACCAATAACACTAATGTAATATATAAAACACCATGCAAGGATTGTGAAAGACTTTATACTCCAATACAACCAACCAAGAATGGACAACCACACTGGAACAAGCCATCACCATACAACAACAAAAGACTAGAACAAAAAAGAATTGCCCTACAAGAAATGCTATCCAAACTCACCCACAGCAATGACACAGAAAACACAGAAACATGGATCAAGAACACCTCAGACCAACACTTACAGACACTGAAAAGACAGTCCTAGTATGGGGACTGAATTACAACTACAGCGACACCAGAAAAACAGACTTCCTGGCTGCCATGGAATCAACACTAAAGAACAACAAACTCATGGAGGGAATACAACAGACCTTCAGACAGATGATAGTCCAAACACTGAGTGGAAAAGGTAAATGGTACACATTCGATACAGAAGAGAAGACAAACTCAAGAAAGACAGAAACATTGTAATCTTACCAGCAGACAAAGGGTGCATGACAGTAATCCTTAATAGAGCCCAATACATTGAGAAAGCTAATGCACTACTAGATACCGACACCTACCAACAGATGGCGATAGAACCAACACCACAGTTAGAGAACTGGATCAAAACAACCCTGAAGAAATTACACAACTCAGGAGATATCAGCAAGACAGGCTACCAAAAAATAAAGCCAGAGGGATCCAACACACCCCACTTCTATGGACTCCCCAAGGTACACAAGCCAGGCGGCCCTCTCAGACCCATTGTCTCACTACCAGGTATGCCAACATATAGACTTGCCAAAGAACTACAACAGAAACTGAAATAATTAGTAAACAATACTACCCACACTATCCACTCCTCCCAATAATTCCTCAACATCATCACGGACACCAGACTAAAATGGGATGAGATAATTATATCCTTAAAGTAACAGCACTATTTACATCCATAAACATCAACCTGGCTAAAGGGACAATTGCCACACTGCTGGATGAATCAGGAAGGCAGGCACTCCATGGCACCAACAGTATTAAGGACAGCACCCTGAAACTGCTGGATCGGTGCCTCACAACCCACTTCACCTTCAACGGCCGTATATTCAAACAAATTAATGGAACACGACTGGGATCCCCAATATCAGGGCTGATAGCAGAAGCGGTAATGCAAAGGTTAGAATGGATAGCGCTCCCCACTATCCAACCCAAACTCTGGGTCTGCTATGTAGGTGACACTGTGATTATCAAATGCACAAGACTAGAAGAAACCCATCGACACAAATAACATCCTCACCGGAATAAAATTCACAAAAGAGAACAATAACTAAATACCCTTCCTAGACATAATGGTGGAACGTAAGAACAACAGGGAACCCCAGACTATCGTATATGGAAAGACAACACATATGGGCCAGATACTTAATTACACCAGCAACCACCCCAACACCCATAAACAGAGCTCCATCAAGACATTATTCAAATGAGCCACAACACCCTGCAGCAATCCGGAACTGCGCAGAGCAGAAAAGGAACACTTGTACAGAGTTTTTAACAGGAACGGAGACCCAAAAAGCACAATCCGCCATTAACTTCATGACAGACCACAACCTGAAGACACAACACGGCCAGACACTCTAGTCACCCTACCGTACATCAGAGATGGCCACAAGACTACACAGACCCCTAGGTGTCAGTGTGGTCCACAAACCAACAACCTCCTGACGTCAGTTACTGACAAACGTAAAGAATCTCATACCCACAACCAATAAAACTAACATAATATATAAAATGTCATGCAAGGACTGTGAGAAACATTACTTGGGCCAAACTGGAAAAAAACTGACAATAAGGATACATGAACTCCAACTAGCCACAAAAAGACACGACCAATTCTCACTGGTCTCAATACACACGGACAAAGAAGGACATGAATTCAACTGGGACAACACATCCATAATAGCACAAACCAAACAGAGACATGCCAGGGAATTCCTGGAAGCCTGGCATTCCAACCAGAACTCCATCAACAAACACATCAAACTGGACCCGATATACAAACCACTGAAGAACAGAACAGGAAATGATGCCAACCACCCCAGCAAACCAAGGCATACAAATAACAAGTAGGACAGAACACCAATGCTTCACCAGGGGGTGCACTTACGGTGTTACCTAGCAGGGAGATGAAACATCTGCAACCAAACACACCATGCAGCCAGCAAGTCTACAACCTCATCCACAACCCGAGCTACAAATCTTCTCAACAACTTTAATTCCAACCTTGATAGAAAAATTCCCACTTACATATTTCAATGATGATTCCTGAAATAACTGCACAGAGGCCAGTATCCTCTCACCAAGTCACCCTGCCGTGGCCGTGGCCGTGGCCGTGGCCGTGGCCGTGGCCGTGGCCGTGGCCGTGGCCATGGCTAGCCAGCCCAGAGTCAGTCCCCTGGACTGCGGAGATTCTAAATCCCCTGTTTATATTGGTCAGCCAGGGCTTCCTGATTAGCCCAGGTTAGTAATCCCAATCAAGGATCTCAGTCAACAAGATCCACCTGGTTCCAATCACTACAATTCCCAATCGAATTAGATACACAGAGGATCAGTGAAAGTGCTGAAGAAGGCTGTTCGACCCATCCTATTTCTATGCTGGCTCTCTGAATGGGAATTTCAATTCAGTGATTTGCATTGGTTTTCAGTTTCCTTGTAGAGGCCACAACACCAAAATGGCTTTCAAATTGCAGCAAGTTCCAACATAAAAACCCACATGATCTGTGTGAGCAAATACCTATTAGTGCAATGAATGCGATTTAGTTACTGGAAAACAAAACTCAAACTATGTACTGTGTTTTTTAAACAAATTTGGACAAGACACAAAGCAAAAACTCCTTGTTTCCCAGCAAATTAACAACTAGTGTCACTTTGCACTTCTATAGATTATCCAGATTGAAACCACTCCAAAAACTGTGCTTAAGAAAGAACCTGTTGCAAATACTTGCGCATTGCTATTTTACCAACTGGAGTTCAGACTATATTACTCAGCGAGTTCGGCCTCATTGCAGAGCTCATTCCAAAGTGACACATGGTTTAAAATAGTTTTAATAACTTCAATAACCTTTAATATGAAAACAAACTTTTTTTTGCAATTGGCACTCAGGGTGAATCATGAAACACTCACAGGAGTGTTGTTGTGGTGACAGGGAACTGGATTTTTTAAGGACTATGTTTGGAATCTTTGTTCTAAATGTTTGAGATGGACTTGAATCACCTGTAAGTCAATCTTTAATGAGACCAAATAGGAAGGTTTCTGCAATGTGTCAAAAATAATGAGTACAGAAGGGAGATATGTTTTTTTGGCAGTTTTTGGAATCCCATGCAGGTCATTAATAAGGAATTCTAAGAATTAGATATTCTAATATGTAGCTCTGCTGACAGGATAGCCATTTCAAACACAACACCTACTGTTTTTATTCTTCTGAATCTGACACTGCACTAAAGCAGCACTATGTAACAATATAAACACACAATTGAGTTCATTAACTGAGAGAATGCATAATGAATGCTCAAGTTCAATATAAAATCTAAAAATAGCAAACCACAGTACCACAGACGGCTTGACGTTATATATTTTTAAGCTGGAGCCACTGGGCTTTGGCTGACACACTCAAGTGCCTTCCATCAAACCAATTCTGGGCTCCTCGAGAGAACAGATCAGAGACCCCAGTATTCTATCATGGGGGAAGAATGAAACAATTTTGTGGTCAATCATTAAATATATTTACAAGAGGCTATCAATGTATTTTTAACCAAAGAACATCAAAATTTATTACACAGAAAAAACAAACAGGAACTATTTTACACGAACGAGAATTATTTGTCATAATCTTCCGACAATTATCAGAAATAAACATTCAACCCTTTAAGTCTCAACAATAACCTAACAGATATTCAAGCCATTATGATGGGTACTTTGTTTCCACTTTAAAGTTCCTTGTTGAGAAGATAGGGCTGTACTTGGGGTTTTTTCTGCAGATTTCTGCGTTCTACTCAATGCTAATTCTTTGATGTGGAGGTGCTGGTGTTGGACTGGGGTGGACAAAGTCAGAAATCACATGACACCAGGTTATAGTCCAACAGGTTTCTTTGAAATCACAAGCTCCGACATCTCCTGACTTTTGACTTCGCTAATTCTTTAGTTAACGTTTCTTCCTGAGACACTTAAATAAACTTTCTTTTTCTGAGATTTGGCAATGATGCCTTGCATTCAGATATATTTGAGGAGGCAGAATTAATTCTGGAGAGTGTTTTTCATGGATATGGTTGTACAGACTTTGCACAGGGTACAACAGAAGCAGAAAAGACACACACGGATCATCTGCATAGGCTGGGCTGACATATTGAAATATGAAGGAATTGTACAATGAACAGCTGAAAGTTGAGAAGTGTTGTGACATTGCAATTCCATATTTCAAAGTTTACAACGAGGAAGTCTGAGAACTGTTGACCAACTCTCAACCTCTGGTTGGAGACATTGGACCTAAAAATAGAGCACAATATCATATTGACATCACCTCCAATTGTTCATGTTTTCACATTCCAGTTTATTTAAGCCAGCAAAGATAGAACTGCAAACATCAATCAAAACTCAAAAATTTCAAAGATGTATCTTATTGATTCCATTGCATCTGAACAAATTTGTGCAAAACTGTTAATTACTGCTAAAGACACCCCTACACCACTCACAGAACACAAAATGGAACTAAATCCTGCCCTTCTTAACCGTCACAAAATAGAAACATAAATCAAACCTATAGCTGTACATGGCCACTTTAGAGGCCAGGTTTATAAATAATAAAAATAACCGTATCTCATGAGCCTTCATCACACAACAAAGAACTGGAACAAGGAGATTCCAATAATCAGGAAATACTGATTGGCTCAGGACTCTTTCTGGTAAATAGAAGACTGATGGGTGACCTAGTAGAGATTTTTACATAAAAAGTGCTTTGATCGAGGTCAATGTGGGAAAGATATTTGCATTCTCAAGGTCTTATATATAAAGGTAAATAAGTCATTTTGGTAATTTGGAATCTGAGCATTGCTGAAGAAAAGATATATTTTCTCAAAGTGTTTCATCTTGTACTCAGTTCACAATATATTAATTCAGAAGCAAGCCAACATTTATATAAGATTGCTGATTGGTTGGTAAATGCATTATGATTGGTTGGGGCATTAACATGGAGAATGCACTATTTAATGCAGATTGATAGTTAACTGCCAGGTTTTCTTTAAAGTTAAGTCAGCCAAATAGGTCAATTGTGATTGGTCAGCGCACTGTCCATTTAAATGAACCAGCAAATGGCTGTCTCCTATTTTGTCAAATTGAAATAGGTACAGAATGTGTGTGTGTTCTTTCTTTCTGCAATGCACAGGGCCCTATGTATTAATGCATTCGTGGGATATGGGTGTCATTGGCTGGGCCAACATTTATTACCCATCCCTAATTGCCCTTGAGAAGGTGGCAGTGAGCTGCCTTCTTGAACCACTGCAATCCATGTATTGGAGTCAGAATCATAATGCTGTTAGAGATGGGATTCCAGGATTTTGACCCAGTGACAGTGAAGGAACGGCAATATATTTCCAAGTCAAGATGATGAGTGAGTTGGTTGCAGGGTCCAGGACATGCCAGTTTGCTACACTGTGAGCTCGCTTGACAATCCTAAACTGGTTTTTGGCATAATTCTTCATATATAGAGCCATTGAGTCATAAAGACGTAGAGTCCTATAGCACGGAGACAGGCCCTTCAGCCCGAACTGGTCTGTGCCGACCAAAATGTTCACCCACGTTAACCCCATTTTCCTGCACTTGGCCCATATCCTTCTAAACCTTTCCTATCCATGTATTTGTCCAAATGTCTTTTAAAAGTTGTTAATGTACCCGCCTCATCCACTTCCGCAGGCAGCTCATTCCATATGCGTACCACCCTCTGTCTAAAAAAAAGTTGCCCCTCAGGATCCCATGTATTCTTTCCCCTCTTACCTTAAACTGATGCCCTCTAGTCCTCGATTCCCCAAACCCTGGGAAAAAGACTGAGTGCATTCATCCTATCCAAGCCCTTCATGATCTTATACACTTCTATAAGATCCCAAATCAGTCTCCTACACTCTAAAGAAGAAAGTCCTAGCCTGTCCAACCTCTCCCTATAACTCAGTCCCTTAAGTCCTTGCAAAATGTTTGTAAGTTTCTTCTGCACTCTTTCCAGTTTAATAACATCCTTCCTCGAGCAACGTGACTAAAACTGAACATAATACTCCAAGTGCAGCCTCGCCAATGTCCTGTACAACTGCAACATAACGTCCCAACTTCTGTACACAATGCCCTGACTGATGAAGGCCAGTGTGCCAAAAGCCTTCTTCACTGCCCTGACTACCTGTGACTCCACTTTCAGAGAACCATGCATCTGAATTCCAACGTCCCTCTGTTCCACTACACTCCTCAAGGCCCTACCATTCACTGTGTAACTACTACCTTGATTTGACTTTCCAATATGCAACACCTCACACTTATTTATATTAAACTTAATTTGCTATTTCTCGGCCCACTTCCCCAGCTGACCAAGATCCTGCTGCAATTTCTGATAACCTTCCTCACTGTACACGATACCGCCTATTTTAGTGTCATCTGCAAAATTACTCATTATGCCTTGTACATTCTCATCCAAATCATTGATATAGATAACAAACAGCAATGGGCCCAGCACCGACCCCTGAGGCACACCACTAGTCACAGGCCTCCAGTCCGACAAACATCCTTCCACTATTACTCTCTGCTTCCTCCCAATTTGCCAGCTCTCCCTGGATTCCACGCAATCTAACCTTCCAGAGCACCCTACCATGTGGAACCTTATCAAAGGCCTTACTGAAATCCATATAGACTGCATCTACCACCATGTCCTCATCAACCTTCCTGGTCACTTCATGAAAGAACTCTAACAAATTTGTGAGGCATGATCTCCCATGCACAAAGCCATGCTGACTGCTCCTAATCAAGCCCAGCCTTTCTAAATGCATCTATATCTTATCCCTCAGAATCTTCTCATGAAACTTACCTACCACAGATGTTAGGCTTACTACAAGTTCCATGTAAGACTGCCAGTTAGGCTCACTGTGTGATGCTCTCTACCTACAGCACATGGACTGCAGCAGTTCAAGAAGGCAGCTCACCACCACCTTCTCAAGGGGCAACTAGGGACAGGCAATAAATGCTGGCCCATACAGCGATGCCCATGTCCCGTGAGAGAAGACAGGAAAAAAAACTTGTTTCTACTGGAGTTACATATATTAAAAAATGTATTGAAGAGGTGAAAGTATGAAACCTACTTTCAACTTGAAGGTTAAGGGGAGATTAGTTCCTGTGCACAAGGTAGTCACTGATGAGTGAACAAGAGGCCCTGGCAAATACTTTGAGGTCATGTGTCTAAATCTAACTAACAGATGGTGAAATTTGAATTCAATTAATACATTTGGATTTATTGATAAATTTGGATGCCTTTTAGAGTAGGAAATATGCTGTCCTTACCCAGTTTGGCCAATATGTGACTCCAGACCCACTGTAATGTGACTGACTCTTAACTGCCCTCCCGAATACCCTAAAAAAAACACTCATTTCAAGGGCAATGAGGGATAGGCAACAAACACAGGCTTTGATAGTGATGCCCACATCCCATGAAGGAAAAAGTGAAGAATGAAATAGATGGATATTTTGATCGGGGTAGGGAGGGAGGAGTTTTCTGGGGAACAGAAACATGGGCAGAGACAGATTGAGACAAAATGGCTTATTTCTACAGTGTAAATGGAATGCAGATCGTGGCTGAAGGAATTCTGAATGTTAACAGGCAGCTCAATGTATTTTGCATGAGGAGCAGCTGATCTTGAGACTGATAGTTGTATCATTGGAGATGTCACACACAGTCACCTTGAAAGAAAAAATGGAATAGATACATGTAGATAAAGTTTTATTCGGTTCCTCTGGGAAAGCGACAGATGTGATAATGGAATTCAAAATCAGTTTTCAATTGGTACAAAATCCAGGTCTACACTGTGTACTGCTATCAGTTTCTTCAGGCCTTGTAACCAAATAAATGGGCCTTACAAATACTGCTGGAGGCTCCAACCCTAAATCACCATCAAATATTTGTACTGACTATTGAAGAGGTGGGAGGAACATAATCACAAGACCCACTTCTGTCCTATCACTTCCAAGGATAAATGCAGAAACAGGAAGGGCACTAAGTTTCTCCTGAAACAATTTCTGTCACTTTTCACTTGAGTTAGTCTGTGATGCAAAATAAATTATGTGGAAAATCCTGTCCAAACCAATGCAGGAGTATAATCGCCTCTGATATTACTGCTTCAATACTTTCTCAGTACAAGGTAGAATCACCATGCTCCTGCTCTCTCATTGGAGAGAGACAACTGATGTTGGTATTAACCTGAGGGCCACCACACCTTAAACAAGGGGAGAGGTTGAGTTGGGAAGCCTCAGCCAGTGCAAAAATATAACACACTGTTAGTGTCGCTCTGCATTGCAAGCCAGCTACCCCAGCTAACTGAGTCAACCAACGTTCAGATATTGCAGAAATAAGATATGGAACATCAATCAATGAACTCATTGCTCCTCAGATTACATTCTGGAATTTTATCAGTTCCTATTTTATCAAAAACAAATGTTTTGTACAATCTTTCCAATCTTCCTTTCACCATGACAAACAAGTCGGCCGTATATAAGTTGGTCGCATTCACATCTGAGTCAGAATCTTTCTGACTCAAGGTCAGAGCTCAGCCTGACGTGCCAGGGCAGTACCGTGGCAGTGTTGCACCATCAGAGAGGTCATCTTTCAGATGAAATGTAAAACACCATGGCCTGACCCAGCCCTTAAGTGGATGTGTAAGATCCCACGGCACTGTTTCAAAGAAGAGCAGGGGATCTATCCCAAGTGTCCTGACTAACATTTATCCCTCAGTTAATGTCACAACGGATGATCTGGACTTTATCACATTACTGCTTGTGGGATCTTGCTATGTAAAAACTGCAGTTTCCCATGTTACAGCAACGGCCACATGCTGAAAGTATTTAATTGACTGTAACATTCCACTGGGCACTTGCTGCTCATACAAGACACAATGAGTCTTTCTTACTCTTTATAGAATGGGAATACAGACACTCAAACAATACTGAGCGTAGGCAAAGCCATTGCTGAGAGCAGGAACATTTCCTATTCTCGCCTATCACTTTGATGAAGGCACCAACTCTAAGATGAAGGGTGAAAGAGTTTTATGAGAAGATTGCAGAAAGATTCCAGTGAATGTTACCAGGAAGTATTGACATGTGGAAAACATTGTCACCGTATTAAGAATACAGTGGAATCATTATCTCTGTGTAGCTCACATACATGTCTATGAAGAGCATGGGGAGGTTAGACCAAACAACACCTCTCAGCTTGTTCACTTTGCATCTGAGCATGTTAAATATTAATAAGCATTAATGGAATGCTGAAGCATCTACAAACAGAAAACAGAACAGAGATACTTACAAGGCACATTCAACAAACAATCACTAATGCGAAATTTTCAACACTTTAAAGCAATCACAGGCAAATTTCAAAGAAGTGGTAAGGAAACTATTGGAGAAAATTCAAAAAGATAATTAATCTCCTGTCAGGAAGGCAAGGTTTGATCAGGGATAGTCAGCATGGCTTGTCAGATGGAGGCCAGGCCGAACAAATTTGACCGAAGTTTTCGAGAAGACAATGTGTGCAGATGAGGGTAGTGCACTTGTTCTAATTTATATAGATTTCTGCAAGGCATTGAACAAGGTCCCACATGGGAAACTGATAAAGAAGGTAAAAACTCATGTGATCCAGGGTAACTTAGCAAGCTAGATTCAAAATTAGCTTGGTGACAGGACACAGAGGGTGGTGATAGAAAGCTGTTTGTGTGACCAGAACCCGGTGTGGAGCAGTGCACCACAGGGATCAGTGCTGGGTCCCTCGGTGTTTGTGATATTTGTAAATGATGTGGATGAGGATGTGGGAGGGATGGTAAGTAAGTAAGTTTGTGGATGACACAATGATTGGCCAGGTGATTGACAGTGAGGAGGAAGGCGTTATGTTACAGGAGGATATAAACAGATCGGTTAGATGGGCAGATCAGTGGAAGATGGAATTTCACCCTGAAAACTGTGAGGGGATGCACTTCAGAAGAAGGAACATGACTAAGGGAGTACTCAATGAATGGCAGGACCCGAGGGAGCTCAGAGGAACAGAGGGATCTTGGGTTCTTGTCCGTAGATCCCTGAAGGTGGAAGGACCAATTAAAAGGCTGGTTACCTCCTCCTTTCTCACTATCCAAGGACTAAGACACACCTCCAGGTGAAGCAGCACATGAGCTGTACTTCGCTCAATATGGTCTACTGTATTCATTGTTCACTTTGCCAAACACCTACGCTCTGTCCATAAAAATGACCCTGGGCTTCCTGTTACCTACTATTTCAACACACCACTGTTTTCTCTGGCCATCATCTCTGTCTCAGGGTTGCTGCAGTGTTCCAGCCAGGCTCAGCACAAGCTACAGGAACAGCACCTCATTGTCTAGCAGGGTACCTTACAGCCTTCGGGACTCACCGTAGTATTTATCAATTTCAGAACATAAATAGCCCGCTCCATGGTTGTTACACACCCCTGAGTTTCTCCAGCAGTTTCTGATTTGGCATTGGGGACACTTGTCTTTGTCAAACATGGCATAGATTAAGAGCAGGGAGTTTATTTTGGAGCAGTACAGGACTTTGGTTCGGCCACAGCTGGGGTACTGTGTGCAGTTCTGGTCCCCAAACTATAGGAAGGATGTGATTGCACTGGAGGGGGTGAAGAGGAGATTCACCAGGATATTACAAAAACAAAAATTGCTGGAAAAGCTCAGCAGGTCTGGCAACATCTGTGAAGAGAAATCAGAATTATTTGATTTACAGCATCCATAGCTTTTTTCGGTTTTCACCGGGATGTTTTCTGGGATTGGGGCAGTTTGGCGATGAAGAGAAGCTGGATAAGCTCGCGTTGTTTTCTTTAGAGTAGAGAAGGTTGAGCAGGGATAAAAAAGAAAGCCAGAAATTGTTGGAGAAACACAGTAGGTCTGGCAGCCTGTATGGAGAGAAATCAGAGTTAACGTATTGGGTCCAGTGACCCTTCCTCAGAACGGTGGAGGGGGCCCTGATAGAGGTGTGTAAGATTGTGTGTGGCATGGACAGGCTGGATAGGAATCAACTGTTCCCTTTATGGTCTTATGCTAATGATAGAAAGTGTGTGAATGGTTCTAAACAAAAGTGACATTCTGTTAATGAAGCCATCCCCCTTTTTAACGCCTGACTTTTTAATTTGTCACTCCGTTTTATCAATGTGGTGAGTGAATGACAATATTATTTTTAGTGAAGCTTTTCAGTGATAGGAAACCAAAGGAGCCTGAACCTCATTGGCTGATTCCATCTTCCCATTTAATATTCCATTTCTGCCCAGGATGTTGCCTGGACCCATTTATAAATTCCATCCTTTCCCTCTTTAGATGTGTTGTCCAGGGCAGCACTCTAGAAATAGTTGCACTACATTGGCCACACTCCTTGTAACTGGACCCTGAGGAGCTGCTGTACTTTAAAAACCACTTACTTTAAAATGTGTATTTATCCCAAAGGAGAGGGTGAGGGCGTACAAGGTTACAAGAAAATCTTTGAGGTCTACACTGACTGTTATTGCTCTACTTATTCTCTAAAATTGGCAAAGAAAGGAAAATTCTCTCCCTTGAATCCTCAACGGTACTACTTGCCAACAATTTACACGCAATTCACAACATAAACTGACTCATTAGGAGAAGACTTGGTTTTAAACATTCATTTTGTTCCAATCTTATTGTATCTCCTGTTGCTTTTTGTTTTGGCAGAAATCTAATATAAAACCACCAGACCATGAAGTTTAAGAGCAGAGGTAGGCCATTCAGCCCATCTAATAGCTTTATAGCTTTAAATTGAGGGATGATAGATATAGGACAGATGTCAGAGGTAGGTTCTTTACTCAGAGAGTAGTAAGGGCGTGGAATGCCCTGCCTGCAAAAGTAGTAGACTCGCCAACTTTAAGGGCACTTAAATGGTCATTGGATAAACATATTGATGATAATGGAATAGTTTAGGTTAGATGGGCTTCAGATTGGTTTCACAGATCGGCGCAACATCGAGGGCCGAAGGGCCTGTACTGCGCTGTAATGTTCTATGTTCTATGTTCTATGTTCTAATCTGCTCTGCCATTCGATGAGATCATGGCTGATCTGATAATCCCCAATTCCACTCTCCTGCCTTTTCCCCACAATCTTTGATTCCCTTACTGATTAAAAATGTTTAAAAATCTTTCTATCTCAGCCTTGAATATAATTAAAGCCTCAACAGCCCTCAGCGATAAAGAATTGCACAAATTCACTACCAAGTGAGAGAAAAGAAATTTTCTTCTCATCTCAGTCTTAAATGAATATCCCCTTATTCCGAGACTATGCCCTTTGGTCCTAGACTCTCCCATGAGGGGAAACAATCTTTCTGCATCTACCTTTCCCAGTCCCCAAAGAATCTTATATGTTTCAATAAGGTCACCTCTCATTCTTCTCAACTCCAACAAGTACAGGCCCAATCTACTCAACCTCTCCTCATAAGACAGTCCCTCCATTCCTGGTATCAGTCAAGTGGACCTTTTCTGAACTGCCTCCAATGACAGCGTACTTTTCCATAGATAAGGGGCCCAAAACTGTTCACAATATTCCAGCTGTGGTCTGCCTTGTATATTTTAGCAAACCTTCAGAGAAATTTCAACACTTGCAAAAGGTTTAAGTGCTGACGGTAATTCAGAAAATTAATGTTCTTAATTGTGAAAAGACACTTGCAGAATTTAACTTTCACACTTTTGAGGAAAGGTACACCAAATGGGAACCAGAACAAGTAATCAGTTCTAATAAATGGAGGCAAGCTACTTAACATGGATTCTGAGAATTAATTCGTGGACGGTGCATTCAGTTAAGAATGCTTGAAACTAGATGTTTGTTTGATCTCCTGCTGGATAATGAACATAAGAAGCAGTTACAGAAAATGCTGGAGAAACTCAGCAGGTCTTGCAGCATCTGTATAGAGAAACAGAATGAGCGCTTCAAGTCCCAGAATGTGAAACAGCTAACGATTGCAGGAGTCCTTCAAAGTGAAAATGGATAGATGTAGTGATAAGAGGAGCTAATCTTTCCATAGCCAGTCAGATACATATGCTCCCAAATATTGGCATACCAATTAGAGTGAGATATTGGTAATGTATGCTGTGGTACATTTTCTGTCATTTGTCCATTTATCAATGTTACCATTCAGAATGGTATACATTTCTATGGTTTAGTGTTGCTGAGATATGGAGACAAAAATAGAAATTGTTCAACCTGAAATGTTAACTCTGATTTCTCTCCACAGATGCTGCCAGACCTGCTGAGCTTTTCCAGCAACTTCTGTTTTAATCTTTGATTTACAGCATCTGCAGTTCCTTGGGCTTTAATGAGATATGGAGGAATAGCCTTGAAACTACAATTTACAAGATTGAAGTTGAGCGCCAAGTACATTTACATGACATCCACCCTGCGAATTTAACTGAAGAGCTAACCTGTTTAAAATAAATAGGTAACATGAGTTTAAAAAAGCAGAGGGATGCATGTCATATGAACAGAGAAGCCATCTGAGCTGCCTTCATTCAAATGTGTAACGTATCCTAATTTGTGCCACTCCCTGTAATCGAGATGATTCGCAGTGAAGTATCTAATCAGACAGAATACAAGCAAATTACTAATTATAATGACAATAAGTAGCTGATTAATTTCAGTAAGTCACAGAGGTAATTCCAAAATAAAAGCAGTGACTGTTAAAATTCACTAAAATTAATGGGTAATGTAAGGAAGTTGCCTTGCGTTCAGAAACGTTTTACTGACACACTTCTATGTCTTTTATTGTCCGTGTACATTACACACTCCTCATATTTGCTCAAGCTGATAGAATCTTTCACAGCAAAAAGGTAAAGTCTCCGTGGTGTTACCAGACCACAGGGCTGCCCTCTCATTACAGAGAGATAGATGACTAGTGGGGGTTTAACCTGAGGGTCACGGTGCCTCAGGCGAGGGGAGAGGTTGAGAAGGAGAGTTCTTCATGGTCACCTCAGCCAGTGTGGGAATTGAACCCACACTGTTGGCATCACTCTGCATTGTAACCTGATAATAAAATAATTAAATAATATTAAATAATTACTAATAATCTTCTATGAACAAATCTACTCAGGCGACATGAAATCTAGCCAGGAAGAATTGGACTAAGGATTATTTATTCATAGAAACATAGAAGGTAGGAGCAGGAGGAGGCTATTCAGCCCTTCGACCCTGATCAACTATTCATCACAATCATGGCTGATTGTCCAACTCACTAGCCTGATCCTGCTTTCTCCCCTTAACCTTTGATCCCATTCATCCCAAGTGCTATATCTAGTCACCTCTTGAATACATTCAATGTTTTGGTATCAACTATGTCCTGTGGTAATGAATTCCTTAGGCTCCTCATCTCCGTCCTAAATCATCTACCCCGAATCCTCATACTGTGACCCCTGGTTCTGTACACACCCACCATCGGGAACATCCTCCCTGCATCTACCCTATCCAGTCCTGTTAGAATTTTATAATTCTCTATGAGATTCCCCCCTCATTCGTCTGAACTCCAGCAAAAAAATCCCAATCTAGTCAATTTCTCCTCATACGTCAGACCCGCCATCCCCGGAATCAGTCTGGTAAAACTTCGCTGCACTCCCTCAAGAGCAAGAGCATCCTTCCTCAGAAAAGGAGACCAAAACTGCACACAATAGGGCGGCAGGGTGGCTCAGTGGTTAGCACTGCAGCCTCACAGCGCCAGGGGGCCGTGTTTGATTCCAGCCTCGGGTGACTGTTTGTGTGGAGTTTGCATATTCTCCCCGTGTCTGCGTGGGTTTCCTCCAGGTGCTCCGGTTTCCTCCCGCAGTCCAACGATGTGCAAGCTAGGTGGATTGGCCATGCTATAGTGTTCAGGGGTTTGTGGGTTATAGGGGGATAGGTCTGAGTGGGATGCTCCAAGGGTCAGTGTGGACTTGTTGGGCCGAAGGGCCTGTTTCCACACTGTAGGGATTCTATGATTCTATGACAATATTCCAGGTGTGGTCTCACCAAGGCCCTGTATAACTGCAACAACACATCTCTGCTCCTGTACACAAAACCTCTCGCAATGAAGGCCAACATACCATTTGCCTTCTTTACCCCCTGCTGCACCTGCATGCTTACCTTCAGCAACTGGTGCACAAGGACACCCAGGTCCCACTGCACACTCCCCTCTCCCAATGTACAGCCATGCAGGTAGTAATCTGCCTTCTTGTTTTTGCTTCTGAAGTGAATAACCTCACATTTATCCAAATTATACTGTATTTGCCATTGATTTGCCCACTCACCCAAACTATCGAGATCATGCTGAAGGATCTCCACATCCTCATCACAGTTCACCCTCCCACCCAACTTGGTATCATCTACAAACTTGGAGATGTTACAATTTGTTCCCTCATCCAAATCATTATATTGTGACTAGCTGGGGTGCCAGCACCAATCCCTAGGGCACCCCAATAGTTACTGCCTGCCAATTTGAAATGGACCATTAATTGCTACTCTTCATTTCCTCTCTGTCAACCAGTTTCCCATCCATCTCAGTACACTCTCCCCCAATCCCATGTGCTTTAATCTTGCATTATTTCATCTTTTATTATTTGGTCATTTATTATCAGGGCAGTCTTGTGCCTCTTGAATTTTAAAATTTTAAAGTTCTTGGGCAACTCTCAAGTTGCCGCATCAATGGGACTAAGACAGATGCCACCAGAAGTGACCTCCTACTCCTTTGCCTGGTTGGGGCTGCTTTTGATGCCTTCTCATACACGTCGTATTGAAAGCAATGCCATGGATAAAAGGAGCTTGTCATACACCCACCAGATTGTACAGTCTAAACAGATCAAATAATTGCACCTTATCATGACTGGAGACAGTCAGTTCCTTAACTGTCAATGTCTTCATTCATTCCCAGGTTCAACCAACCACATCGACTGGGATTTAAACAGTGATGTTCACATCCAAGAGGTCCATCACAACAGTTTCACGAAACAACATGTACCACCAAGACAACAAGGACATTGGGTGTGCAAAGAGACTTGTGGGTTCGGCACATTGTTCTTTAAAATGTCACAAATAAGTGCAGAAAATAATCCAGAAAGCTAACGGAATGCTGGCCTTTACATCTAAAGGACTGGAGTATGAGGATGTACAAGTTATACTGTAGTTCTACAAAGCCCTGGTTAGACCCCACTTGGACATTGTGAGCAGACTGGGGCACCACACCTGTAGAAGGATGGATTGGCCTTGGAGGGAGTACAGTGTAAGTTTACAAGAACGATACCTGGACTTTGGGGCAAAGTTAGAAGGAGAGATTATACAAATTAAGCTTGTATTTTTCTAGAATTTAGAAGGTTAAGCAGTGATTTGATGGAAGTCTTCAAGATACTAACAGGGAAATATAGATCAGATAAAGATAAACTATTTCCACTAGTTGGAGATTCTAGAACTAGGGGCATAGTCTGAGAAATTAGGGTCAGCCAGTTCAGGAGAGACGTTAGGAAGCACTTACACACACAAAGGGTGGGAGAGCTTTGGAACTCTTATCCACAAATTGCAGTGGATGATGGAACAGCTGCTTATTTTAATTCGGTGATGGATAATTTTTTGATAAACAAAACTATTAAGGGATATAGGCCAAAGGCAGTTATATGGAGTTAAACCTCAGATTAGCCATGATCTCGCTGAATGACAGAATAGGCTCAATGGGCTGTATTGTCTACTTCTGTTCCTATGTTCCTATGACGTATCAGACCAAGGACTGATGATTGACTAAAGAAGTTTCCCCCATCAGTACTGGGACTGTCCATGGAGTCCTGATGTTCCAGGTTTGAAACCTCACTTTGAGGGAGTGGCAGATACCTGGGTGTGGGATCCTTCAGTGCAGGGTGGCTGTTACCACAGGATCCCAATGGAGCTGGGTCTTGGTCCCAAGGCAAGGAAAGCTGAGCCTGATGGGAAGCTAGGCTCCACTGCATGCACAGGAGAAGGAGGAGGCTCCAAGGAGAGTCTTAAAAGATGAAGGTAAAGTAAAGAGGCAGGAAGCTTTAGAGAGTGAATTATCTTGACATTCCCTGTCCATTGCAGAGTCTCAGTAATATCAACCTGGTTTAAATGGAGTTCACTTAAAACTAAGCAAAGATCATTCAAATGTAACTCTGTGAGAGCTGAGCTGGACTACTCTTGACTTCCTAAGTTACCCATCCTTTGATGTAAATAATGCCCACTGTACAATCAAGCTGAGGATGCCTACTTCATATTGGGGCTTGGATGGAAGGCAGGTGGTAGGTAGATACACACACACATACACACACACACATACACGCACATACACACACATATTCACATGTGCACACACACAGACCCACACACATAGACACATAAACATACACACATACGTATTTGTCCACACGCAAACAGAGACCCACACACACAGACATATAAGTATACACACACCCACACATATGCACACACACAACGCATGCACACACACCCAGATGCACACACACAATTAAAGGAATCCACAAAGCCCTTCTGGAGAATCCCAGTTCCCCTCGGTACCATCAGTACCAGCATTGAGCAACACACTGGCTTTATGGCAATAGGTCTGAGAAAGGGCAGGAAAGTGGACATGAGGAACATCAGAACAATCATGACCTTATTGAATGACGGAGCAGACTCAGGGGGGTTGAATGGCCTGCTCCTGGTTCAAAGGGGCTATGTTCATGCCTTCCAAAACTTAGAACTTCATGTGGTGTCCTACCAGCCACAAGTGTACCCTCACTGGGATGGCGATAATTTCTAGCAGCGAGGATTCACTGATGGTTTGTTGGGGCAGTGGGTAGTAGTGGAGAATCTCTGGACTGAGTGTTGACTGACAGGTACTCAGCTGCTAATCCTCCCAGCCTGTCCCCACCATTCCCTGGAGTGAAAGCAGGTGTATTCAGAATTTCCAAAAGATGCCTACTTAGAAAAAGGAAATCTGAGGTAACCTGCAGCCTGTTCTAAACAGTGAGTGGTCAGGAGGGGATCATTCAAAAATCCACTATCAGAGAGACATATTTCCCCAAAACACAGCCAATTCCATCTGCCAAGGCATACACTGGCTCAGCTCTGGACCTACCACAGTGCCAGTTAAACACATGTCACTCAGAATCATCATGTAATCACCTTGTCCAGTTACTTCCTAAAATCTCAACAACACTGCACTTAAACACATATTAAATGCAGGTATGAATACGAATAATTAATTCACAAAATGTCAGTGAACTTCCTTAAGAATCCAGTTAAATCGTTAACATGATTTTCAATTTCTCTACGAGGTGCGTTCTCTGTAAACAGTTTGGGTAATGTATATGGAGGGCTATGGATGCATTTGGTCTACCTGACTGGCATGGTGGCTCAGTGTTTACCACCACTGCATCACAGTGTCAGGGACCTGGGTTTGATTCCACCCTCAGCAACTGTCTGTGTGGAGTTTGCACATTCTCCCTGTGTCTGTGTGGGTTTCCTTGGGCTGCTGGTTAGCTGGATTGGCCACAGAAAATGGAGAGTTACAGGAATAGGGTAGGGGAGTGGGTCTGGGCAGGGTGCCCTTTGGAGGATCAATGTGGACTTGATGGGCCACATGGCCTGCTTCCTTACTGTAGGGGTTTCTATAATTCAGAGACTTCAGTAATGATTTGCAGACACAGGCTCGAATTCTGCCACAGCAATTTGGATTCAATTAAAAACCTGGAACTAAGAATCTAATGACGGCCGTGAATTCATTGTTGATTACCAGGGTTGGGGGTGGAGGGGAGGGTAGGGGGGGTGCGGAAAAACTTATCTAGTTCATTAATGTCATTCAAGGAAGGAAAATCTGCCATCCTCACCTGGTCTGGCCTACATGTAACTCCAGATCCACAGTAATATTGTTGACTCTTGAGTGCCCACTGATTAATAATTGCTGACCCAGCCAGCAACACCCACATTCTGTGAATGAATAATTTTTTTTTTTTAAATCCAACTGGTCTTAATTGTGAACCAGCACATAAAAGGGATAGAAGCTATTCAAAGCCAAACACGTTCTAGAGTATAGCATGCATCTCATTGGAATTATAGTCCTATTTCAGCCATCTGCTCAGTCTTCAGCAATGAGACTATGTTATATAGTTCCTCCAAAGTTTGGAGAAGGAAATATCAATCCAGGACAAAGTAGTTCGCTTGATTAGTGCCTCATCCATCACCCTGAACATCCACACCCTCCACTCCCAAAATGCAGTAGCAGCAGTGTGTACCTGCTACAAGATGCACTGCAGAAATTCACCAAAGATCCTCAAACAGCACCTTCCAAACCCATGACCAGTTCCAGCTAGAAGGACAAGGGCAGCAGATACATGGGAACACCACCCCCTGCAAGTTCCCTTCCAAACCATTCACCATCCTGACTTGGAAATATATCACCATTCCTTCACTGTCGCTAGATCAAAACCTGGAATTCCATCCCTAAGGACATTGTGGGTCAACCTACAGCAGGTGGACTGCAACAGTTCAAGAAGGCAGCTCACCCCCACCTTCTCAAGGGGCAACTAGGGACAGGCAATAAATGTTGTCCAGCCAGCAAAGCCCACATTCCACAAATAACTAAAATGGTATAAATTAATATTTGCTAATTTTGATTTATCATGTCATTGTCCAACAGAATTGAGCATTGTCAGCACAGATTGTTCCTGTTTAATATTAAACTTGTACCAGAGCCTTTATTTTAGTTGAAATGTTGAACGTATAATGGTACTTGTCTAATTTTATTACAAAATCTCATTGGTACTGATGTGACTCCAATACAAAAACAACACAAAAATTATGAAAACTCCACAAAGCATAAAAATCTTTAAAATTGTTGAGATAAGATACATTTTGTCAAGTCTTTTCAACTTCACTCATCAGGACAATTTGCAACAAAACCATTGTAAGACAGTATGTTGGTCAGTTGGCAAATGGACTCTGATTAGTAGAGGTATTGTCATAGAGAATGTACCACTTCTTTGTAGATGGAAAATATGTGTACACACCCTGCACTTGTTACAACTGAACAAAATAAGCTATTATGGACCTGACCGAATGCCCTCAAAGCATATCAAGGAGATAGACTAGAGCCTAAATTTTATCTTATTTAAAGTCAACTGTAAGGTGCTGTGTTCCAGCTGTGATTCAATTAGTCAAACTACCAGGCTTTAAGCAAAACACACTTTATTCTTACACCACAGTTGAAATACAAACAAAAATAAAATTGGCACAGCTTTAACTCCATCAACACAGTTAACAAAATGATATATTACTTAATTACTACTCATTCCACTGTTTCTATATAGAAGCAGTCCATAAACATACCTTTTGCAAGGACAAATTCAGCAAAACAGTTTTCCCTCATTTGTTATCTCATCCAGTCCAGGAGAGGGAACACTGACAGAAGGAATCTAGCAGTAGAGAGAGAAGTCAAGCTTTTTGCAACATCAGAAAGAGAGCTGTATCTAGCAGCTTCAACTCTCAAACCGCAACTTCAGCAACTGAAAACAAAACTAAAACCCTGGCTCTGTGCAAGTCTGATTCCACCCATTAATGTTTCTTTTGTCTAATTTTTTTTTAAAAATCCAAAACTATTTATTCTGCTTTCCATGAAACAGATACTTCATCGCCAGGTTTATAACACCTCACTTTAAGAGAAACAGGACACCAACAAATCCACTTTTAAAGGTACATTTTGAAACAAGATCACGCCGCTCACTAGTTCAACTCTCAGGGCAGTGCCATGACCAATCAGAGTCAACCTGTCTGATTTAAAATTTAGACAAAGCTGAGCAGCTAAATGTCAATCATCATTTTCTGGTGCATTCTCTATGGCAATTCATCTGTCAATCAGAGACTACTTACCAACCAATCAGTATTCTTCTCAAGAAATATAAATGTTTTGCTTTCACTTTTCTTCAGTATTTCTTGCAAAGTGTCATCATGTGTGCAAGATGGAATGCTTCAATAAATGTGTCATTTACAACGATACTCAAGTCCTGTAGCTTTTTTTTCTTTATTTATTCACAGAATATGGGCATTGCTGGCTGGGGCCAGTATTTAAGGTTTTGGAGTAGATTTGTAGCTCGGGTGGTGGATGTTGAGATTGGTTGGCTCACCAAACTGGCTCGTTGTTCAACAAATGTTTCATTACGCTGCTGGGTAACATCATCAGTGCAGTCTCCGATGAAGCGCCGTTGTGTTTTCCCGCCTGGTATTTAAACTCTTGTGTCTGTTGAGCTGGATTATTCACATTGATAGACATACCGCTAGCAAGAGAAACACTGGCAACCCTATTAAAACAAGAACAAGACCCCAGTGAAACCATCTCCACAGACAACATGCTGAAGCTACTGGACCTTGCCTCACCACCCACTTCACCTTTAACGGCCAAATATACGAACAGATCAATGGGATACCCATGGGATCACCTATCTCCGGACTAATAACTGAAGTGGTGATGCAGGGACTGGAAAGTACGGACCTTCCACTAATCCAACCGAAACTATAAATGCGCTACGTGGACGACACCTTCGTCGTTATTAAACGGACCAAACTAGAGGAGACACACGAAGTGATAAACAACACCCTCACTGGAATCAGATTCACCAAAGAGGAGAAGAACAAACAACTCCCATTCCTGGACGTCATGGTGGAAGGCAGGACAAATGGGGAATTCCTAACAAAGGTACACAGGAAAGCCACACGCACTGACCAAATACTGAATTTCGACAGCAACCACCCTAATACACACAAACCAAGTTGCATGAGAACATTATTTAAAAGGGCAACAACACATTGCAGCAGCACAGAGCTACACCAAGAAAAGGAGTACCTCTTCCAGGTATTTAAAGACAATGGATACCTGAAAAACTGCGTCAGAAGATGCTTATCACATGAACGACACCAGGAAGATACTACACTCCCCTACACACTCATCACGCTACCTTACATCAGGAATACATCTGAACTGACCATAAGACTCCTACGATCACTGGGCATCAGGGTAGCACACAAACCCCCATCAACCCTTCACCAACTGCTCACCCGAACCAAAGACCCACTATGGACAGGACCAATGTCAAATACAAGATTCCCTGCAGAGGCTGTGACAAACACTGCATCGGACAAACAGGAAGGAAATTAACCACAAGGGTACACGAAAATCAATTGGCAACAAAAAGAACGACCAGTAATCACTCATCTCTATCCACATGGATAAGGAGAACCACCAATTCGATTGGGACAACACCAGGACATTGGGATAGGCAAAGCAGAGATAAGCACGGGAATTCCTAGAGGCCTGATTCTCCACGAAGAAAGCCATCAACAAACACATAGAGCTAGACCCCATATACACTCCACTGCGAAGGAAAACCGGAAGTGAGGTAATCCAGCTCAACGGACACCAGAGTTCAAATAACAGGTGGGAAAGCACAACAGCGCTTCATCGGAGGCTGCACTGATGATGTTACCCAGCAGGGTAATGAAACATCTGCGGAACAACGAACCAGCTCGGTGAGCCAACCAACCACAAGGCCAGTACTTTATTGCCCATTCCTAACTGCCACAAGGGCAGTTGAGAGTCAATCATTTTGCTGTGGGTGTGGAGTCACATGTAGGCCAGACCGGGTAAGGATGGCAGGTTTCCTTCCCCGAAGGACATTAATGAGCTAGATGGGATTTCTTTTTCCCCAACAATTGATTCGTGGTCATCATTAGACTCTTAATTCCAGATATTTATTGAATTCAAACTCCACCATAGGCCATGGTGGGATTCGAACCCATGCCCCCAGAACGTTACCTGGGTCTCTAAGTTAAGAGCCCAGTGATAATACCTCTAAGCCATCACCACCCTTAAAGCAATGAAAAAATTATTAATGTGCTGCCTCAATACTGATTGGTCTGCAAGGTTAGTTTATTTTTAATGTTTTTCTGTGTCCAAACCAATAAATGTAATATACGATCTATTCTCGTGCTGAGCAAAATCTGCAAGTGTAGATGCCTGACTCATGACACATTTCCCAGCAATGAACAGAAAGCTTCAGGTCAAACATTCAACTTCGCATTGAGTAATAATCTGGGAGAAGCTAATCTGTTATACCTGAATAAACAGCACCACATTGCTAAAATAAACTTGTAATCTCTTACCTGCCAACATCCACCTGCCAGGCTTACAAGAGACACTGACCTGTAACTTTTCACATCCCAGGGAGCTCCAAGAACAGGAACTGCAAAGGTACCATTGAGGATTAGGAGATGCAGAGGACCTGTGTTGGGAGTCTGTAACATTCCACTTTTAATGACTGTTAAAATATCAATACTGTATCCTTAACTTATAAATGGAAATAGAATCTTAACCCCTGGAAACAAGTTCAGATCAAGTTTGGGAGGAGTGCAAGTAAGGGATCAAAGTCTGAATTCTGACCCCTGTTGGCCTAAGCCCTACCATTTCCAGATTAATGCCATCCCAAGGAGGAGGACTGCCCCTTTAAATATTATAATGAGGCTAAGTAGCTCAATTTAATTCATTAATTTGACATTTCCTCAGGGTCTCTGGCTCATAGACACAAGTCAATTCAACCATTATACAGATATGTAAAAACAGAGTTAGCAAGGCTTTCAAACCTTTACATTACTCTGCAGAGGGTTGACCATTCCCCCCGACCTGGTGACCATTTCTCCACCCGGAGAGGACCCTGTTGTTCCAGTTCACTCTCAGCTGATATCTCAGTCATTTTGCTGCTGGTCACTGTCATTCACATCATCCCACAGTCCTCAGCATCAGAGTCATCTCCCTCCCTCCCTCTGTCTGTGGGTGATCAGAGGGTATTACATTGGGCTGAGCAGCTTCTGGTTCTTCGCAAGGTAGCTCCCTGATCAGGAATTTATCCCCCACATCCTGAAAGACACGTACCCAACTAGTGGCATCCCATGGCACAGCTTACAAAAGACCCTCTCATGCAGTATAATGGGCCCTTAGTCCGTCCAATCACACGGAGATGCCAATAGGACCATCAGCTTGGATTCCTTCTCTCTGTAGGTGATCAGAGGGTATTACATTGGGCTGAGCAGCTTCTGGTTCTTTTCAAGGTAGCTCCCTTATCAGGAATGACTTCATACGGCCTGGGCTAACTGTGTATTTTAGAAAGCTTTGCTGGGACCCAGCTATTTGTGACTGGATTTTGACCTCACTCTCTCTGTCTGGTGTGTAGTTGTGGCCATTCACAACCTGCCCATTGGAGGTGGATCTGGTTCATTGTCCTGTGTCTTTGAAATGGGACGTCCTGTGACTCTTTCCTTCTCATCACCATGGTGGGGGCACTGTGAATCCCATAAATGGTCACGATGATGAGATCTGTGTCTATTGCCCCTCCTGCCACAGCCAGACAGTTAGTAACCAGCACGGAGAGGAATTCAGGAATCCAAGCTGATGGTCCTATTGGCATCTCCGTGTGATTGGACAGACTAAGGGTCCATTATACTGCATGAGCGGGTCTCTTGTAAGCTGTACCATGGGACGCCATTAATTGGGTACGTGCCTTTCAGGATGTGGGGGATAAGTATGGTGGCACCAGCTCCTGTATCTATTTTAGTTTTCAGGGTATGTTGAACTGCCTTTTGGGACAGATGATGCTGATGGTGATAAAAGCTTCTGATTGTCTTGCACCATCAACGTGGGCTGTGAGGTCAACAAGGTGAAATGCTTGGTCGTTGCCCAAAACTTGCTTTTCAGTTTGTTGGCAGTTCACCTCATCGATATCTTTGTGTTCATTTAGCAAGTGCCCAGGCTGCCAGCCTTGTGGTGCTGTACCACCTTGTTGGTCTCGTTCTAGGGTCTCGTTTCATTTTAGAAATCAGATTCCCAATGTCCTTTGATGTCACATGATTTGCAGAGGTCAGAAAATGCTGGACAATTTCTGAATGTTTTGACAATCCACGCATTTAGCAGAACTTTCTGGTTTGTTACACTTGGCTAAGCCTTCTCCCAGCTTACAGACAGAAAGTGAATCGTGATGATCCAGTACAGACAGTCATACAGCGCTGGTCTGAGGTAACGATGAGTTCCTATATGACTGCTTGGAGTTGGTGGACTGGTTCATATTCAAGAACTCAGCAGCCAACCTCAATGAGTATGACATTACAGCTACAGGCTTCATTAGTAAAAGTGTGTAAAAGACTGTGTGCCAAAGAAATTAATCCGCATATTCCCCAACCAGAAACCATGGATGAAGCGGGAGATCCACTTCCTACTGTAGTCCAGAACTGAGGCGTTCATTTCCGCTGAGCCTGACCCAAAACAGGAAATCTAGGCACTCAGAGATAGTAAGGCTGCTGGAGTCAGAGATAACACAGTGTGGAGCTGGAGGAACACACAGGCTAGGCAGCATCAGAGGAGCAGGAAAGCTGACGTTTTGGGCCGGAACCCTTCTTCAGAAATGGGGAGGGGGAAGGGAGCTCAGAAATAAATAGAGAGAGGAGGGGTGGGGCTGGGGAAAGGTAGGTAGGATGGTGATAGGTGGATGCAGGTAGGGAGTGGTGGGGATTGGTCAGTGGGAAGGGTGGAGCAGATAGTTGGGAGAGAAGATGAACAGGTTGTGTCAGGTCAAGGAGGCAGGATAAGAGGGAGGGTTGGACATGGGTTGAGGCTGGGGTGGGGGGAGATTTTAAAACTGGTGAATTCCATGTTTAGGCCATTGGGCTGTAGGCTCCAATATGTTTCAATGAGATCAAAACTTATTCTTCTAAACCCCAGTGAGTACAGTCCCAACCTGTTTAGCCTTTGCTCAGAAGACAATCCCTTCATGCCAGGGATCATCCTAGTGAACCTTCTCTAAACTACCTCTAATGAAATACCTTTCCTTAAATAAGGAAACCAAAACTGCTCACAGTACTCCAGAAGTGGTTTCACCAGCACCTTATACAGTTGCAGCAAGACTTCCCTATTCTTACTCCAAAACTCTTGAAATAAAGGCCAATATTCCATTACCTGTCCTGATTCCCTGCTGCTCCTTTATGCTAGCTTTCTGTGTTTCTTGCACAAGTTCTCTAAATCCCTTCATGTTGCAGCTTTCTGCAGCTTTTCTCCATGGAAATAATATTCTGTTCTTTTGTTCTCCCTTCCAAGTCGAGCAACTTCGCATTTTCGCACGTTATATTCTGTTTACAAACATTTTGCTCACACACTTAACCTATCAATATCTCTCTGTAAATTGTTTGTAATCCTCTCACAACCTGTCTTTCCACCATATGTACTGAATGTTACTGTCTTGAAACAAACCACGTCACTTCAGACAAATTCATTACCTTTGGATCCACAGCGACATTTGTTGTTTATGTGTAGTAAATGTAATCCGTATTGTGCATCCAGAATAGGAAGACTTGCATTTATGTAGCACCTTTCTTGATCCCAGGATCTCCTAAAGTACATTGTACAACACTTCACCTCCAATATTAAGGAGTGATTTCCAAAAATAGCTATTGTCTTAAGAAATGGTGTTTCATATTTTGCTGAATTTCTTTGACAGTTAGAACAGGGACAAATGAATAACGCCTTAAATGCCAACGCACTTACTGCCTCAGCAACATCAAGTACAATCCTACATTCTTCAGAGAGCAAGCTGTCGATGCTGAGTGGGAAGATTGGCAGGTTTTGTTTGAGCATGCCTCACAGCATCAAACCACTTGCCCTAATTGTACCCATCACTTAATTCTCATTACTCTGCATGGCTGCGAAGTTTCACCAAACAATAGACGAAGCTGACATAGTGCAAGGTTAATGTTATCAGGAGGGCAGCTTGCATTTATTGCAACACTGTTCGGTAATGTTTGGCAATCTGCAACAATACATACATTTAAAAATAGCTCTGTAAAATAACGCAGCTGAAATACAACTCAATTCCCCAAAGTGCAAATAGGGTGAGTTTATAAATAAATTGACTATTTCAAAACAGTGATGCACACACAGAGAAGAAATCCACATGACTGAATCCATGGATGACATACTTCAGAACTTCTAAATTCTGTTTGATCGGAAGTACTTCCTGAAAACATGTCATGTATTTGACATTTCATTCTCCATCCTTGTATATATTCATAGCTGTTTTGCTGATTAACATAATCTTCCTTTTCTATTTTAACCAGCTAAATCATTTAATGTGTTCATCCAACATTATAAAATGCACTCTAACTATTGTAGACTATTGTGACCAATTCCTCTCTCTGTTTTCAAACTGCAAGATCATGGATGGCATATTTAAAGGGCACAGGAACTGACAGCACTTACCCTAGAGTAATTCTGTTTATTTTTGTCATTGAACTTTTACTTTTAGGCACTTAGTATGCAATGATGCATTTACTGTCAAGGAGAAACTGATTCAGAATGAATCTCCAATCTGTGCCATATTTTTTGAACCATGAACACAGCATGCTGGGAAGGAATCTGAAATTGTCCTCAAAACAGGCATCTCTATCCTCAGTGACAGATGCAGACTGCTTCACTTGGTTGGATTTGTTAATAATATTGAGATAAAGCACACATTGTTTTTCCAAAGCTGTTTCTTTACATTAAAAATTAAAGTGGGGCGGCACAGTGGCTAAGTGGTTAGCACTGTTGCCTCACAGCACCAGGGACCCAGGTTCAATTCCACCCTCAGGTGACTGTCTGTGGGTTTCCTCCAGGTGCTCAGGTTTCCTCCCACAGTCCAAAAATGTGCAAGCTGGGTGGATTGGCAATGCTAAATTGCCCATAGTGCTCAGGGATGTGTGGGTTATAAGGGGATGGGTTTGGATGGGATGCTGCAAGGGTCAGTGTGGACTTGTTGGACCAAAAGGCCTGTTTCCACACTGTAGGGATTCTATGAACCAGTAAGTTAATGCATGGTTAAAGATCCTCAACGTCATCACAACCAATTTTGTGGGACATGGACCACTTTTCTCTTACATTGGGCTTCCAAATAATTTACAAATAAAAATTGGAAATAAACAAAGATGACTGATCTCATTGATTGATGAAACGAGATATTTAAAATGCCTATTGTTGAATTTATATTAAATCATGCAAATTTTTGCATGCTGAAACAAGACTTGAATATCCCATATGAAGCAGTGATAGTCATACAAAAGAAGTCATTTTTCTGCAGTTTGAAATCCAATAATATTTCATGACATCATTGGTTCCAACTGTGAGGAAACTCTTAGACATTTAAGTCTGGCGAGATATTTCTCAGGCTGAACTAATTTAGAATTCCTCTACTCATTTTAGTTTACATTGTGAAAATGTAAGCACAATTTTTATTTCATTTTAAGGATATCATGAACAAGCTGTTATAACAAATACAGTGTGACAATGTAAGGCAGAGACTATTCAGTAATTCATACCCTGCACCTGGATTGTGGTGTGACCATGCCTCCAGTATAAACTTTGATATAAATACAGGTTTCACTCTGCATAGTTATCCTCTGATTTACATTTAACTGGCTGCTGTATATGGAATGGGATGCAGCTCAACAAAACCAAATCACTTGAAAAGAGGAGCTAATGAAAGTGTAGAGAGAGATTTTGCTAATTTAATTATTAACTTGGAAGAACTGTGAGGAAGACATTGGATATTGAGAAGTCGGTGGGGTTGGCTGATAGACGGCCGCAGATGACGTTCAATGCTGAGAAGTGTGAGGTAGTGCACTTTGATTGGAAAAACACTGAAAAACAACTGAAACAAAGGGCTCCATTCTAAAGGGGTTGCAGGAGCAGAGGGAGCTGGGTGTATATGTGCACAGATCATTGAAGGTGGTAGGACAGCTGCAGAGAGCAGTTAAACCACACAGTGTCCTTGGCTTTATAAATAAGGGCATGGAGTTCAAGAGCAAGGGAGTGATGTTGAACTTGTGTAAGACTCTTGTTAGACCCTCACTGGAGTATTGTGTACAGTTGTGGGCACCTCATTACAGATGTTACCTTCAACAAGGACCAGGAGCTGCAGCATTCAATACAATGTGACCTTTATTAAGGAAATGTTTACTGTCGGGTGGGAAGTGCAGTTAGACTAAGCTATTTCCCTCCAAAATGGCCAATGATGTCACCATCGTGTCTCCTGGTCAGACTCATTAAATGACAGTCCAACATACAGACACACACAACATCATTCCCCTTCACCTCAGAGATTCCTACAATGAAAACATTGAAAACATTTACAGTCATTTGTACAATAGACAGTAGGTAACATGTTCCAGATCACGTCAATTCTTGATTGGCTGTTAGCCCACTGCAGGCATCAGTTTATTTTCTTCTTGGCTTTTCTGACCATTCCCTTCTTTCTAAATAATGTTATATGCTGTCTGTTCCATTGCACATTCAAAAATGATAATTTCTTTCACTTCAGTTTTTATGTTGTATAATTCTTTGGTAAATTGCATTACCACCTTATTTACAATGACAGGGGTTCCGGTTTCAGAAATCTCTGGTTCACATGCATACTCTCCCCAAGTCCTTTGTAGTGACTTGATGAATTATCAATTTGTTTACAGTTCCCTGCTGAAATATTTCATGTGTATTGTTTTTCTAATTCTTTTGTCATCCTTGAACCATTTCATTGACAAATCAGGATCAGAGGTTTCACAGCTCAGTACAATCTCTTTCCCATTACCGTCATCAAGTTCTTAAAGTGCTTTCAGATTTCTGCCAACTTTTCTTTCATCATCAATGAGGTTTTTGAGCTGAGATTTCACAAATGGAAAATTACCTCTGCAGCATCTGAAAGAGATGACTCCTTAACAATATATTTTTGGCCAATACCAAATGCCTGAGATCATTCATTGATTCCTATTAACAGCCCGTTTACAACCCAATAATGTTTTAGCGAAGATTCGTAGCTCAGGTTGTGGATGAGGTTGTTGACTTGCTCACCGAGCTGGCTTGTTTTTGTTCAGGTGTTTCGTCACCATGCTAGGTGACATCATCAGTGGAGCCTCGGATAAAGCGATGTTGTTCGACTCCTCTTGGAATTTATACTGTCTGGTCTGTTATGGTGAGTACTGTCATTTCCGGTTTTGTTCTGTACGGGTTTGTATATGGGGTCCAATTCTATATGTTTGTTGATTGCATTACGGGTTGAGAACCTTGCCTCTAGGAATTCCCATGCATGTCTATGTTTGGCTTGGGCTACTATGGTGACACTTAAACTGATGGCCTCCATTGTCTGAGTGCACTGATATTAGGGCAAGTTCATTATGTTGTTTTGCTGCTAGCTGATGTTCATGTATTCTGATGGCTAGTTTCCTTCCTGTCTGTCCGAAGTAATGTTTGTGGTAGTCATTGCATGGTATTTTGTAAACCACGTTCATTCTGTATGTTGTGGGAATGAGGTCTTTAATCCTTGTAAGTGTTTGTCGTAGAGTGGCTGTGGGCTCGTGGGCCATCATGATTCCTAGTGATCTTAGGAGTCTTGTTGTCAGTTCCGATATGTTCATGATGTAGAGCAGTGTGGTCAGTTTGTTAGGGCATACTGAGTCCTCCTGTTGTTGTCTGTTTAGTAGGCATCTGCGATGAAGTTGCGGGAATATCCGTTCATAGCGAAGATTTTGTACAGGTGCTCTTCCTCTTTCCTGCATAGTTCTGGAGTGTTGCAGTGAGTCGTGGCCTGTTTGAATATTGTCCTAATGCAGCTTTGTTTGTGGGCGTTGGGGTGGTTTGTGTGGAAGTTGAGGATTTGATCAGTATGGGTTGCTTTTCTGTAAACTGAGGTTTAGAACTCCCCGTTAGTCGTACGTTCAATTCTTGACATCCAGAAACAAAAGCTGATTGTTGTTTCCTTAATCCCTGCGAATACGTTGTTGTTGAGGTAGTGGATCTCTTCTAGTTTGTTGCATTTAATAACAGCAAACGTGTCACCTACGTATGGGATCCATAGTTTAGTTTGAATGCCGGGGAGGGTGGTGTGTTCTAATCTTTGCATGGCTGCTTCTGCGATGAGTCCTGAGATGGGTGACCCCATTGGCGTGCCATTGATCTGTTTGTATACTTGACCATTAAAGACGAAGTGTGTTACATACATACTCAAACTACTAGATCTGTACTTCACCACACACTGGAACTGGACGCCAGATTCATTTTTTTTTTATTAACCTATTTTTCTAGCCTACCTATTCAGAGATGGGTGGCACTGCAGCTCAGTGGTTAGCACTGCTGCCTCACAGTGCCATGAACCCACGTTCGAATCCAGCCTCAGGAGAATGTCTGTGTGTGTGGAGTTTGCATGTTCTCCCCATGTCTACGCTCAGGTACAGCACTACCATGGACCAGAGAATGTAACTTCAACTCAGGGACAAATAAGAAATGAAGCAAAAAGTATCCATCATTGGGATGATTATTCATAAACATAAACCAGACAGTGTTTCCTTAAAGTTAATGCCCTTCCAGAACTTCTCAAACAATTGCTTCAGAACAAGGAAGCTGATGAAGGGACCACCCTCTCCAAACTGTGAGCTCACTAAGACGAATCCCCCCTCTAGAATGGAGACAGGGGAATGTGCTGCTTCATCCCAGTGATGATGTGGAGGTGCTGGTCTTGGACTGGAATGAACAAGGTCAGAAATCACACAACACCAGGTTATAGTCCAACAGGTTTATTTAAAAACACAAGCTTTCAGTGCCTTGATCCTTCTTCACGTGTTAGCGAGAGAGTTAGTATCAGACACAGAATTTATAAGTAAAAGATCAAAGGGTCACACCACTGATGAGGATGTACTAAACAAAACTGAGATGCTGGTAAATCTTTAATCAGTTAGAAGGCTTTAATTGATTAATATGTATATGTAAATACCCAAATTCCTTTCAAGTCACTGCCCTGAGAGAACTAAAGGTTTTATCAGTGTAAGGAAGGGGTGACATTTTAGGTCAGACAATGCATGTTAGGTATGAGGCTTTGTTTAGAATCTGTCTGTGTTTTAGTTTGGAGTCAGACTGGTTTTATTTCTAAAGTAGGAATTTATAAAATGCCACGTTGACTGACTGTCTATAAATTGTGTGCTTTTTGAACAAAATAGAATATATCTGCAAATACACATTCACCCCATAGATTCACGTATGTGTGTTTGTGTGTGTGTGTGCGTGTGTGTGTGTGTGTGCGTGTGTGTGCACGTGTGTGTGAGTGTGTGTGAGCGTGTGTGTGTGTGTGAGAGAGAGAGTGTGTGAGTGCGTGAGTGTGAGTAAGTGTGTGTGAGTGTGTGTGTGTGTGAGTGTGTGTGTGCATGTGTGCATGTGTGCATGTGTGTGTGAGAGAGTGAGTGTGTGTGAGTGTGTGTGTGTGTATGTGTGTGTGTGAGAGAGAGTGTGTAAGTGCGTGAGTGCAAGTAAGTGTGTGTGAGTGTGTGTGTGTGTGAGAGTGTGTGTGTGCATGTGTGCGTGTGTGCATGAGTGTGTGTGAGTGTGTGTGTGTGTATGTGTGTGTGTGAGAGAGAGTGTGTAAGTGCGTGAGTGTGTGAGTGTGTGTGTGTGGGAGAGAGAGTGTCTGTGCGTATGTGTGTGTGTTTGTGCATGTGTGTGTGTGTGTGTGTGAGTGACTGACTGTGAGTGTGTGTGTGCTTGAGAAACAGTGTGTGTACGAGAGAGGATCTCTGTGAGTGTGTGTGTGTGGGAGAGAGAGTGTCTGTGTGCGTGTGAATGTGTGTGTGTGTGTGAGTGACTGACTGTGTGTGCACGTGTTTGTGTGTGCGCGTGTGTGTGTGCGCGTGTGTGTGTGAGCGACTGACTGTGAGTGTGTGTGCTTGAGAGACAGTGTGTGTACGAGAGAGGATCTGTGTGAGTGTGTGTGTGTGGGAGAGAGAGTATCTATGTGTGTATGTATGTGTGTATGTTTGAGTGACTGACTGTGTGTGCGTGTGTTTGTATGTGTGTATGTGTGCATGTGTGTGTGTATGTGTGTGTGCGTGTGTGTGTGTGTGAGTGTGTGTGTGCTTGAGAGACAGTGTGTGTATGAGAGAGGATCTGTGTGAGTGTGTGTGTGAGAGTGTGAGTGTGTGTGTCTGTGTGTGTGTGTGTGTGTGTGTGTGGGAGTGAGATTGTGTGTGTATGAGTGTGTGCGTCTGTGTGTCTGTGTATGTGTGTGTTTGTGTGTTTGTGAGAGAGAGAGAGTCTGTATGCGCGTGTGTGTGTGTGAGAGAGAGAGTGTGTGTGTGTGAGTGTGTATGTGCTTGAGAGACAATGTGTGTATGTGAGAGGATCTGTGTGAGTGTGTGTGTGTAAGTGTGTGAGTGTGAGTGTGTGTGACAGAGAGAGTGTGTGTGTGAGAGAGAGAAAATGTGTGAGTGCGTGAGTGTGAGTGTGTGTGTGTGTGTGTATGTGCGTGTGTGTGTGTGAGTGACTGACTGTGAGTGTGTGTGTGTGCTTGAGAGACAGTGTGTGTATGAGAGAGGATCTGTGTGAGTGTGTGCGTGGGAGAGAGAGTGTCTGTGTGCGTATGTATGTGTATATGTGTGAGTGATTGACTGTGTGTGCATGTGTTTGTGTTTGTGTGTGTGTGTGCATGTGTGTGTGTATGTGTGTGTGCGTGTGTGTGTGTGTGAGTGTGTGTGTGCTTGAGAGACAGTGTGTGTATGAGAGAGGATCTGGTGTGAGTGTGTGTGTCTGTCTGTATGTGTGTGTGTGTGTCTGTGTGTGTGTGTGTGTGTCTGTCCGTCTGTCTGTCTGTCTGTGTGTGTGAGAGAGAGAGAGTGTATAGTGTGGGTGGGATCAGCTGTAGCGCGACATGAACCTAAGATCCCAGTTGAGGCCGTCCTCATGGGTACGGAACTTAGCTATCAACCTCTGCTTGGTGACTCTGCGTTGTTGTGTATCCCAAAGTCTGCCTTGGAGGACACTTACCTGGAGATCGGAGGCTGAATGTCCCTGACGCTGAAGTGTTCCCCGACTGGGAGGGAACATCCCTGTCTGGTGATTGTTACACGGTGTCCATTCATCTGTTGTCATAGCGACTGCACGGCCTCACCAATGTACCGTGCCTCGGGGCATCCTTGCCTGCAGTGTATGAGATAGACAACATTGGCTGAATCACATGAGTATCTGCTGTGTATGTGGTGGGTGGTGTTCCCACGTGTGATGGTAGTGTCCATGTCGATGATCTGACATGTCTTGCAGAGGTTGCCATGACAGGACTGTATATTGTTGTGGTCGATGATGCCCTGAAGGCTGGGTAGTTTGCTATGAACAATGGGCTGTTTAAGGTTTGGTGGTTGAAGGTGAGAAGTGGAGGCATAGGGAAGATCTTGATGAGGTGCTCATCGTCATCGATAATGTGTTGAAGGCTGCGGAGAACATGGTGCAGTTTCTCTGCTCCCGTGAAGTACTGGATGATGAAGGGTACTCTATCGGACTTATCCCGTGTCTGTTATCTGAGGAGGCTGTTGCAGTTTTTTGCTGTGGCACATTGGAACTGGCGATAAATGAGTTGAGCATAGTATCTGTTCCTATGAGGGTGTTCCTGAAGACCTTTAAGTGTCAATTTTGGTCCTTCTCATCCAAACAGATCTGTGTATGAGTAGGGCCTGTCTGTAGAGGATGGCTGTTTTAATATGTTTCAGGTTAAAGCCAGAGAAGTGCAGCATCGTGAGGTTATCTGTGGGTTTGTGGTAGAGTGGGGGACGGAGGTGTCCGTCCCCACTGGAGATGTGTGTGTCCAAGAATGAGACTGATTCTGAAGAGTAGGCCATGGCAAGTCTGATGGTGGGATGGAACTTGTTGATATCATTGTGTCATTATTTCAGCGATTCTTCGCCATGAGCGCAAAGGAAGAAAATGTCATTGATGTATCTGGTGTATAGTGTTGGTCGGAGGTTCTGTGCAGCAAAGAAGCCTTGTTCGAAGCTGTGCGTGAAAATGTTGGCACACTGGGGAGCGAATCTGCTCTCCACTGCTGTTCCATGTGTCTGGATGAAGAACTGGTTGTCGAGGGTGAAGACGTTGTGGACGAGGATGACGTGGATGAGTTGTAGAATCGCGTATGGAAATTGGCATTTGTTGGTATTACGTACTGAGGCTGTTGCGGCAAGGCCATTGTCGTGGGGGATACTGGTGTAGAGTGCTGAAACGTCCACTGTGACTGGGAATGTTCCTCGTTCGACTGGTCCGTGGGTGCTAAGTTTCTCCCCTGCAGTAGTCCATTCTATTCTGTACAACAATGGCTCCTCCTTTGTCTGCTGGTTTGCTGACAATGTTGCGGTTGGTCTTGAGAGCACAGATGGTGTTGCATTGTGCCTGGGGGACGTTCTGCACTACCTTGTGAGCGCAGCTGATAAATCTGACGTATATACATTAAGCAAACCTGTCAAGCAGCAGGCAACGGCCCTCTGGAGGGGTCCAATCCAACTCCTTCTTTGGCCGCTCCTCCATGGATCTCCCTGTGGACTGTTCCGGTTCGTTGGTTGTCCCATTGGGCTCACTGCTGACATCCTGGAAAAATTCCTGGAGTCTCATACGTCTGATGAATTCCCAGTGAGTTTGAAATAAAGCAGTGAGTTTGAAATAAAACAGTGTAGCTGGTCCGTTCAGCAACGGAAATCTGAAAGGAGAGTGTATGGGAGAATCTACCTGTGATTCAGGAGATCAGCTTCTCCAACAGTGAAAGAAAAGCCAGTGGTCTTCACGAAATTGTTGGATGACTCTCTTTGGAAAGAGAGAGGAATGATTATCCTGGAGTATGAAGAAACAAAGCCCATAGTCATAGAGTCATAGAGCTGTACAGCACGGAAACAGACCCTTCGGTCCAACTCGTCCATGCTGACCAGATATCCTAAATTAATCTAGTCCCATTTGTCAGCATTTGGCCCCTTTCCTTATAAACCCTTCCTATTCATGTACCCATCCAGATGCCTTTTAAATGTTGTAATTGTAGTAGTCCGCAAGGATGATGTTCTCAGTTCAAATGACAAATATGAACTGCTGCATGCTGGGAAAGCACTTTGTCTTACAGGACATGACCTAAATAGAAGTGATGCTGGATTGGATACATGTGATATAGGCACCAGCAGAGCAACTGCTAAGGCAGTCATCCAAGAGCTGAACAGAGGAATCACAAAATGACTAAAGATGACAGAGATTAAATAAGCCAAAAATAGATCTTTTGATTGCATACTTTCTCATGAAGGCAGTGATGAATAATATTGGGTTGTGAGGTTATTGACTTGCTTGCTGAGCTGGCTTGTTCTCGTGACCCAGTATCATAGATTAGAAGAATCTCTAGAGTGGAAACAGGCCCTTTGGCCCAACTAGTCCACACCGACTCTCAGAGCATCCCACCCCTCTATAAACCACCTAATCTACATATCCCTGAACACTATGGGCAATTTAGCATGGCCAATCCACCCCAAACTGCACATCTTTGGTGTCACTGGCAATGGTTAGTATTTAATAAAAGCTCCCCTTCAGACAGAGGGTCTGGGTTGTTCTTGTGCCATTTTTGTACTGTGTGGATATTTTTCCTTCTCTTCGGTTTTTGTAATCCTACTGTATGTTGTTCATGTTTCTTCCTCAGACACACCCGTTCAATGTGCCCTTAGTTCCCAGCAGTTTGTACATACAGCCTCTTTAGATCAGCACTTTGCTGTCGTGTGGTCTGTTTTGCCCAGACTGATGGGAGTTTAGAGTCTGTGTTGGCGCTTATCTCTCAGGTGGCACTTTGTGAACTCTCATACCCAAGCTGTGCTGTTGAGCTTCCTTTGTTGCTGGTACCATTGAGACAGCTATTTCCCAGCGCTCTCTCTAAGGTGAGGTTCCTTTCCCATCAGTGATCTCTTTTGGGTTGTTCCACAACTGAAACCAAACATCAGTGTCTTTCTGATAGCATCATTTCGGCTATCTCTCTTCAAAAGTTTTAGAATCCAGCTTCCCCAGCTGTATCAGATTCCTCAAGAGGTTCATCGCTTTCCCTTGATAATACTCAGGAATGCAGGGACAATTATATCTGCTTCAATTTGTTAGATTGAGCAAAATTATGGAAAGTCCCTGTACAGGAGTTCCAGCTCTCTGTATTTTCAAAAACTTATTTGAGTCCCACTTTCAGATGTAAATCAGAGGCAGACATCAGGGATACTCACTTCTCCATTAAAACTGAGTCCCTCAAGCATTATCTAAATAATCATAGGAAGTTGCAAATGTCAATTGGATGTTCCGAGACTAATCTCCTGTTTATTATTGATTTACATGAACTGACTGTAGTGTAGGGAGCAGTCCTGGAGTAGGTTCTGTTGGTGGGAATGCAACAAAGAAAGACTAGCATTTGTATAGCACCTTTAACCATCACAGGAAAGCCCAAAATACTTGACTGTCAATGAAATACTTTTAAAGTGTAACCACAGTTGCAAAATGGTAATCCCTGCCAGTGTACACACAGTAAATTCTCACAGATAACAACGCAATTATGACAGATTTGAGCATTGGAACTAGGAGCAGGAATAGGCCATTCAGCCACTTGAACTTGTTCCACCATTTAATGCAATTATTGCTGATCTCATCTCAGCCTCAACTCACATTCCTGCCCGCTCTCCATCACCCTTCAACCCATTATTCATTCAAAATCTATCTCCTCCTTAAATTTACTCAATGTCCCAGCATCCAAAGCACTCTGAATTCAACAGATTCACGTCCCTTCTAGCAAAGTAATTTCTCGCCACCTCTATTTTAAATCTGCTACCCTTTATCCTAAAACAATGACATCTCATTGGCCTGCTGTGTTCATCCAGCCCTGCACCTTGTTGTCTCAGATTCTCCAGCATCTGCAGTTCCTACTATCCCCACATCTCATTTTAATTTGCCCCATGTGAGAAAACATCTTCTCTACATCCAGTTGTCAATCCCTTAGACAACTTATTTAATGACTTTGATCAGGGGATAAACGTAAATAAATTAAGACACAATGGACAACTTGCCTGTTCTTCCTTAAATGATGTGTTGGGAGGTTTACGTCTGACTGAGATGATTTCTGAAAGTTGGCAGCTCTGACAGTGAAGCCCTCCCTCAGTGCTGCACTACCAGGTAAGGGCTGCAGTGGTTCAAGAAGGCACCTCACTGCCACCGTCTCAGGGGCAAATTGGAGAGGGCAGTAAATGCTACCCCAGCCAACAATGCCCGCATCCCATGAATTAATTAAAATAAATAAGCCCTCCCCAAAACTGAATGGATTGTTTGTTCTATATCCATCATCTCCTGGGAATGGAAGGATACAGATGTATGTGTACCTCAGAGAGGAAGTGCAATGTTGTTCCCGTGATTTGATTTATTATTGTCACGTACTGAGATAGAGTGAAAAGTATTGTTTTGCGTGCTAACCAGATAAATCATATCTTACATAAGTACGTCAGGTGAATAGAACAGAATGCAGAATCTAGTGTTATGGCTACAGAGAAAGTGCAGAGAGAGATCAACTTTAATCTCTAAATCTATGACAGTAGGGAGGAAGCTGTTCTTGAATTTATTTTTTCAAACTTTTGTATCTTCTGCCCAATTGAAGAGGGTGGAAGAGAGTATAACCAGGGTGGGAGGGGTCTTTCATTATGTTGGCTGCCTTGCAAAAGCAGCAGGAAGCGTAGATGGGGTCTGTGGGCAGAAGGCTGGTTTTCGTGGTGGACTGGGCTGTGTTCATGACTCTGTAATTTCTTGCAGTCTTGGGAAGAGCAGTTGCTATATCACATAGTGATGCATTGGGATAGGATGTTTTCTATGGTGCATCTATAAGAGTCATTGCAGACATGCTGAATTTCCTTAGCCTCCTGAGGTATAAGATATAACTCAGGATATAGGATAAACGTGAGATATAGGATGCCATGTAAAAAGGACTGGATGAAAGGTCATTTGGCCTCATATTTGATCAGAAAATGGTAGATTGGTTAACAAGCTACATTGAAAAGAAGAATACAAGGGATGTTATCGAAAGTTAGAATTTATTTAACTGCGACAAAGCAGCAACAATATTTTAAAGCTCTTCTCAGCTCGAAACTTTGTTTTGCTCTGACATTCAGTTCTGCAGAAATAGGTTTGGACAGAGCAGTTGGGAAAGAGAACATGTCATTCATATGGTTTTGTGAATACAAGGCAAGACACAACTGCTCATTAGAGAGACCGATTGTCCTGATGTTTTTCATGGTGTGTCAGCTGTTTAATTGCTATCAGTTACTCTGAATGTAATAATCACCAATGACATAATTCTACCAAAGGAGAGAGAGAATAATCTCCCTGTGTTTGAGCCATGAATGTATTTTACGTCAGATAGCGGTTAAGTTTCATTATCGAAATGTTGAATCACCCAGCTACACCTCACAGAACTGAGGATGCCTGGGAGAAAATACCACCTGTATCAAAACAAATACAACTCAAGGAAGAAAACCAATTTATTTTGCTGTCATATTAATAACCACTTTAGTTTATCATAACCTAACCAGAGAAAAATATTGCTGTTTAATTATATATTCTGGAAAACTTTATAGATCTGAGCCAACTTTACACTGGCAGAACCAGGACTTTGGCATCAAAGGATTTAATGTTGATTCAGTAAAAGACTGAGACCTTACCTCAAGGTCTATTTCTTACAAGGACTTAAAGGAGTTGAAAATTTGTGGACAATAATTTTCAATGGATTTGACATCAATGCTAATATTTATAACAAAGTGGTGACAGACTCATAGCCTGGACCAAAGCTAAGTCAGTCATTGTGTAGTTTGAGTTTGGTTCCAAGACTGACTGGGAGAGGAAAAGGTGAGGTCAAGACTTCAGATTATACCTCTGATTGATGGCCTCCTGCAACAGTAATTGTGTTGCATTGCTACACTGGGATCTGATCTTATTGTTGCACTAGGCAAGGGCTAATCAATCTAGAGGATCACTGCAAGAGTAACATTAACTCTGTTTTCTCTTAACAGATGCTGCCTGACCTGCTGAGTTCCTGCAGAACTTTCTGCTTTTGTTTCAGATTTCCAAGGCCAGCAGTTCTTTTATATTAAATTAATCTATCTTCCTCCTTCATTCATGTGCTCCATGCTCAAAGAATTACTGAAAGATTAATAATGAGCCAAAAATTAGAGTACGAGAGAAAGTTATAAAGCAGATCAGAAACGTTTCCTCAGATACTTAACAAAGCAAAGTTAACAAAGCAAGTATTGGTCCGAGAGCTGGAGTCTGGGATATTAGAAATGGAGGATAAAGAGATGGCAGACGAATTGAACAGATGCTTTGCGATAGTCTTCACTGGGGAGGATACAAATAGCATCTGGAATTAGCTGTAAATCAGGAACTGAAAAGGAGAGAGAAACTCAGGAAAATTATAATTACCCACCTATCAACATCCTGGGGCTTATCATTGACCAGGAACTCAACAGGACTCACCACATGAACACAGTGGTTACAAGACCAGGCCAGAAGTTAGGAATACTGTGGTGAGTAATTCATGTCCTGACTCCCCAAAGCTTATCCACAATCTACAAGGCACAAGTCAGGAGTGTGATGGAATACTCCCCACTTGCCTGGATGGACGCAGCTCCAACGTCACTCAAGAAGCTCGACACCATCCAGGACAAAGCAGCCCTCTTGATTATCACTACATCTACAAGCATCCACTCCCTCCACCACCAACGCTCAGTAGCAGCAGTGTGTACCATCTACAAGATGCACTGCAGAAATTCACCAAAGATCCTTAGGTAGCACCTTCCAAACCCACGACCACTTCCATCTAGAAGGACAAGGGAATCAGATATATAGGAACACCAACCCTTGCAAGTTCCCCTCAAAGCCACTCACCATCCTGACTTGGAAATATATTGCCACTTGTCACTGGGTCAAAATCCTAGAATTCTCTCCCTAAGGGTATTGTGGGTCAACGCACAGCAGGTGGACTGCAGTGGTTCAAGAAGGCAGCTCACCACCACCTTCTCAAGGGCAACTAGGGACAGGCAATAAATGCTGGCCAGCTAATGATGCCCACATCCCACAAAAGAAAAGAATGAATTAAAAAAAGGGAAGTATTACTGAATAAATTGAAACAGAAATAGAAATTGCTGGAGAAACTCAGCGGTTCTGGCAGCATCTTTGGGGACAAAGCAGAGTTAATATTTCATGTCCGATGACTCTTTATCAGAATGGTTAGCAGTTTGGGATATACGCTAAAGACGCAGTTGGGACGGGGAAGATGGAAGGAGATAGGTGAGTGGAGAGGTACGTATTCAGAAAGACACTGACGTGAAGCTCGCAATGCAATGTGCAGATAACTGAGACACTTGCTGGGGGAGTCTGTGTTAAACCTAGTGCATTCTGCCTCATTGTGTTCTGCAGGAAGGTGGTGCAGAATTTTGTCCTGGCTTAGAACACCTTGCTGACCATAAGTGCCCAGAAAACTGGGAGATACAACGCACAGTCAGGCTGGAATGACCCCATTGCATAAACATGTGTCGATGTGACCTTTCCGTCCATAGACAGTGCCGTTTCCGACCATGCTTTCAGGAGCTGTTTGCGGCTACAGCAAACAGCATTGCTCGATGTTGAGGTTTCACAAGATGTAATCTCATCAGGCACAAGACAGAAAGGCAGTTAAGTGACATTATGTTGGTGTGGGAGGTGAGTCCCAGACCGGAGGCCAGTGCAGGGAGGTGAGTCACGGACCAGAGACTGTCACAGGGGAATGAGTCACTGACTGAAGGCCATTGCGCGGATGCAAGGCCTCAGGTTTTGAAGCCCAGCATGGGTCTGGAGGCTTGGCCCCTTGGACACTAGGTGCTGGCACAGACTGGGGTGAAAGGAGTTTAATTCGAGTACTTTTCATTACTTTTATTCTTATGCTGGACTTTTATTATTCTTTCAATTTTGTACCAAGCACTTAAGTATACGTACCTAGGTATGGCGTCAAAAGTGGACAAGGTCAGAAATCACACGACACCAGGTTATAGTCCAACAGGTTTATTTGAAATCACAAGCTTTCGGAGTCTTACTCCTTCTTCGGGTGTTAGTGAGAGAGTTAATATCAGACACAGAATTTATAAGTAAAAGAGGGTCACACCATTGATGAGGATGTACTAAACAAACCTAAGATGCTGTTAAATCTTTAATCAGTTAAAAGGTTTTAATTGATTAATATGTATATGTAAATCTCCAAATTCCTTTCAAGTCAGGGTCCTGAGAGAACTAAAGGTTTATCACTGTAAGGAAGGGGTGACATTTTAGGTCAGACAATGCATGTTGGTGTAAGGCCTTGTTTAGAATCTGTCTGTGTTTTGATTTTGGGTCAGACTGGTTTTATTTCTCAAGTTGGAATTTATGAAGTTTTATATAAAGTTTTATAAATTCCTACTTGAGAAATAAAACCTTTCTGACTCCAAACCAAAACACAAACAGATTCTAAACAAGGCCTCACACCTAACATGCATTGTTTAACCTAAAATATCACCACCTTCTTTACACTGATAAAACCTTTAGGTCTCTCAGGACCCTGACTTAAAAGGCATTTGGGGATTTACATATACATATTAATCAATTAAAACCTTCTAACTGATTAAAGATTTAACAGCATCTTAGGTTTGTTTGTTACATCCTCATTAATGGTGTGACCCTTTGATCTTTTACTTATAAGTTCAGTGTTCTATGTGCTTCTCTCTCACTTCACCTGTCAAAGGGGCTACACTCCGAAAGCTTGTGATTTCAAATAAACCTGTTGGACTATAACCTGGTGTCCTGTGATTTCTGAACTTGTCCAACGCAGACCAACACCAGCCCCTCCATATCATAGCCATAATTGCAAACTTTTCACTGCACTTATTCGAGTGCACATGACAATAAAGCTAATTATTCATTCATTCAGGATTCAGGAGCTCAATCATATATTTTAATCATGTAGTTTATTAGGACTTTAGTGTCAGTGATGTAGGAAATGAGATCAGGTTTCTCTGCTTAATTCAATTTTCTTCTACTTTCAACGCCCTGTTCACCATCATCCTATCACCTACTGAATGAGTTTGTCTATTTTTGCCCGTATTTTATTGGTTTGTGCTCGCAAGCTTTTAACCTGACCTGCAAAGCCTCCAACTAGTAAGACAATAACCTGCTTTGTGCTGGTCACTTTGGTATGTTAGAGATAACCTGGTGTGGGTCGTGCTTCCCTCTCTCTCACACAGTCCCTGCTGCATTTACAACAGACAGATCCTACTGACTGAACATTTGTGATGTAAGTTACACTGCAATTCATCCTTAAATGGTACAGGTGTGTTCTTGAATGAAATACAATTGTTATTGTTATAATCATCATTATTATTCTCCTTTGTGAAGTGAAGGCATGTCACATGTTCACACTGTGAAAAGCACTGCAGATGCTGGAATTCTGAAATAGAAATGGAAAATGCTGGAAATATTCTGCGGTTCCTGCAGCCTCTGTGTAGACAGAGACCAAGTTAATCTTCCAGCTGCTGAAGAAGAGATTTTGAACTTGAAACATTAACTCTGTTGCTCTCTCCAGACAGCCAGGCCTGTTGAGTCTCTCCAGTACTTTCTGTTTCAGTTTCAGATTTCCAGCATCAGCAGTGTTTGGGTTTTATTTAACCATTCAGGTGGATGAACTTTCCTCAAGGTCACAAAAGCTCCTCAGCGAAGCTAAGGCCGTGAAGTAACTCCCTGAAGACTCGCTGTTAACAACGTTCATGATCTTCCTCCCCATTCTCCCAGCTTCTAATGCTCTTCTCTATCTTCACCAGTTCTTGGCCTTACTCTTCAACCTAAAAGAGAAACTGAACAGATACCTCCAACCTTTTTTTATTCACACTTGGGACAAGGGCGTCCCTGGCTGGGTCCAGCATTTATTACCCGTCCCTAGTTGCCCTTGAGAAGGTGGTGGTGAGCTGCCTTCTTGAACCTCTGCAGTCTACTTGCTATAGCTTGACCCACAATGCCATTAGGGAGGGAATTCCAGGATTTTGACCCAGTGACAGTGAAGGAACAGGGATATATTTCCAAGTCAGGATGGTGAGTAGCTGCAAAATACTGCCAGATTTTCTGTTTCTATTTTGTTGCACTTTATCTATTTGCTGCAGAATATTCTACACTTTATTCACTTTAGTTTTGTGCTGCCTTCATCAGTCTCCATTTCGTATTATCTTTCTTGGTGAAAAATCCGTTCATCACATTCTCAGTTTTAAGGACCCTCCAACTCCTCACTGTGTGTAGAATCCCCCTCGTGATTTGTATAAATTGCTCTTGGAGTGAAGTGGACAATAGATTGCAATCATCATCTCAGGGGATAGACATTACCCTCTCAACACTTCCTTCTTGCATCCCTCCTGAATAAACAGATTTTATTTCAAGTTTTTTTTTAATCAGTGTTACTTCTGATGCCACAAAGATTGTGATAGAAAGTGGGCGGCTATCACCTCAGAATTAGCAAGCAGAATAACAGCTTCGGTACAGAATAAATATAGGAAGTGGCATATCGTTATGTTATGGCATCAATCACAGAATGCAAGGGGCTCAGATTGAAATAGATCAGAGTTTACACCGACTGAACTCCACTTGTTTTAAGAAGGCAAGCAAACAGTTTGAAATTCCAGTGTCTCAGTTTGGAATGAATTTTCAAGATTGAGTGATTCCAACGCATCCTCCAAACTCACCACCCCCCACCAAAACCAAAGAGGGCTTCTATTGGTGCCAGCGCTTAAAGGTAACCTTGGGATTTCACCACCTAAACCTGATTCTTGTGTGGGCCCGAAGGACAGAGAGTGATCCTGAAGGTCATTCTCCCAGGACGGGTCTGAGCTGAGAATTATCATCATCACCAGAAGATCTCGAGATCATGGCTGGATCATGATTGCAAAAGGAGCTTGGAGGATCTTCAGTTGAGCCGAGTTGCTTTTGGTGGATCTTTAGGCTGGCTTCGGCCTCATGCTAATTCAGTGGCCAGCCAACTCGAGCTATGGCCTGTATGAGCGCCCACTCCCCAAGCCGCGGTACGGTCAGGGTAACTGTGAAGACGGTGGAGGAAGGATCGCTGGTCAGCCGAACCTCCTTCACGAAGAGAGTCCACCTGAATTGCTGCGGGTTCCAAGCAGCAGGATATCCCCAGCGAGGGCTACTTCGACATTACCTTCGGGAGCATGAAGCAATGTGAGCGTCTCCTGAAGGTATTCAAGGAAAAAGGAGGGAAAGGTTCACTCTCCATCCTGTCTGTGGAACCATTGCTTGTTCTCAACACACAGAGGGGCTGATCTGTTACAATCTATATGCCCAACACCCCATCTCCTGGCAGCAGATGTCCTGACCTCCCTGAGAAGGTCTGCACAGCTTGAAGGAGGCAGCACCGACATAGTGGACTCCTTCGGAATCTGGACCAGCAACTAACAGGTCAAGTTGGCCCTCAAAGGTGGATGCCAGCGGGAACATTGTCCACCCGCAGGAACTGCAAACAGGAGGGCCACCTGACTAAGGACTGCAAGGAGGCCAAGAGCTGCAATCTGTGTGGGGAAGCAGGCCACCTGTACAAAGCCTGCCCAGTACGGGGTGGTAAGGTGGGGTGCAGGGGTGGGGTGCAGGGGTGGGCGGTGACACGTGTGGTTAGATGGTCAGAAGTGGCAATGTGAGCTTTGAACCCCCAAAGGTCAGTAAGGTACCACCTCCCAGCAGAAAAACTGATACAAGAGGCACCCAGAAGGACAGCCAGGCAGAGAGGAGGGGTAGGTTGCCAGCACGGAGACACAGAAACTGACTCAATCTCCGCCTGAACAGACATGGCCAATGGAGGAGGAGGAGGAGGAAACAAAGCAGGCAGGGAGGGTTGGATACCAGTGAGAAACAACTGGAAAAGGAGAAGACATCAGAGCCTCAAGGCCCCACAGTGAAATGGATAGAGGCAGCTGCATGATGGCTACACCAGCAGCTCCTCTGATGGCAAAGATGTGCAGAGGGGTGTCCATCAACAAAAATAGAGGCAGAGCACCCTGGGAGAGGGCACGAGGAGCACTTGGAAATGGTGGACACTGGAGGGGCCCGGTGAAGCCATCGGGAACCAAGGGGCACCCACCGCACCACAGCTCCCAAGCAACCAGTAGCAGCATCGGTCTGAATCCGGGGCCATGCATGACAGCCCCTGTGTTGAACTCCAAACTCGATCTTCCTGGCTTCCTCGCCGCAGTGACACTGGATCAGGGCAAACTGCAGCAGGGAGGGGCAGGGCAGCTATCTCAGTGCAGGTAGTATCCAATAGCTCACCCAGTGACAACACTGTGGGCAAGGAGACATTGGGGTTAAAATTGCCACCATTAATTAACGTGCAGAGTGTTCAATCTATGATGCGATATGTCCCCGTGTTGGCTTACCTGGCCAACATTAATAGGAGTGTCTAGGCCCGAAACGTCAGCCTTCCTGCTCCTATGATGTTGCTTGACCTGCTGTGTTCATCCAGCTCTACACCTTGTTATCTCAGATTCTCCAGCATCTGCGGTTCCTACTATCTCCATTAATAGGAGCTTCCTGTTTCTGCAGGGGTGTGGGATACCGCACCTCAGCAGCTACAGGAAATGGTCACGTTTGTGAGCCCATGAGCCTTCGATTTGGTCAGGGGGAAATGATAGTCATTCCTCCATCCTGGGTTTCTGCTGCGAGAAGGTAAATTCACCATCTCTGAGGTTAAGGAGGTGGTGGGTGTGTCCCTCCTCGTAGCAAAAGTTATGCACGGGAACACTCCCCTGAGATTAATAAACACGTGCCTCCTGGTGGTAAAGAGGGAGTAGATGGCTATCCTGCAGCAGGTCCCATAGCGCATCATCAATGCAGATGGGCAACGCACAGGATCTGACAGCAGGCCAGACACGGGGACAATGTGCAGGCTCTGTCGCCTGTAGCTGGATTCAAACCCAGGTCCCTGGTGGGGGAAGGACGGTTGGTGGTGGAATTGAGACTGTCATACATCTCCTCCTATAAATTGCCTTTGCAAACGAGGTCTGGAGAGAGATACAGTGCTGAGATTTATCCCAGCAGCTCCGTGGCACAGGACTCTGTGCTCTACAGGCTGTTCCCTGGGATGCACACTCAGACAAACATCAACTGAGCCTGGACGACAACCAACTCAGTGAAAGACACTCTTTGTTCTGCCCAAAACTTGTCGGTCTTCCAGAGTATGGAGTTAACTTCAACCAAGTGTTGCAGACTGGCACATTCCAAGGTCCAGAACTACAGGCTGAACCTTGGAAGTATAAAAAGGGCTATTCAGTTGTCAGACCCCCACCCCCCCACTACCTCAAAATATACTCTTGTATATGTAAGAGATGCCTTGGGTCTGTTGTTTTCTGTATGGAAAGACTGGACAGAATTGAACTGCTATAGTGACCATGTATGTACATAAAGATTGGTTTAAGTATACTTTGAAATAAAAAATGGTGGAAATTCAGTGGGCCTCTCCCTGATGCTGACCCACCAAACTATTTCCCCCTCCCACCTCCTCCCCTATGGCTTTCCCACACAGGAAGATCCCACCCTCTGGGTTCAAAGGTACAAAGTCCTGGTAACAGTCACATTTCTGGTTCAGCAGATTCTATAACAGTTTATTCAATAAGCTTTGTTGGACTAGGCCTGGTTTATCAGATTCATGTAGAGGTCGCTATTAATAGATTGTATTGATCGCAGCAAAATGAGAAAAAGCTGAACTGGCTTGTACTAGCTCTGGATCCTGTGTTGGAGCAGGAGGAAGTGGGTTGAGTGAGCAATTGCTTGCTTAGTAACTTCAGTCTGCATTAAATTTACCTTGCCATGAAATCAATAAGAGGTTTCTATCAGAGATTACATTTTGAAAGGCATTGAGGTGGATCTGAGTTTTCAAGATTCTTTGTGGCAGCATAGGATACAATAAAGTCCACGTGAAACAAAAAGACTATTCCCTCATTATCACCAGCTCCATTCATATCAAACTCAAGTCTCAACATTTTTCAAATCAACCCTCTTTAAAACTGAATCACAAAAGTTTTGCAAAAAAAATGCCCTGATACTCAGCAAACAACAACATGGCATCTTTTGATGAGAAATAAATACAATTGTGTTGGTGAGTACTGTTTTTAAGTAGACACTAGAAAATAAATGGCAGCCCTTGATCTGTTAGTGCATGCATGATGAGGCTAATGAGATACATCCATCAACAATGGACTCTGTGTTAACAAGTCACATCTTGTCTCTAATATTTTATGAAGCAGATAAAATGTGGACAAATTATCACTTGACTTCCTCCCACTCACCTCCCAGGACACGGAAAGAGAATTTGTTATTGCATTCTAGAAGGCAACAAATAAAATTTGACAAAAACATTATAATATTTTTAAAATTGCAGCAGATGATATTTCTCTCACTTGGATGTTCCAATTACTTGGCACCTTTCTGAATAGTTAACACTTGGAAGGGTCCTTCAGCTCGCATCGTATGAGCCTGTTTTCTACCATTCAATGAACAAGAACAACTGAGACCTAATTCATAAAATAGTTTAAATGAAATATAACTCAAGGGTACATTTATGATTTGACTCCTGGGTGTCAAACTGATATCGTGGAAAGATTGGTCATTAGAAAAACCACTCAGATGGACAAACAGACAGATAGGTAATTGATTTATTGAAAAGCCGTGATGGCAGGTGTTAAACTGTGATGACGATACCAATAAAAACAAGTATCTGATGATTCAGGAGAAAAGTGCATTCATATTCATCACAGCCCCACACTTATTTTAGCATCTGCTGCTGGTCCATCCCTTCATCATCCCGATAATTTCCTCACCCTCACCTACAACCGCTAGCTAACCATCTCCTAGCCCAGTCAGGGAACTGATTGGCAGACTTCAATTGCTGAGCCAGCTAAGAAATCAAGCAAAGCCTTCTCTCAAATAGCTCGTACATGCAGCCTCAGGCAGGGAGGTGTAAGCACGCTGACCCTGGCCTCTTCCCACTTGCTGTCTGCACAAAGTGGAAATCACTGCCCACCCCACCCCATCACTTCCTCCAGCCAAGGAATGGAGGTTGTGGGCTACGGCTCCTTCATTATTTTGTAGCTATTTTTTTTATCACCCCGTTCACCTCTGGAGTAGGTTGGATAGAGGAGGGCCAGAGACAGGGACACCACCACTTCCTCAGAAAAGCCCAGTCTTCACCATTGTGTCCTATAGCCCAAAGAGTGGCATTCAATAAATCTGTCAATCAGGAGTTGACTATCCTGATGGATTCATTCATTGTGAAGTAGTGAAGCTGAATGATTTATAGTAAACTGGAACCGGCCTGTGTCTTAAAACAGGTGCTCCGGTTTCCTTCCACAGTCCACAGATATGCGGGTTAGGTGGATTGGCCATGCTAAATTGTTCATGGTGTCCAGGCATGTGTGGGCTAGGTGGGTTAGCCATGGAAAATGTGGGGTTGCAGGCTTACAGGGATTGAATGGAATTCTGTTTGGAGGGTCAGGGCAGATTCATTGGGCCAAATAAACACAGGGGACTAGACGATTGCGAATGTGACACCTCTAATTAAGAAAGGGCCAAAGGATAACCCAGGAAACGACAGACCTGACAGCTTGTCATCAGTAGTGAGAAAACTGATGGAAGTCATAAAACAGGATAAGACAGACATACACGTAGAGAAAAATGAGTTAATACTAGACAGTCAACACGGTTTTGTTAAGGGCAGGTCATATCTGATAAATGTAATTGAGTTCTTTGATGAGGTGACACAGGCAGTGAATGAGGGTCGTGCTGCGGATGTTGCATACTTGGACTTTCAGAAAGTATTTGATACAGTGTCACATGGCAGGTTGGGGGTCCTTGGCAACATGGGTTAGAAGTTGGCTAAAAACTAGGAAACAGAGGATAGGTATAGATGGGTATTTCTCAGATTGGAGATGAGTTGAAAGTGGTGTTGCCCAGGGATTGGTGTTGGGGCACTTGCTTTTTCTGGTCTATGTAAATGATTTAGAGATGGGTGTTGACGGCAGAATCTTTAAATTTGCAGACGATACTAAGCTGGGAAGAATAGTGAATTGTGAGGAAGACGCTGAATGACTTCAGAGGGGCATTGACAAGTTGGCCAGATGGGCAGACAGCTAGCAGATGAATTTCAATGCAGAGAAATGTGAGGTAATGCATTTTGGTGGGACAAACACAGAGACACAATACAGGCTCAATGGTACGACTTTGAGGGGGGTACAGGAGCAGAGGGACCTCGGGGTTCATGTGCCTGATTCTCTGAAGGTGGCCAGACAAGTTGAAACAGTTGTTGTGAAGGCTTATAGGATCCTTGGGTTAATAGTAGAGGCACAGAGCATAAAAGCAGGGAAATGATCCTACACCTCTACAAATCATTGATCAGACCAGGTTTGGACAATTGTGTTCAGTTCTGTTCACCTTATTTAAAGAAGGGTGTTAAAGTCCTGGACAGAGTACAAAGGAGATTTACTACAGTGATACCAGAATGAGGGATCTTAGATACAAGAGATTGAGCTTATTCTCCTTAGAGCAGAGAAGATGAAGAGATGACCTTGTTGAGGTATTGAAAATTATGAATAATTTTGACAGGGTGATGTTTCCACTATTAGTCTGTCAGTAACTAGGGATCACAATTTCAAGACTGTCACCAAGACAGTGAGGAGTGAGATGAGGAGAAACTTCTTTGCTCAGAGAGTTGTTAGGATTTTGAATGCACTGCCTGGGAGAGTGGTGGAGGCAGATTCCATCGGAAGTTTCAAAATAGACCAGTATATATAGAGTCATAGAGCTGTACAGCACAGAAGCAGACTGTTTGGTCCAACTCGTCTGTGCCGACCAGATATCCTAGATTAATCCAGTCCCATTTGCCAGCATTTGGCCCATATCCTGTAAACCTTTCCTGTTGAATGTGAAAATGATGAATTTAGAGAGCTACAGGAATAGGGCTGGAAAATGGGAGTGGCTGGATAGATCTTTTAGGAGACAGTACAGACATGATGGGCTGGATGGACTTTTACTGTCCTGTAAAATTCTATGATTCAACTCCATAAATCAGTTTTCTCTGTTCAAAGATTATGAATGATTTCTTATTTTTCTATCCATCCCCAGTGCTGTTGGCCCTGACTTGAGCCACATCTGGGATGATCAGATTTTAAGAATAAAGTGTGTTAATAGAAATTGAGAAGACGTGTCAGAGGCCATGAGGATTCAGCAGTGTGAGCACAAATGTTTATCCATTTGAACACGAAGAAATCGTTCAAGCATTTGACATCCTGCATGGTGAATGTGAAGGTGTTTTGTGATGTGCCATAACTCCAAGGGCCAGAGATTTCACTGCATTCAGAAAGAGCTGTTTCACTTCCTTAGTTCCTGTGAATAATCACAGGCTCATCACAGCCTTACAGTCATTGGAGAAAAGAACATAGGAAATAGAACAGTACAGCACAGTACAGGCCCTTCGGCCCACAATGTTGTGCTGACCTATTATCCTACTAAGATCAATCTACCCTGCATACCCTACACTTTACTATCCTCCGTGTGCCTATCCAAGAGTCGCTTAAAAGTCACTAAAGTATCTGACTCCACTACCACTGCCGGCAGTGCATTCCACACGTCCACCACTCTCTGTGTGAAGAACCTACCTCTGACATCTCCCCTATACCTTCCTCCAATCACCTCAAAATTATGCCCCCTCATAATAGTCATTTCCACCCTGGGAAAAAGTCTCTGTCTATCCACTTTATCTATGCCTGTCAACATCTTGTATACCTCTATTAAGTCACCTCTCATCTGTCTTCACTCTAGTGAAAAAAGCCCTAGGTCCCTCAACCTTTCCTCATAAGACCTGCCCTCCAGTCCAGGCAGCATCCTGGTAAATCTCCTCTGCACCCTCTCTAAAGCTTCCACATCTTTCCTATAATGAGGCGACCAGAGCTGAACACAATATTCCAAGTGTGGTCTAACCAGAGTTTTATAGAGCTGCAGCATACACTCGCGGCTCTTATACTCAATTCCCCTGCCAATGAAAGCCAACACACCATACACCTTCTTTACAACCCTATCAACTTGGGTAGCAACGTTGAGAAATCTATGGATGTGAATCCCAAGATCCCTCTGTTCATCGACATTGCCAAGAATCCTGCCATTAATCCTGTATTCTGCATTCAAATTCGACCTTCCAAAATGAATCACTTCACACTTTTCTGGGTTGAATTCCATCTGCTACTTCTTTGCCCAGCTCTGCATCCTGTCAATGTCCCGTTGCAACCTACAACAGCCCTCCATGCTGTCCACAACTCCACCAACCTTCGTGTCATCGGCAAACTTACTAACCCACCCTTCCACTTCCTCATCCAAGTCATTTATAAAGATCACAAAGAGCAGAGATCCCAGAACTGATCCCTGCGGAACACCACTGGTCACCGAGCTCCAGGCTGAATACTTTCCATCTACTACCACCCTCTGTATTCTATTGGACAGACAGTTTTGTATCCAGACAGCCAAATTTCCCTGAATCCCATGCCTCCTTACTTTCTGAATGAGCCTACCACGTGGAACCTTATCAAATGCCTTGCTAAAATCCATATACACCACATCCACTGCTCTGCCTTCATCAATGTCACATCCTCAAAGAATTCAATAAGGCTTATGAGGCCTGACCTGCCCCTCACAAAGCCATGCTGACTATTTCTAATCAAACTGTGCTTTTCCAAATAATCATAAACACTATCTCTCAGAATCTTCTCCAATAATTTTCCCACCACAGAAGTAAGACTGACTGGTCTGTAATTTCCAGGATTATTCCTATTCCCTTTCTTGAACAAGGGAATGACATTTGCCACCCTCCAATCTTCTGGTACTACTTCAGTGGACAGTGAGGACGCAAAGATCATTGCCAAAGGGGCAGCAATCTCTTCCCTCGCTTCCCGTAGCAACCTTGGGTATATCCCGTCTGGCCCAGGGGACTTACCTATCCTCATATTTTTCAGAATTTCCAGCACATCCTCCTTCCTAACATCAACCTGTTTGAGCATATCAGCCTGTTTCATGCTGTTCTCACAAATGTCAACATCCCTCTCGCTGGTGAATACTGAAGCAAAATATTCATTAAGGACCTCCCCTACCTTCTGTGACTCCGCGCACAAGTTCTCTCCACAATCCCTGATTGGCCCTACCCTCACTCTGGCCATCCTCTTGTTCCTCACATAGACATTGAAAGCCTTGGGGTTTTCCTTGATCCTACCCGCCAAGGTTTCATCATAGCCCCCTTTAGCTCTCCTAAGTCCATTCTTCAGTTCTTTCCTGGCTACCTTGTAGACCTCTAGAGCCCTGTCCGATCCTTGTTTCCTCAACATGAAGAAAGCTTCCTTCTTCTTCTTGACTAGATGTTCCACATGTCTTGTCATCCAAGGTTCCTTCACCTTACCATCCTTTCCTTGCCTCAGTGGGACAAACCTATCCAGTGCCTGTAGCAACTGCTCCCTAAACAACCTCCACATTTCTGTGAATATTCCAGGCCGAATTGTACATGAATAAGTTCTTGATTATTAAGTAGGTGATAATAGTAAACTGAGACTTGAATAAAGCCTTCTTAAAATACTGTTATTTCAAACATTGTAAACATAACAAAAGATTCATTCCCCCAAAGCTCCAGTCTCCATGGAACAAAGAACAAAGAAAATTACAGCACAGGAAGAGGCCCTTCAGCCCTCCAAGCCTGCACTGATCCAGATCCTCTATCTAAACCTGTCACCTATTTTCCAAGGATCTGTCTCCCTCTGCTCCCTGCCCATTCATGTATCTGTCTAGATACATCTTAAATGATGCTATCGTGCCCGCCTCTACCACTTCCGCTGGCAACGCGTTCCAGGCACCCACCACCCTCTGCATAAAGAACTTTCCACACATATCTCCCTTAAACTTTTCCTCTCTCACCTTGAAATCGTGACCCGTAGTAATTGAGTCCCCCACTCTGGGAAAAAGCTTCTTGCTATCCGTGCTGTCTATACCTGTCATGATTTTGTAGACCTCAATCAGGTCCCCCGTCAACCTCCGTCTTTCTAATGTAAATAATTCTAATCTACTCAACCTCTCTTCATAGCTAGCGCCCTCCATACCAGGCAACATCCTGGTGAACCTCCTCTGCACCGTCTCCAAAGCATCCACATCCGTTTGGTAATGTGGCAACCAGAACTGTACGCAGTATTCCAAATGTGGTGGAACCAAAGTCCTTTACAACTGTAACATGACCTGCCAACTCTTGTACTTAATAGCCCGTCCAATGAATGAAAGCATACCGTATGCCTTCTTGACCACTCTATCCACCTGCGTTGCCACCTTCAGGGTACAATGGACCTGAACACCCAGATCTCTCTGTGCATCAATTTTCCCCAGAGCTTTTCCATTTACCATATAGTTCGCTCTTGAATTGAATCTTCCAAAATGCATCACCTCGCATTTGCCTGGATTGAACTCCATCTGCCATTTCTCTGCCCAACTCTCCAATCTATCTATATTCTGCTGCATTCTCCGACAGTCCCCTTCACTATCTGCTACTCCACCAATCTTAGTGTCATCTGCAAACTTGCTAATCAGACCATCTATACTTCCTCCAGATCATTTATGTATATCACAAACAACAGTGGTCCCAACACGGATCCCTGTGGAACGCCACTGGTCACAGTTCTCCATTTTGAGAAACTCCCTTCCACTACAACTCTCTGTCTCCTGTTGCCCAGCCAGTTCTCTATCCATCTAGCTAGTACACCCTGAACCCCATGCGACTTCACTTTCTCCATCAGCCTACCCTGGGGAACCTTATCAAACGCCTTACTGAACATAGAACATAGAACATAGAACATAGAACAGTACAGCACAGTACAGGCACTTCGGCCCACGATGTTGTGCTGAACTTTTACCCAAAACCTAAGGTCTATCTAACCTCCAGCACTACCTTATACTATCATCCATATGTCTATCTAATAGCCGCTTAAATGCCCCTAATGAGGCTGACTCCACTACCCTCACCGGCAATGCATTCCACGCCCCTACCACACTCTGAGTAAAGAACCTACCTCTGATGTCTCCCCGATATCTACCTCCACTCACTTTAAAACTATGCCCCCTCATAAAAGCTACCTCCACCCTAGGAAAAAGTCTCTGGCTGTCTACTCTATCTATACCTCTGATCATTTTGTACACCTCTATCAAGTCACCTCTCATCCTTCGTCGTTCTAAAGAGAAAAGCCCTAGCTCTCTCAACCTTTCCTCGTAAGATCTTCCCTCCATTCCAGGCAACATCCTGGTAAATCTCCTCTGCATCTCTTCTAACGCTTCCACATCTTTCCTGTAATGAGGTGACCAGAACTGGACACAATACTCCAGATGTGGCCGAACCAGGCTTTTGTATTGCTGGAGCATAACTTCACGGCTCTTGAACTCAATCCCTCTATTAATGAAAGCTAACACACCATACGCCTTCTTAACAACTCTATCCACCTGGGTGGCAGCTTTCAGGGAACTGTGAACATGAACCCCAAGATCCCTCTGCTCCTCCACACTGCCAAGAATCTTTCCGTTAACCCTGTATTCTGCTTTCAAATTTGTCCTTCCAAAACGAATCACCTTACACTTTTCAGGGTTAAACTCCATCTGCCAATTCTCAGCCCAGCTCTGCATTCTATCAATGTCCCTTTGTAACCTAGAACAGCCCTCTGCACTGTCCACAATGAAACCCACTTTTGTATCGTCCGCGAACTTACGAATCCATCCTTCCACTCCTACATCCAAATCATTTACAAAAATCACAAATAGAAGAGGACCCAGAACAGATCCTTGTGGTACACCACTCGTAACTGAGCACCATGTTGAATATTTTCTGTCCACTACCACCCTTTGTCTTCTAAGGGTCAGCCAATTCTGAATCCAATCTGCCACATTTCCCCCTATCCCATGCCTCCCTACCTTCTGCATGAGCCTACCATGGGGAACCTTTTCAAACGCCTTACTTAAATCCATGTATACCACATCCACTGCTCTCCCTTCATCTATGTGTTTGGTCACATCTTCAAAGAATTCAACAAGGTTTGTGAGGCATGATCTACCCCTCACAAATCCATGCTGACTATCACGAATCAAACTGTGCCTTTCCAAGTGATCATAAATCCTGTCTCTCCTTTCCAATAATTTGCCCACCACTGATGTAAGGCTACCTGGCCTGTAATTTCTGGGATTATCCCCGTTCCCTTTTTTGAACAAGGTAATGACGTTTGCCTCCTTCCGATCTTCTGGCACTATACCCATGGACAGTGAGGACGAAAAGATCATTGCCAAAGGCCCTGCGATCTCATCCCTCACTTCCCATAGAATCCTTGGATAAATCCCATCAGACCTGGGGGCCTTATCTATCTTCAACTTCCTCAGAATTCCTAGCATATCTTTTTTACTAACATCAACCTCCTCTAGCCTACCTGCCTGTTTCACAATGTTCTCCTCTACAAATAGGGCCCTCTCAGTTGTGAATACTGAAGAAAAGTATTCATTAAGGACCTCTCCTATCTCTTTAGGCTCTGTGCACAAATTCCCTTTACAATCCTTGATCGGCCCTACCCTTTCTCTGGTCATTCTCTTGTTCTGCACATACGTGTAAAAAGCCTTGGAGTTTTTCTTGATCCTATCCGCCAAGGTTTTCTCATGCCCCCTTATAGATCTCCTAAGCTCTTTCTTCAGCTCCTTCCTGGCTAACTTGTATCCCTCTAGAGCCTTTTCCGTTCCTGTTTTCTTTAACCTTACATAAGCCTCCTTCTTCCTCTTAACCAGTCGTTCGACCTCTCTCAAGAACCATGGCTCCCTCATTCGACCACATCTTCCCTGCCTGCTAGGGACAAACGTATCGAGCACATGCAGTATGCATTCCTTAAACAATCTCCACATTTCTGAGGTGCTTTTCCCTGACAGCATCTTTTCCAAATTTATGTTACCCAGTTCTTGTCTAACTGAATTGTAATTACCCTTCCCCCAATTGTAAACTTTACCCTGCCCTATGTACCTATCCTTATCCATGACTATCATGAAAGAAACAGAGCTATGATCGCTACCGCCAAAATGCTCTCCTACCAACGGGTCTAACATTTGGCCTGGTTCGTTGCCAAGCACCAAATCCAAAGTGGCCTCTCCTCGTGTTGTAGTCCATGTATATGACATATACAGCCTTTCCCTCATCTATCAACTTTGTCACTTCCTCAAAGAATTCTATCAGGTTGGTAAGACGTGAAAGACATGGACCATATTTGATGTTGGTTGGATTTGATTGGATTGGATTTATTATTATTAACACATGTACAGAAATACAGTGAAAGGTTTTGTTCTGTATGTTATCCAGACAAATCATACCTTAAATAAGTATATCAGGGTAATAGAACAGAAATCAGAATATAGTGCTACAGCTACAAACAAGGTGCAGACAAAGATCAATTCTAATGTATGAGAGGTCCATTCATTAGTCTGATAATAGCAGGGAAGAAGCTGTTCTCGAATCTGTTGGTATGTGTTTTCAAACTTTTACATCTTCTACCCAAAGGAAGAAGGTGGAAAATAATATGACAGTGGGCCAAATGACTGAAAATTTAACACCCCAGAATGGATGTTATCTGGGTGAAAAGGTTAAGAAAATTAATTTACAAGACATGACATCCTTTAAGGTTTAAGAACACGGGGCCAACTTTTTCACACAAAAAATTGTTTGTATGTGGAATGAACAGCCAGAGTGCGGTAGATGCAGGTACCATGACAACATTTAAAGGACATTTGGACAGGTGCATGGATAGGAAAAGTTTAGAGGGATATAGGCCAAACACAGGCAAATGGGACTAGGTTAGTTCGGAAACTTGGTTAACAAGGATAAATTGGGCTGAAGGATCTGTTTCTGTGCTGTATGACTCTGTGACTCAATGACTAAGGGAGAAAGGTATTACATTTTCCCCTTTTGTCAGGCGACTTAAATATTGCATTGTCACAGTCTAGATTGTTTCTCAAGGCTGAATCACCCTAAGTAATTTTCTACTTTGGGATGTCCACTAACAGTTCTGCACTCTAGAAGTGAACATCATAAAATCCTCAATATGACTACAGTAAAGTCCTCAAAAGGAAAATTCAATGAAGCACATAAATGATGAATTCAAAAGTCATCCAGTGCCTGTGATGGGGATGGTATATTGGTTTATAATTTTCATCTAATTCTGCCCTTCTTTTAATACCCAGTCCAATACTTCCCTCTGACCCACTGAATTTATTTTTGTTACTATGTTATTGTCAGATGTTTCTGTTTTTAAACTGATGATCTGAATGCTTTGACACAAGCATTTTTTAAAACTTATTCACGGGATTTGGGTGTCATTGGCTGGGTCCAGCATTTATTGCCCATCCCTAGGTGCCCCTTGAGAAGGTGGGGGTGAGCTGCCTTCTTGAACCACTGCAGTCCACTTGCTGTAGGTAGGCCCACAATGCCCTTAGGGACGGAATTCCAGGATTTTGACCCAGCGACAGTGAAGGAACAACGATATATTTCCAAGTTAGGATGGTGAGTGGCTTGGAGGGGAACTTGGAGGGGGGTGGTGTTCCCATATATCTGCTGCCCTTGTCCTTCTAGATGGAAGTGGTCATGGGTTTGGAAGGTGCTGTCTGAGGATCTTTGGTGAGTTTCTGCAGTGCACCTTGTACATAGTACACACTGCTGCTACTGAGCGTCGGTGGTGGAGGGAGTCTATGTTTGTGGATGTGGTGCCAATCAATTAGTTCTGGATGGTGTCAAGCTTCTTGAGTGTTGTTGGGGCTGCACTCATCCAGGCAAGTGGGGAGTATTCCAGCACACTCCTGACTTGTGTCTTGTAGATGGTGGACAGGCTTTGGGGAGTCAGGACGTGAGTTATTCACCAAAGTATTCCTAGACTCTGACTTATTATTGTAGCCACTGTATTTGTGTGGTGAGTGCTGGTCAATGGTAACCCAGAGGATGTTAAGAGTGGGGGAAATCAGTGATGGTAACATAACTGAATGTCAATGGACGGTGGTTAGATTGTCTCTTATTGGTGATGGTCATTGCCTGGCATTTGTGTGGCACAAATGCTACTTGCTATTGTCAGCCCCAGCCTGGATATTGTCCAGATATTGTTGCATTTGAACACGGACTGCTTCAGTATCTGAGGAGTCACGATTGGTGCTGAACATTGTGCAATCATTGGTGAAGTTAGACTGTAATTCAACGTTTGGCCTGTGAACGTGTTTCTTGATTGAAAGACCATTTTATTTACTTATCAAAATAATTCCCCATCTGTATTTTTAAAATCGTTTTAGTTTATTTTGTCTTGTTATCCAGCTTGAAGTTAAGATGTGTTCCAGTATATACCTGATTAGAATTCTATCCCTCCCAGTGCTGATGTACCTATTTATTTGAAAATAAATGCCACTAAGTATCGCTTAAGAGAGAACTAATGAAACTTTAAGCAACAGTGAGTCTGTTTGAATTGGAATTCTGCCAATGAGCTGATGGATGTGGATCTCTCCAAACCTCTGCTGCTCTTCTGAAAGGTCAGGACGTTATTTGGTGATGTATTCTGAAGGCACCTTCCTCCTGGGTCTCTCCAGAACCTCATGAGCCTGTGCAGAACATCAACTTCACAAAGAGATTAGCAACAGAGTGCAGCCCCGTGTTCTCCTGCTCAGCTCCCAGGACAACTTGGCACATTTCGGATACTCGAAATAAAATGTGTCAGATTAATGCCTTTGAGTCAATTAAATTCCATGCAACATGGCTAGCGGCAATGATCTCGTTAAAAAAAACCTTCAAAATCTTCAACTGTCATGTAAAGCTGTCACTGTCAAGGACTTTCCAGATTATTATAATGATCTATATTTAAATAATTGAATTGACTGTTCACACAGAACATTAACAGGATCACTGATATGGGATAAACGAATTAACCTGGTTGATCTTTTCTCTTGAATCTTCTATGTAGATGAAAAGACCAGTTTAGCTGTGTACCTCAGGTCTTTGTGAGTGAACAGACAGATGTAGTGAGTTAATATCAGTGAACAAGGGCTGAAACTAGGCAGCAGATGTCATGTTATACTCATGACCTTTCCCTTTAGCTCTGTGCTCTCTGTGGTCTCATTCCTGTCTGTGATAACAACTGGATGACAATGTTTACAAATAACATTGCAGTTAAAATTTGTCTTTCACAATGCCTTTGGTGAATGAGGATAATAAACATAGACATCACTTATGCCTGGTTGTAATAATTATTGGACCCATCTGATATATCAAATGAAGGAAAATTGAATATTCCTGATGCTGATTTTTCAGCTCTTCTTACCTGAAGAATAAGACAGGCAAGGACAGAAGGACGTCACAAACTTTTACCTTTAATAGGAAGCATCGCTCTCCAGAGGAACAGTCCAGGTGACTCAAAATCAAATCAGAGCACTTAACAAAATAGTCACCACACTGTAACATCTGAGCTACTCTAGTTAAAAGGGTAGACAGAGGTCATTCCATAGAGCATGAACTGTCATGTTTGCATCCTGAACTACCGGAGGTAAAAGCACTCAATGAAGCAAATCAAAGCTATAAACAGAAGACTGCATGAAACTATTCTCCGTTTCAAGACTCTCTTTCAATCCACAGCCAATATTCCCACAAAACCAACTGGGATGGAGGCAATGGGGTTCTAAATTATTCACTCAGCCAGGACAAGAAATTGCTGCCCACCCTGAACAGGATCTAGGCAAAGCCACAAGTATCCACTTTCATCAGGAGGAGAGGTGGCTGGGGGGCTAACAATAAACTGTTCCAACCTTAGCACCATGCAGCCAGTATTCTCGAAGGTCATGGTTTGGAAAGGGTTAATGTTATAGACTGCACTGAGCTCCACATAATTTGATGAAGATGTTGGGTGGAAGAAAGAGAAGCTTGGTTTGAGATCTCGATGGAGATGGATGTGTCATCAGTGTTTCCTCATAGTCTCAGTCTCAAGGTGTGCTAAAATTGGACTGTCAGTGTTTTATTTCCACTATTTTAAAATTTGCAACATTTCATGATTAAAGAGGCTTCCAAAACAGGAAAAAAACGCTGTCATAAGATGAACATGCTGATCATCTGATCAGGTTGAGCTAAGTTTCATGAAACCATCAATAAACAAGATGTATTCTGGACTGAAATTAACATCATCAAAATAGTACAAACCAGTCACCCAGAGCTGTGTCTCCTGTTTGATTTAAACCTTTCCTCGATGTTTTGCACTTCAGGATGGAAGATTCACCTGCTGAGTATCCAGCTTAAAAATCAAGAAGCCAGACACAGGAATACTCAAATGAATTATATTTCAGGCAACAGTTTCTAGGCAGAGTGGAAAGAAGGAAAAATGCATTTGAAGCAGCAAGACTAGAAGACCCTCTGTCTCTCCCCCTGCTTCTCTGGGCCTCTAATAAAACACCTCCCAGCAATAAAGTAAATTAGAGAACCACCCATTCACCAAGAACAGCAACTCAAACCCAATCAGTAGCTGACAGCGGTGGTGGTTGGTTCAACAGCATGTGGAACAGCTGGGAAAATTTGCACTCTTGGAGCCTTGTCCAGTTGGTCTCTAGATTGAACACAGAGGAACCTCCAGATGCTAAGCAGGATTTTTCAATATTTATTCATGGGATGTGGGTGTTGCTGGCTGGATCAGCACTTATTGACCATCCCTAATTGCCTTGAGGGAAGGTAAGAGCCAACTACCTTGCTGTGGGTCTGGAGCCACATGTAGGCCAGACCAGGTAATGGTGGCAGATTTCTCTCTCCAAAGAACGTTAGTGAACCAGATAGATTTTTACAACAATCAATAGCAGTTCCATGATGTCATTAGGCAAGCATTTTTTTTCTTATTGCAGATTTTTAATCAAATTCAATATGTCACCAACTGCCATGGGATTTGGATCCATCTCCCAGAACATTAGCCTGGGATCTACTGGGTTGATTAATCTAGTGACAGCACCACTACCATTCACACCTGCCATCCCCATGGCCACAAAGAACAATCCTTAATTCTAAATGAGTCTCAGGAATTCCAATGATATCCCCTGGTTATGATGAGGCAGCTCAGGGCAGAAGGCTTTACCCTTCCACGGGCATTTCAAGGGAGATTCCCAGCTCCTCATGATTTTGCAGGAAATTTAACAATATACATCTTTAGGCCTCTTCTACAGTGGTTTTTCTTCCCACTCACTGACACAAAAACCACAGCTAGGTTCCTCACTCAGACCCTAACATCTCCTCCTGAACCTGGTCTGATATGGAATGGAGCCCAATGGTTTCTAATGGGTCACCTGACAGTTCCCCACCCACTGAAAGAGCACATTTAAATAGGGTCCAACACCCGTCAAAGAATTTTTTTTGGACCATGAGTCCAAAGTTAACTCCTTCTGAACCATAACAATTCTGTGATTCTCTCTGTGGGGAAAAGACACTAAAAGATAGCACTAGAGCAGACACGATGGGCCAAATGGTTTCTTCTGACCTTAACAACTCTGAGATGAGTGGAGTGTGTTCTTCTCCATTGTATCTTGTTCCTTGTAAGCAGCAACATCTGAGCAGGAACAGGCCATTCAGCCTGCTCCTCCATTTGATAAGAATGTGACTAACCCATTTGGCATCTCAACCCCACTTTCCCATCTGCACCTTGTCATGTTTGTAGATCAAAGACCATACACCTCTTTGCCCTGGACTCTCCTGTAGATCAGGAATTATTCATCTAGCCAGGCTTCTCTGGTGTTGAGGGAAGAGAGTCCCATAGATTCACCTCTCTCAGAGTCTGACAAAACCCTGTCCATCTCCACCTTCAAAACGAAGAGCTCTTCTTTCAAAAATGTGTGCACATGCAACTGACTACAACATTTTTGACAGCGGCTATGTCAGTTGTAGCAGATATTACATGGATATTAAAAATGTTAGGGGATACGGGGCTGATGGAGAAAAATGGTACTGAGCTAAAGCATCAGTCATGATGGTATGGAATGGTAGGGCAGGCTCGAAGGGCTGAATGGCCTACTCCAGCCCCTATTTCCTTCCTGTGCCGCGATTTGCAGCCCCAGGGCGTAAGAGAAGCTGCAGCCAAACGTTGTTGACCTCAGAATCGCTTCAAGGGGGAGTTTGCGAACGTACAGAGCAGCTGGAAAAACAACCTCCTGTTTACAATTAAATGACATGAGCTAAAACCAAACCTAATCAATTCCATTAAATAATGTCTTAAATCTTGAATTACCATAAATGATTTGATTTGTGTCAGGAAGCATTTCGTCAAACAAGGTTAAAGGGGCACTTTAACACAGGCTGTGCTGTAAGGACTGAACCACCCATGCTGAATCTGAGAACTATACCAGGTTTATTACTTTTCTCTATAGCATGACCCTTTCACAGCCCTCACTGAATCATATGGAAAACGAGGCCAGAGTTTTTCAGACCTTTGGCTGTAATATTAATTTGCATATGACAAAAAGTATTTGCAGATGACAGGAAAATTGATGATGTTGATAGCAATAAAATCTTCACAATAACATCGAATTCATTCAAAACTTTTTGAAAATGCACCAAGCAAAGGTGCAAACTAATATTAGACAGGATTGAAATAAGGTAATCTTGCCGTTACGGGGACAGTATGAGTGACAATTTAACCCTTTCAAGGTTTTTGATTGGGAGTGAAATTCTGTGGCACAGATACCCAGTGGGAAAGATAAATCCGATCATACGACAAAGGAGCAGGAATTATTTAGCCTTCACTGCTATGTCTCAAAGTTCTACTCACAGAAAAGCCTTTTTCAGGACATTGGCTGCCTGTCATTTTACAACAAGACAGGATGACAAATGAAATCACCAAAACAGCCAACACCTCCTTTATGAAAATAGCCAGACAAAACCACAGCATTGTTCATTTTACTGAGTGCAATCATTTGCACTGGCCTAAAAGCAACCAGTCAGCCACATAGAGACTGTAGGAACTGCCGGTGCTAGAGAATCTGAGATAACAAGGTGTGGAGCTGGATGAACACAGCAGGCCAAGCAGCATCAGAGGAGCAGGAAGGCTGACGTTTCAGGCCTAGACCCTTCTTCAGAAATGGGGGAGGGGAAGGGGATTCTGAAATAAATAGGGAGAGAGGGGGGAGGTCCTGTTGGAAAGCGGATAGTGGAGCAGATAGGTGGAGAGAA
>NC_063352.1:1927392-1946639 GCF_021869965.1 Rhincodon typus | reverse complement strand
GGGGGGGGGGGGGGGGGGGGGGGGGGAAGACAGACAGGTCAAGGAGGCAGGGATGAGACTAGTAGGTAGGAGATGGGGGTAGGGCTTGAGGTGGGAGGAGGGGTTAGGTGGGAGGAAGGACAGGTTAGGGAGGCGGGGACAAGCTGAGCTGGTTTTGGGATGCGGTAGGGGAAGGGGAGATTTTGAAGCTTGTGAAGTCCACATTGATACCATTGGGCTGCAGGGTTCCCAAGCGGAATATGAGTTGCTGTTCCTGCAACCTTCGGGTGGCCTCATTGTGGCACGGCAGGAGGCCCAGGATGGACATTTTGTCTAAGGAGTGGGAGGGGGAGTTGAAGTGGTTCACGACTGGGAGGTGTTGTCATTTGTCACGAACCAAGCATAGGTGTTCCACAAAGCAGTCTCCAAGCCTCCGCTTGGTTTCCCCGACATAGAGGAGGCCACAACGGGAACAGCGGATGCAGTATACCACATTAGCAGATGTGCAGGTGAACATCTGCTTGATGTGGAAGGTTTTCTTGGGGCTGGGATGGGGGTGAGGGGGGAGGTGTAGGGGCAGGTGTAGCACTTCCTGCGGTTGCAGGGAAAGGTGCCGGGGGTGATGGGGCTAGTGGGGAGTGTGGAGCGAACGAGGGAGTCACGGAGAGAGCGGTCCCTCCAGAAAGCAAATAAGGGTGGGGAGGGAAAAATGTCTTTGGTAGTGGGGTTGAATTGCAGATGGCGGAAGTGGTGGAGAATGATGCGTTGAATCTGGAGGTTGGTGAGGTGATACGTGAGGACAAGGGGAATTCTGTCTCTGTTGTTTTTGCAGGGAAGGGGAGTGAGGGCTGAGGTGTGGGAAACGCAAGAAATGCAGTCGACGGCGTTTTCGGCCACTTTGGGGGGGAAATTGTGGTCCTTGAAAAACGAGGACATCTGGGATGTCCGGGAGTGGAATGCCTCATCTTGGGAGCAGATGCGGCGGAGGCGAAGGAATTGGGAATAGGGGATGGCACTCTTGCAGGAAGATGGGTGAGAGGTGGTGCATTCTAGGTAGCTGTGGGAGTCGGTGGGCTTGAAATAGATATCTGTTTCCAGGTGGTTCCACTTTACTAACGCCTCCCACCCCAACCATCTCTGATACCTGTCTCTCGTTCCTGGACCTCTCTGTCTCCATCTCTGGTAACCACAACGATGCCACCAGAAGGCTGGAGGAACAACACCTCATATTCTGCCTGGGAACCCTGCAGCCCAATGGTCTCAATGTGGACTTTACAAGCTTCAAGATCTCCCCACCCTCGACCTCATCCCAAGACCAGCACCCCCCTCGTCCCCGCCTCCTTGACCTGTCCATCTTCCCTCCCACCTACCCGCCCCTCCCTCCTCACTGACCAACACCCATCCCCACTCCTACCTACACTCACCTTTACTGGCTTCATCCCCGCCTCCTTGACCTGTCCGTCTTCTCTCCACCTATCTGCTTAACTATCCACCTTCTATCATCGCCTCCACCTCTCTCCATTTATTTCTGAGCTTTCTTCCCCTCCCCCATTTCTGAAGAAGGGTCCAGACCCGAAACGCCAGCCTTCCTGCTCCTCTGATGCTGCCTGGCCTGCTGTGTTCATACAGCTCCACACCTTGTTATCTCAGTCAACCACGTAGCTCTACTTGGGTCTGGAATCGTGTTTAGGCCAAAGGAATAACAGATTACCCTCCCTGAAGGACATTATCGAAACAGATATTTTTATGTTAATAGATAACTTCATGGGCACCGTTACAGTGACTAACGTTCAATTCTGGATGTATGCATTAATTTAGTTGTAAGGACTTCATAGATTTTAATTGAAAATGTAAACTGGGGACTTGGTGTTTGGAGACAACAAGGTGCAGGGCTGGATGAACACAGCAGGCCAAGCAGCATCATAGGAGCAGGAAGGCTGACGTTTCGGGCCTAGACCCTTCTGCTGTGTTGTAGAGAATGTACCAGTTTTCTTTACAACTCTCAGTTGTATTCACTTTTAGGTTACAAAGGGCCATGTAGCTTTTGGAGAAGCTGGATTTGACACTTTTGTGAGACAAAAAGGGTTGTCACAGCTGGATCGTTAAGAATGTTCAAAAGTTGAGATAGACAGGTTTTTAAATCAATAAGGGAATTGAGGGTTACAGGTAAAAAGCAGGAAAATAGAGTCGAGATGATCAGAACTGCCATGATCTCATTCACTGAAGTGTCTCCTTCTGCTCTTGCATCTGAGTGGTCTTGCCAAAAGACATTAGTGCCAGGTTTTTTTTCAACAGTTGACATTTGTTGCCTTCATTCCAGCTTGTAAAAACACATCCAAAGTGAGGGATTTCACTCTATGACCTAAGGCATCAGTCTGAATTTCTAGGTTACAAAGTGACACTCACTAAGCCACTATCTTCCTATATGATAGCATAGTGGCTATAGTCCCGATTTAGCATTAGACAAGTCGTAGAATTAATATACCTTCAGACTAATTAATTTATGTGTTGAGATCCAGAAAGCTGCCAGATTAGTGAAGATGAGCAGCTAATGTCCTTCAAAAAACAGAGCTTCCACTGTTATCTGATTTAACTTTATTGGGACAGCAAGGTTACACTGCACAATTGCACTAACCAATACCTACCTACTCGAAGTAACTGCTTTTAATGCATTATGAAGGTGAACTTCTAAATGCCTTCTCTTCCACATCATCCTTCTTTCCTTCTGTTCAAGTATAATAATTTCTCATTTTTCTACCAAGATTCAGTAACTTATGAACAAAAACAGAAGTTGTTGGAAAAGCTCAGCAGGTTTGGCAGCATCTGTGAAGAAAATAGCAGAGTTAACGTTTCGGGTCCAGTGACCCTTTCTCAGAACCCTGTCAGAATCATGTCACCGGACCCGAAACATTAATTCTGACTTTTTCTTCACAGATGCTGCCAGACCTGCTGAGATTTTCCAGCAACTTCTGTTTTTGTTCCGGATTTACATCATCCGCAGTTCTTTCTGTTTTTATTTCGTAACGTACTGCCTTCATTGGTCAATGCATTGAAGGTAAGAATTTGGAGATCATTTTGTGGCTGTACAGGACATTGGTTAGGCCACTTTTGGAATACTGTGTGCAATTCTGGTCTCCCTGCTATAGGAAGGATGTTGTGAAACTTGAAAGGGTCAGAAAAGATTTACAAGGATGTTACCAGGGTTGGAGGGTTTGAACTATAGCGAGAGGCTGAATAGGCTGGGGCTATTTTCCCTGGAGCATCGGAGGCTGAGGGTTGGCCTTAAAGAAGTTTATAAAATCATGGGGGACATGGATAGGGTAAAAAGACAAAGTCTTTAGCCCAGGGTGGGGGAGTCCGAAGCTAGAGGGCATAAGTTTAAGGTGAGAGGGGAAAAATTTAAAAGGGACCTAAGGGTCAACATTTTCACACAGAGGGTGGTGCATGTATGGAACGAGCTGCCAGAGGAAGTGGTGGAGGCTGGTACAATTACAACGTTTAAAAGGCATCTGGATGGGTACGTGAATAGGAAGGGTTTAGAGGAATATGGGCTAAATGCTGGCAAATGGGACTAGATTAATTTAAGATATCTGGTCAACACAGGTGAGTTGGTCTGTTTCCATGCAGTACAGCTCTATGACTAAAAGGAAACCAAATCAACAAATAGCCTTTACACTAGAGGGAAAATCTCTATGGAGGTAATTGTAACCCAGAAATACAACAATTTTACTGTTAATTTTATATATTATTTATTAATTTACAAGATGTGGGTGTCACTGTCCTGGGCCAGTATTTATTGTTCCATCCCTAGTTGCCCCCTGAGAAGATGTTGGTGGGCTGTCTTCTCGAACCGCTGCAGTGCGTGTGCCGTAAGTAGACACGCAATGCCCTTAGGGAGGGAATTCCAGGACTAATAGTCTGGATGGGGGAATGTCATTGTGGGTTGCATTCAAATTCCACCAGTGCCTGTTGAGTTCCTGTCACCAAATACCAGACTGTCTATGGAATACCAGCCCAGTGACACTACCTCCACACCACCACCTGCCCTTCAACTAATCTTATATTATGTTTCACTTTATTTTGTGGTGAATTGGTTTGGAACACAATAGATTCCCCTGTATTGGGTAACCCCAGTGTGCTGAGGTGAAAAGCTCTATTCTCTGACTGGAAGTATGTTTTTAATATCATGTTGGTCACTGGTACACAACTGTCTCTTGTTCAATGGGAACTCCAATCAGCTGGTTTTAGAAATTGAGACATTCCCACAGATAGTGCTTGTGTGTGCTGCTCAGCCTGAGCTCTGACTGCATGATTCAGACAGAAGGAAAGCCTGCCTTCCTGTCCCTTTCACTGTTATATATTTGAGCTTGGATAGAAACATGATTAAGAAAGCTTTGGAGGGATATGGACCACCAGCAGGCAAGTGGGACTAGTTTATTTTCGGATTGTGTTCAGCATAGACTGGCTGGACCGAAGGGTCTGTTTTCATGCTGTATGACTTTATGACACTGATTGTCAAAGTGGGGAAAATGTTCCATTTACTGGAACAGACATGCCTCGAATGAGCATGAAATCAGATTAAAAAATAACATCCCAGTACCCTGTAAAAAGTACATTTAGGACATTTTGTGGTGCCCAGAAAATATAAAATATGTTCTCAGAGGTATTATGCTGATAGAGTGTGTAATAATAGCTCAGAAATTACTTGCTGAGTGATCTCAGACTGAATAAATGACCATTTCTTTATTGCATCATTGTGTAAAAGTTCAATGGTCATTCTCTGGGGACGCACTTCATTTTTTTTGCCAGGATAATTTACTCGGCTTAAATCTACAGTTTATTCCATTACTAAATAGATGAGGTATGAGATTATTTGCATAATTTTCATTATTTATTCATGTAATGGGGTTCTGGGACTATTTTCTGATGATATACTTGGTCTCGAGCTCAGTGGGTCGATAACAATACATACAAATTGAAATCACAGCTCTGTAGATTGCAGTAAGATCACAATCCCTCCTTCAGCTCATGAGATGAGGTAGAGTCACCAAGGACCACTGTCTCATCAAGGTTTAACCTGAGGGTCACCATACCTCAAATATGGGGCACGATTAAGGAGGTAGAACCTCATCCAGTGTAGGAATTGAACCCATCCTGTTGGCTTCACTCTGCATTGCAAACCAGCTGTCCAGCCAAGTGAACTAACCCACCCCCAAGTTCAGGTCCAGTTCATGAGGAGGGACAGGGCAATCAAGCGTCCAAGAACCAAGGTAGTAACAGATTCTTCTTGTTGCTATTCTGCTCTGTCTCCAAAGAGTGGGACATGCTCATGATGTGATCACTGTATCATGGGATATGACATCATGGTATAAAGCTCTCAGACTCCATCTTACTGAGCCCTGTCCCCTTGCAGCATGACACACTGAGGGAAGCACATATCACAGGCCATTCAAATCGTTTTGTCTGAGCGCAGATACACAGGTACCTGACACTGCAATGTACACATGTAAATAGCAGGAGCTGGAATGAAAGTTCATGGATTCCTCCAGTACTACGTGACTCACATCTCATCCATCTGTTCTGGGAGCTAATGTGAATATGACAGCACAAACATGGCAGACCATCAGTGTATTTCCCGTATTATTTCATGGTGACAAGCCTGGACCATTAAACATTCACACAACAATCACCATAGGTTAACATTGGATCAGATCCCGACAGTAAATAGCCAATCAGCAGAATTACCTCCTTCCTATTTAAAGTTCAAGATCAGTCAAGCTGGAAGGCCTAGATCTCGTTTGCTCACTGTTTTGATGACTTCCCCCATGATTCCTTTGAGGTTTGTACCTATCCTCACACTCAAGATGTCTGCTCTTCCCCTCCTTTGAACTCTTGCCCAAGTTAGTTTGTCTTCTAGAATTCACCACCACCATGGTCAGCAGGTCTTATCAAAACTGAAAGCAATCCTACCGCCAAGACAATTATTTACTCCCTCCTACTGTTCTTAGACAGCAAGATTGCCAATAGGGAGCTAGATAGTGTGTGAAGTCCCATTGAGAGTAACTCCCGCTCTCTGTACTCCTGTCTCTTCTGGAGGACAATGGGGAGGTCACCAAGGGGAAGACATTGAGGGTGGCTAGTGGAAGAATTAGAGCGGGCAAGGAAAAATATTTTCTCTCAAAGGGTGGTGGATGTTTGGAATTCCCTACCCAGTTTGGTGGATGTTTGGAATTCCCTGCCCAGTTTGGTGGATGTTTGGAATTTCCTGCCCAATTTGGTGATGGAGGCAAGAAGCCTCATCTGAAAAGAAACTTGGATGTGCACCTGAAGCACTGGAATCTACAGGGAGCAGTGTTGGTAACTGGGATTAGAATGGGCGACATGTTTACTTAGCCATTGCAGGTATTATGGGCTGAATGGCCTCTTGCAATAAACTTCATATTGTTTACTCAATAAGACTCTTCTAGTAAGGTGGCTCAACCTCATCCAGTTTGGGCTTAAAGGAACATACACACGACAGCAACAACAACAACAGTGACCAGAGCAATGGTGAGTTTGACAGTCAGGTCCCAGATCAACGTCAAATTCAGATCCTCATTGATCAATCCACCCAAATGTCATCATTCAGACAAACTGAAATTTAAAGGCTGCCATTTTGTAGCACTGTCTGGATAGTGACGGACTCTCCCTTCGATAGAACCATCTTAGGAAAAGTGTAACAGGGCAAGTTGAAGAAATACTTTGGTTGTTTGTTTGACATGAAAAATGAACTGAAAGCTGAGAAAAGGGTCCTGTGGACTGGCTCTAAAGGTCTGACATGTTTTCATTGTGTTATATAATAATTACTTAACATATTTCTGTTAATTATTTTCAAAGAATCATGCAGTGCATAAGAGGCCATTCGGCCCATCGTGCCTGAACCGATTCTATCCTCTAGAGCCAATTTCCTACCTCTTCCCATATCACTGCGCACCATTTTCATCCAAATAATCATCCATTGGCCTCTTGAATGCCTCAGTTGAACCTGCCTCCTCCATATTTCCAAGCAATCCTTTCTAGATTCTCACTACTTGCTGTGTGAAAAAGTTTAATATGTCAATTAACTTGATTAGTTTCAAAGATTTTCTCAGGATGACTTTTTCACATTCAGATCTGAGAATTCTGGCGCTGATTCTGTATGAGATATTTTAGTGGTGTCCCAAATTTCTATCAGAACGTGTGAAAGAAATATAGTTTGCTGGACTCCAGTCATCAATAGGGGCATATTCACATTGAAAACCAAAAGAACTGCGGACGCTGTAAATCATATTCACATTTCTGCCTTCTTCATTTCCCTCCGTGTGTGTAAGTTTTGCCTCAGTGTGAAACTGTTCTGCTTCCGCAGCAACATTAATCCTGTCTCACGTCCAAGAGATCGTTAGAGTCAAAGCTGCCTCAAAACCCAACCTGAGAAAGAGCCTCATTTCCAGGGAATCTCCTTCCCCTGAACTCCAGTGTCAAGCTCATTTACAATCGAAGACTGCATTCAAACAACAGCTTCAGCATGAATTAATTACAATGCCATCAAGGTGCTTTTTTTTTGAATATGTATCTAACTCTGTGATTACTAATTGTTCCTACTGTCCTTGGAAATCATTGCTGGAGGTTGACTAGCCTGTCAACGCCATTAGTTAAAGCTTGCAGATGAGAAATGGCTGTTTGAATAAGGTGGAGGTCAGCACAAGCACAGAGAAGCTGCGTGATCTTACCAAGCCTAATATTTGCCTTATTAATTCAAGATTGAGGCCATTGATGGGGTTAGTGGGGACACAATGTGCAATTGGATTTTTTCATGGGTTACCTTAATATTTCACTGGAACCTCAGAAGTGAAGATTGAACATAGAAGGAAGATGTGGAACAATTACACAGTGAAATAATAGTTAATTTTTCATTCTCGTTACAATTAACTAGCACAGAGTAGTATGTGTTGTCCAATTTATTAGTATCCCATTTATCAATCACTTCATAGGAAGTTGAATTAATTGAAATTAAAAGGCTTGTTTATTAGATTTGGTTGCTTGATTGAATTTTTCCATCAAAGTTTGAGATAGCCATTTACACTCTGCGCGTAAGTCAGTGAAAGTCAGATATTTGTAGTTCATAGCAATTAATCCCTAATCGCTGTGAACTAATGTACATGATATGGAATTACACACACCAATTTTTTCTGGGAGATTAATTATCCTGTAAATACTTTATGACATCAGTTCAGATTACCATTGATATTTTAGATTGATCACATTTATTTAGGAAGTCAGAATACTAAACAGCGGGTTTTTGCATCATGCACAAAATGTTGCTTCGGTTGCTCATATGAGCCAAAAATAAATAAACAAACCATTTCTCTTGAACCATTTCCACGGTTACAATAAATCGTTTATCATGATTTTAACATTGTATAATAATTTATATCTTCTTTGTGTGTACTCATTTATTGGGTTAATGTACAGGAACTGTAATTTTCCTCTCGGTGTTGCTAACACTCCAACAGTGGAGTGGATTAGTGAACAAAATCAGCAATCTGACATATGGAAGTTTCAAAAGGCCAAGACAACTGAAAGGGTGAACGTTCCTGGTGTGAGCGGGTCTTGGAGGTTGGGAGCTGAGGGAGAGAGTAGGGAGCTGAGCTGGGGAATTTGCTCCCTCATTCCCACTCCTAGGAAATGTTTCCTGCTCCACATAAGGAGCAGTCAATAATGCCCCAATTCCAGGTGGTTACTGCTATGTCAATGACCTTCTCTGAGGAGGGGTGTCCCTGCATCGGGTCCGGGAAGCACTGGAGCATCACGGTCTGAATTACAAAGAGAGGGCTGCAAATGTGAAAGGTTGCAACCATGAGCTAGACCAATTCTTTCAGAGGAGATACCTCCCCACCCCGACCAACTGTCTGACAGATCCACTGACTGACTCTGCCTGGTCCATGTCTCGGCCTTTGGTGATGACCAGCTAGGACAAAGTGCCACCTTGGGGTGTTTTTCATTTCTCTGACACCTACCTAAGGGATCTCTGTGCTGTAAGCTACAGGATGTCTGATTGGACAAGCAACATCCAGGCACCAAGCCCAGAGATGACCAATGAGGAGGCTACTTCCCAGAAGATTGCTGAACCAATCCTATCATTGGGTTCAGGGCCATTGTTATTCCCAGCATCAGGCATTCCTGATCCAGGGGCGGGCGTACGGCGTGATGAATTCCAGCAAAGGATTTCATATCTTTAGTTAACATCTAAATCTACATTTCATGACTCATAAGAAGATAAATGAAACGTCATCGCTCACAACATTATCATTGTTTGCTTTTAAAGATGTGCAGTGTATTCCCAACATCTTGAGTTTTTCATCACCTCTGGACTTTCTAACAAATGCACCTGCAACTTTTCAAAATTGCCTGCACTGAGCCATTGTCATATTTTCCCTGCGTAACACACCTGCTCTTTAGTCTAAAGGTTTGGGGACAGTTTCAAGTTTAAAAAGTGACGCTTGATGTTTCGGGTTTCCCTTACACACCCAGCAGGATGTTCTCACTGCAGTCAGAGTGCAGCCTACAGTTTCTGTTCCTGGGGATCAAATGGAAGGACCATCAGACAAATGTCAGCAAACTTCTGGAAGCTGTTTCTACAAAGCCTTGCTCCTGAAGGACCAACTCCAATGAATGTTCCACTGTGTCTGGATGCACAGAGATTGCCCCTGGTCAGCAGGCCTGGCCTCTCCTTTCCCAGCTCTCCACTGGCCCACGTTCAAAGAGTGAGAAAGACAAATGGATAGGCTCAATTTTTGCCTTAGAGAAGAGGAACATTGACCCGACTGCCTGGAAGGACAAAACTGTCGGAAGACTTCAGCATTTCAGTGCAGGCTTGGATGGCCGAAGGGCCTGTTCCTGTGCTGTAATTTTCTTTGTTCTTTGTTCTTTGACTTATTTAGCCTGATAGACTTTATCTCAGTTCAAAAGTCTGCCAGTGGTGACAATTGGTTTTCCCATTCTACAAAGAATACAACACTGAAAGTAAAAGTGTAGATTCACTGGGACATTACTGTGATAAAATGGCAAGATTTACATTAATGTATTTTAATATCGCTTACTGCAAGTAGGGCTCTGTAGTGATTGTAACGAGATCAGCCAAATGGACCTCATAGAATGTGAGTTCCCTGACTGGGGCCATTAACCTGCTGCAATCAGGGAGCCCTGGCTGACAGGTATAAACAGGACTGTTAGAGGTTCTGTTCACTGAGACCGAGCAGGCTCTGAAGGAGCTGGACCAGTGTCAAGGACTATACATGTGTAAATAAAGGATAAGGGGATTCCAGCCTCTGTGGAGTTCTTTCAGTAGTGACAAGAGAAAAAAAATACACTCCTGAAGAAAATTGCTCACAGCAGTTGTCTTTGAGTTGGGATAAGCATTTCTGGCAGCATGCTATTATTTGGAAAGATTGACTTGTTCGATCCTACAGTCGAAGACTGGGCCTAGTATGTGGAATGAATGTGTTATTTTTTCCGGGCAAATTATACTGGGACAGATGAAAAGCAACAAGTAATTCTCCAGAGATAACAGGAACTGCAGATGCTGGAGAATCTGAGATAACAGGGTGTAGAGCTGGATGAACACAGCAGTACAAGCAGCATCAGAGGAACAGGAAGGCTGACGTTTCGGGCCTAGACCCTTCTTCAGAAAAATTTGTGGACCTGGAACTTTATCAGTAATGGGAGCCTACATTTCCTGAGGCACCAGATACTAAAACCTTGCAAGAGTTGATGGATTTGGTAAAGGAATATTATGACCCTAAGCCACCTCTAATTTTGAGATGCTTTCGGTTTTACTCAGCAATTCAAGAACCGCGGGAATCTGTAGCGGGATTTTTAACTAAGTTAAGATGCCTGGCAAAGGGATGTGACTTTAGTTTAACCCTTAATGAGATGCCGAGAGACCATTTGGTATGTGGGATTAATGATGTAACCATGCAAAAGCGCCTACTAGCTGAATGGCAAACGGACTTCAAACTGGCTTTAACTGGCTTTATCGTTGGAAAATGCAGCAAGTGGAGGATATGAGTTACATGGTATGCAGATGGAAGTGGACATCCTGGCCAGGCTGACTGAGCTTGGGGAACACTGTTTGAGTGAAAGCAATTGCAGAGCCTCACTCAGGACGTATCCTGATCAGAGGGTTTGTAGATCAGTCCACAGCAAAACCCCAAAAGAAAGCCAAGCATCAGCCAAACAATTAAAATTTTCTTCGAATCTGGGCTGGCAAGACATTATAATTGCTGCCAGCGTGCCGACTTGAGACAACAGGAGTCAAATAGATCTAAGTTGAGTAAGAAAACTCACAGGCTGGTATCCAGGAGAATGCTCACCGTGGAAAGCCCACCTACATCTGGCTTGGAACAGTTAAATTGCTTAGTAACACCCAAATCAGAACCAATTAAAATAAACGTCTGGTTATATGGTCACCTGGTTCTAATGGAGGTTGATACCAGCGCGATTGTATCAGTGATTACAGAACCAGAATTTAACAAAATTCACACTGGACTCCAACCCTTAAGTTTGTGTAAGACTTCAGCTAGACTGAGAACCTTTACCGGGGACCCTCTACAGATTAAGGCGACAACTTCAATTCCGATCTTGTATGAGAAGCAGCTGGTTCAGTTACCACTGATTGTAGTAAAAGGCTTGGGCCCGAGCCTGATGGGGAGAAATTGTTTGCAAGAGATTTGCCTTGATTGAGTCAACATTTTTCAATTAGAAAATGGCTGCCTGAGTGAAGTCCTAATGAAATACTTGGAAGTTTTTCAGGAAGGTTTAGGGGCTATCAAAGGAGCCAAGGCTACCTTGCCTGTTGACCAGGAAGCAAGGGCTGCCCAGTGTCATTTGCCTGATGGACAAAAGTAGAGGCAGAAGCCAGGAGGCTGGAAAGTGAAGGAATCATCAAACCTGTCCATTTTGTGGAATGGGCAGCTCCTGGTTGTACTGATTGTGAAGTCTGATGGCTCAGTTCACCTTTGTGGGGATCTTAAACAAATGGTAAACTACTTTTCCCAGCTGGATAAATACCCAATCCCTTGGACAGATGATTTATATGCAGAGGTGGCAGGGGAGCTGTCCTTCATGAAGCTGGACATGAGCCATGCATACCTGCAATTGTGGTTAGATGAGGATTCCTAGAAGTACGCTACAATTAATACCCATAAGGGTTTGTACCAACATATGAGACTGCCACTTGGGGTATCTTCAGCCTGTGGAAATTTTTCAGCGGACGATGGAGAATATTTTACAAGGTCTACTCCAGGTCGCCATTTGTCTGGATGGTGTGCTAACAACTGGGAAGACCAATAAAGAGCACTTAGAGAACTTGGACAAAGTCCTCAACATTTCTCCAAGGTGGCATATGTCTTAGAAGGGAAAAGTGTCGGTTCCAGACACCGTAAGTGACCTGCTTGGGCTACAGAATCGACAAAGCTGGGTTATACCTAGTGGAAGATGAAGTGAGGGTGATCAAAGGTGCCTTGGCTCCTACATTTATACTGGAGCTTAGGGCTTTCCTTGGATTGGTGATTTATTACAGAAAGTTCATTTGTAACCAGGCCTCCATCCTGGCACCCTTACATCTGCTATTGAGAAAGGGTCACGTAATCAAGGTGTAGCCTGTAGGGAAGTGAAGAAACATCTATGATTGTCAATGGTGTTGGCACACTATTACCCAAGCGAGATCTGGTGCTGACATGTGATGCCTCCCCATATGGTTTCGGACCAGTGTTAGCTCACAGATGGCCCAATGGAGAGGAACACCCAATGACATATGTTTCCCAGACTTTGACTGATGCAGGGCGCAAATACACCCAGATAGAGAAGGAAGGCTTGGCAGCCATCTTTGGTGTGAGTCAGTTGTAGCAATACCTTTACAAATGTAAGTTTGTAACAGCAATGAACCACAAACCCCTGCTGGGGCTCCTCAAAGCGGGCAAGGGGAGGCAATGGCCTAGCGGTATTATCACTGGACTGTTAATGCAGAGACCCAGATAATGTCCTGGGGACCTGGGCTCAAATCCCGCCATGGCAGATGGTGGAATTTGAATTCAATAAACATCTGGAACTAAGAGCCTGATGAGGACCTTGAATCCATTGTTGATTGTTGGAAAAGCCCATCTGGTTCACTAATGTCTTTTAGGGAAGGAAACTGCCATCCTTACCTGGTCTGGCGTACATGTGACTCCAGACCCACAGCAATGTGGTTGACTTGTAACCACCCCCTGAGCAATTAGGGATGGACAATGAATGCTGCCTGGTCAGCAATGCCCTCATCCCATGAATGAATAAAAAAAAGGCCTTGCTTCAGATGAAATTGAGCAGTGGGCTCTCATTCTAAGTGTGTACAGTTACAAGTCGGAAGACCATCCAGGAGGCGAAGTGGCAAATGTGGATGCTTTGAGCTGCCTCCCAATGGTGCTGCCACTGGAAGAGCCAGTTCTGGTTTTAAGCTTTCTGGGCACCCTTCCGGTCACAGCTGACAATATCAGACTGCGGACACAAAATGATCCAATTCTGACAAACCTAAAACAGCTGGTGGTGATGGGGGAAACAAAAGAGCCATCACAACCAGAACTGAAAACGTCCTGGCAAGACCAGACCATATTACCATGGGCAGCAAGAGTGATTGTTCAGAGCAAAGATCACCAGCTGAACTCCACCAGGGTCATCCGGGGCTTTCCAAAATGAGGATGTTGGTGAGAAGTTATGTCTGGTGGCCAGGATTGGATGTAGACATAGCCACATTGATGGGGCAGTGCCCAGAGTGCCAACAAGGGCAAAAATTACCACCAGCAGCTCCGCTACATTCACGAGAATGGCCAGGTAAGCCCCATCTCGATTACACATCAACAGGTTCTTTCATGGGGTCAATGTTCTGAGTCATTGTGGATGCCCACTCAAAGTGGCTGGATGTGAACAGAGCTAATTTGTCAAACACAGGGATGACAATAGAAAAACTGCGAGCATCTTTTGCGATACACAGACTCCTAGAAGTGTTAGTCACAGACAACGGGCCATCATTTGCTAGCAGGCAATTTGAGTATTTCCTAAAATCAAATGGCATTCGGCATGTAAGAACAGCTCCACATCATCCATCTTCCAATGGTGGGATTCAAACCCGGGTCCCCAGAACATTATCTGCATCTCTGGATTAACCGTCCAGCAATAATAGCACTAGGCTGCCACTTCCTCTGTGTGCAAATTGTTTGAACTATTTTCAGTCCAGTGAGGTATGTTACATCCCTTACCTATCTCTATAATGTTTGCTCATTCTGTCTTTTTTTTAAATATATATAACAAAGACAACAAGCCATCTCACACACATTCAGTATGAAATTTTAATCTCGGTTTTTGTTTGCGAATGTTTTTGCTTGCTCTTGTGAACCATGAATTGATACGACTCCACTTATTTTAATAAATACAACTGAAGCAGATTAGCTGAGGCACAAATGGAACTAAAGGCTTTTATTTCCACAATGTTCGACAGAAATTGTGAATCATCATTAAGTATATATTGTATTGTTTCATATATATTACCTAATAGCAAAACCTCCTATTCAGTCACTAATATGACACTGTGCAAGACAGATAAAGTCTTTCTGTCTTGCACAGTGTCATATTAGTGATCGAATACTGCCTTTCCACTCTCTAAAAGAATAGGAAGTATTAATCTGCTTACAGTAACTTTAATAGTTAATTCCTCAATCAGTCATAGAGTCATAGAATCATTCAGCTAGGACACAGACCCTTCGGTCCAACCAGTCTATGCCGACCATGTTCCCAAACCACACTGGTCCAATTTGCCTGCTCCTGGCCCATATCCCTCCAAACCTAAATAAAAAACGAAAGAACTGCAGATGCTGTAAACTAGGAAACAAAACAGAAGTTGCTGGAAAAGCTCAGCAGGTCTGGCAACATCTGTGAAAGAAAAACAAAGTTAATGTTTCGGGGCTGATGACCCTTCAAAAGGTCACCAGACCTGAAACATTATCTCTGTTTTTTCCTTCACAGATGCTGCCAGACCTGCTGAGCTTTTCCAGCAACTTCTGTTTTGTTCCCTCCAAACCTATCCTATTAATGAACCTATCCAAATGTCTTTTAAATATTGTAATTGTACCTGCATCCACCACTTTCTCTGGGCAGTTCATTCTGCACACGAACCTCTCTCTGTGTAAAAAAAGTTGCCCCTCATGTCCTTTTTCAATCTTTCTCCTTTCACCTTCAAAATATACACCCTAGTTTTGAACTCCCCCACCCTAGAGAAAAGACCCTTGTCATTCACCTTATTTACGCCCCTTGTGATTTTATAAACCTCAATAAGTTCATCCCTCAACCTCCTACTCTCCGGTGGAAAAAGTCCCAGCCTTTCCAGTCTATTTTTTATACCTCAAACCCTCCATTCCTGGAAACACCCTGGTAAATCTTTTCTGAACCATCTCCAGTTTAATAATATCCTTCCTATAGCAGGGTGACCAGAACTGCACACAGTACTCCAGAGAATTTTAACCGAAAGTTAACATTGGCCTGGTTGCAGATTCTTGTGCCGTGAAAAAGCCCTGACCATATGGAGAACATCAGATTGTGGAAACTAATTCAGTTGAAAAGAAAACTGAGAACATAAAGATGAAAAAAAACCTTTAAGAACAAATATTGCCATAAAACATTGACTAAAATCATAATATATAACCAAACAATCATCCGAGTTAAAATATGGAACAATACAATGACTCAGACTTACAATATGCTGCTATGTTGTATTCTTTATGAAGTGGTTTAAATCCCACAATGCGAGATACACATATTCTTAAGGAACACCTGTTCACTGATTTGAACTTCACTTGCAGCAGAAAATCTTGCAAAATATAAAACAACTCAGTAAAATGTTCATTTGTCAGAATTGAGCAGCTCTCTGGAGTGATGTAGTCAGTTTCAATGCCACAAAGTCTCTCCAGGGAAGGTAAGTTCTGGTGTTCCCAGGCTGAGGAGGTCAGCAGAGGGACTGACAGAAACAACCAAGGGCAGAAAGTGCTGGAGAAACTCAGCAGGTCTGGCAGCATCTGTGGAGAGAGAAACAGAGATAACGTTTCAGGTCCAGTGACCCTTCTTCGTAACAGAAAGACACTGACAGGGTCTCAATCTTTGCCAATCAGATGAATCCTGGGAGAAGGAACACTGACGGAAAACTATTGCAGTTTGAAAGAAGTTCCCAATTCTCCACCATTTAAGGAGATATTAAGCAATCCAAGTCAAGAGATCCGAGAGGGTTTTCCACCACGCAGTGGAACAAGAAATGTAGAACCCTGGGAGGAAACACTCTGGCTGTTTTTGCCTGGTGCAGACTCAACAGGCCGATAGTCCTTTCCCTGTGCTGTAGACCCCTCTGACTAAATGAGAACCAGTTCATTAAACAGGCAGGTTCCTGAGACAAGCACCTCTGTTGGCTCTGCTGCACTAGAAAGCCAAACTAAACCCCGAATTTCTATTTTATCATAGAACCCCCACAGTGTGGAAGCAGGCCATTCAACCCATCGAGTTCACACCGACGCTCCAAAGAGCATTCCACCCAGACCCACACTGCTACCCTATTATGCGGCATATCCCATGACTAACCCACCTAGCCTGTACATCCTTGGACACAATGGGGCAATTTAGCATGGCCAATCCACCCTAACCTGCTCATCTTTGGACTGTGGGAAGAAACCAGAGCACCCGGAGGAAACCCACTGTCACTGAGGGTGGAATCAAACCCGGGTCCCTGGTGCTGTGAGCCACTGTGCTGCCCCATGATGATTTTACACTTTTCAGAAGTATTATTCTAAATACATTCAATGCTGCTACATAATGAAGATTTATCCTAAGCGCACAGATGTTCGGCTTAGTGATGCACAGTGGAGGAGCAGAAAGTGTGAATCCAGTATCATTTCCCAGCTGGATCCAGCAGACTGATCTGGATACGTGCCAGTGATGAGTAAATACATCAAACTATTTCACCGCAAACTGCTACAAGCATTATAATGAAATAGTAGGGACATAGAATTAAACACGTCTCTTAGTCAATCAATCGAACATTAAAAATACTGAAGAATAAATTGAACTCAGTAGCAAGACACAGGATGCTGAGACCTCCGAATGAGTCACGCATCAATGTGATTATCACCGAAGGCCCACTGATTAGGAGAAGATTAAGTTTGCGCAGAGGCTTTAGGACCCTAGAGCAAACTCATGATGATGTCACAGAGCTGCTCCTCACTGGGTATAAATAGTACAGTGCGGGCAGAGTTAAGAGACAATTGAGAAGCATGTGGAGTGGACTGACTAGCATTAGGTGGTAGAGTTTGTGGAATAGTCATTCAATAATGGAACAGTAAGATTAGAGCCTGGTCTTTCGCTGATTACCATGTATTCAGTCTTAAACAGTGTTAGATAGAAGCCCAAGCCAAAAGATAGCTTCTGACCTCGCCTTCTCCTTGAGCAGTCCACCTTGTTCCCAAACTCTGCTGGATGTGGGCACCAAACCACATGACAAAAGGAGTGTTTGAACAAATATCTGAACCTCATAATTCTGGTCTTTATACAATGGTAAAGTAGGTAACTGCATTGTTGGATTTTACTGGCTTCAGTGATCGTTTTTGCAGCTTTCTGATTGCCTGTCTCTGATGAAGCTTCTCATATGGTGCTCCATTCCCTACAGTGCCTCATCCACCTTCCGAGCACCAGTTAAAACTGACCCTGCAATTGGCCAGAAAGTCGAGAAAGGTATGAGGAACTGCAAACCATTGTAAAGTCTTTGTGAAATTGGGACGAGGGACATCAGTGATGTGAAAAAAATGACAGAGGCTGGAGTTGCTCTTGGTAAAACAAAAGAAGTGCAAGGGAGTGGATTTAATCAAAAGATTCCATATGATGGGATAATCTGATAACATAAATAAAATAAAACTGTTCTTACTGGCTGGAGGGATTCGTAATTATTTTGGTGAGATAGAAACTGTTGCAAATACAGCAATACACCCAAACTTTCAAGATGCTGTAGGGGTCTGGAAGCTCCCAATAGTAACAATACTTCTGTTACAGCTCAACTGATCACTAACTGTTATAAAATCAAGAATGTTATACAAAACATATAAACTGATTGCAGACAGTTCCATCTATTCTGAAAATAATACACGCAAAAACCTCTTTGTCTCTTTGGTGAGAAAGTGACCAGTCTATCTCCAGCTGTCCAATAGAAGTTTATATACAAACTTCTGGAGAGTCCTTAAATTGAGTCATATTTCTGTGTCTTAAACCTGTGACTCTTACACCTGGCAGGCTTATACCTGGCAGGATTTGTGAGATTTAGACCTATGAGTCATATACCTAATAGTTGAATGTCTATGGGTCTTATATCCATGAGTCTTAAATGTCTGAACCTTAACTCTGAGTCATATGTCTGAGTCCTGTAACTGTGAGCTGTACACCTGTGAGCTGTATACCTGTGTGCTGTACGCCTGTGAGCTGTATACCTGTGTTCTGTACGCCTGTGTGCTGTACGCCTATGAGCTGTTTACCTGTGAGTTGTGTACCAGTGAGCTGTATACCTGCGTGCTGTATCACTGTGAGCTGTATACCTTTGAGTTGTATACCTGTGAGTTATATACCTGTGAGATGTATACCTGTGAGCTGTATACCTGTGAGTTGTATACCTGTGAGCTGTATACTTGTGAGTTGTATATCTGAGTTGTATAGCTGTGAGCTGTATACCTGTGAGTTGTATACCTGTGAGCCATATACCTGTGAGCTGTATACCTGTGTGCTGTATACCTGTGAGCCATATACCTCTGAGCTGTATACCTGTGTGCCCTATACCTGTGTGCTGTATAGCTGTGAGCTTGATATCTGTGAGTTATATACCTGTGAGCTGTATACCTGTGAGTTTTAGACCTGTGAGCTGTATACCTGTGAGTTGTATACATGTGAGTTGTATACCTGTGATCTGTATATCTGTGAGTTGTATACCTGTGAGCTGTATAACTGTGAGTTGTATACCTGTGAGCTGTATACTTCTGAGTTGTATACCTGTGAGTTGTATACCTGTGAGCTGTATAACTGTGAGTTGTATACCTGTGAGCTGTATACTTCTGAGTTGTATACCTGTGAGCTGTATACCTGTGAGCTGTATTACTGTGAGCTGTATACCTGTGAGTTGTATACCTGTGAGCTGTATACCT
>NC_063352.1:1923267-1927382 GCF_021869965.1 Rhincodon typus | reverse complement strand
AGCTGTATACCTGTGAGTTGTATACCTGTGAGCTGTATACCTGTGAGCTGTGTACCTGTGAGTTGTATACCTATGAGCTGTATACCTGTGCGCTGTATACCTGTGAGTCACGATTATCTACAAGGTTGTTTTGTTGTCTGAGCCACTCGACAAGATTTTCAGCTGATCTTATCAATGCGACAGAAACATGCTAGGTCACGTTCCACTCTGGGGAGGAGTTGATGGAACAGGAAGATAGTTCTTTCTTGTTATGTGTTCTCTGGTGTTATCGCATTGGGAATCCACAGGGAACACTGCCTCCTGGCTAGACTCTCCTTCTCCATTCGAAGATGTAGTCAGAATGAAGTACAGCCCGAGAGGTTGGATAAAAGTCAAGGAAATGAATCTCTGCAGAATAGTCTGTGCTCAAAAATTAACCAGATTTCTTTTTAAGCATTTCATATCAATTTTCAACAGAGCGATCTGGGTTCTAACATTATTCCTGCTCATTAGAAAGCTGCTTTAACTTTGAGAAATAATTGATCTACATTTGTTTTCAGGTTGTTTAAAGATGCCTCATTTAGAACCATTTAATCAAATAAAAGTGTGAAACAGGTAGTGCTGGGAGGGTAACCAGCCCCTATTGACAACTAATAAATCCTCAGGCCATGATATTGCAGAATTATTTCTGAAATCAACACTTTTCCTGCATTCACTTTTAAATGGCATCCTTCTCACAATGTGGGAGAAATTCAAATAAAGCATGAAATGCCAGATAAATGATGCCCATGAGCAAAAGTATTTTTTTCATTGTTCTTAGAATCTTCTGTTCTATGAAGAATTGCAAGGTCCAGTCAGTGATGATACTTCCTCAGTTATACAGCAAAGTGTTCCTTGGTTACAGTACATGCAGATGCTGCAAATGAATTTATTGATTTTAACAATAGATCATCAAAGTATCGTGGAGAGTTATGTTAAATTATTGCAGTGCCATCACTATTACTTTCCCATGACAGGAAAAAGCTTTTCATGGGATACATAATTTGTCTTACCAAACACACAGCATTAATTACCCACCCTGTCCCCAGCCCCAGCTTCCCACACACTGCTCCCAGAACAACTCTCCACCAGAATTCACCAACACCCTTGATGCCCACACCGTCTATAAAACCCCAGTGTGGACCCAGGCAGTCTCAGTCAGTCTGGATCCTGACCTTTTCCCCACGGACATGGCAGACAAGGGGGTGTCGGTGCCCCCTGCTTTGTGGGTAAGGATCCAGAAATGCTGCTGGATGGGGTGGGGCAGAGAAGGAACTTCCCCATCCTCCAGGACCAGCAGAGGAGGGGGCTTCCCCTTCCCCTGGGACCAGCAGAGGAGGGGCTTCCCCTTCCCCCAGGACCAGCAGAGGAGGCCCCAACACCTGCCCATGTTCAGCCTGGTCCCAGGGTGCCCCCCACCCCCAGGGTCAGGACAGTCTCCGTCATCTGCGGGAATGCCCAGTGATGTAGGTCAATGACCTTCTCCACTCTTGCAGGGTCAGTGCCAATATCTTCTCTCTGATACCTCACCCTCGCTCTGTCTCGGCCTCCCAGCAAGCCTCATTCTCATTCCCTCACTGCTACCTGTAACGTCCTTTCTCCTTCACCCTCACTCACCCAACCCCCCAATACCCTGGCTGCCCTCTGTGCTGCCCACTCACTCACTCGGGGCACCCCCTCCACCTACGGCAGCGCCCTGTCACTGTCACTGTCTCACCCCAGGGTAAAACCACCCCCAATGGGGCAGAAAGACTCAGGACATTGGGTGGGCCGCCCAATATTCAACCCCTGATGAGGAGCGGATCCTGACTCTGACTCCCCCAACAACTGACCATGTCCAAGCCCCTGGACCGGGATCAGAGCCTATTCTGTACTGGGGCCCCTGGAGTCAAGGCCATTCTCCCTGAATGGACTGGGTCCTGTTGACACCCAAGACAAGCTTCCTGGTGGTGTCAGTGCTAAATGACACAACTGGACAGCAATGCTGAGAGTTTGATATTTCTGGCTGAGGGGGCAAGGCACAAAGAGCAAGGCAGGGCAGGGCTCAGAGTGAGTTAGGGAGCAAGCGCTCTGACAGTGAGTGCGGATCCCGGAGATACAGCCTGGTGCAGTCCCTGAGCTGTGGAGGAGGTCTCAATGACAGGCAGGGCAGAATGTTAGACAGCACTGATAGACAGTCTGCTAGAGAGGATTTTAGCATCTGTGACCCCATCATCATAGTGACGTGTAGCTCCATGTTTATGATCTTTGAGTGACGGTAACAGGAACATGAGACAGAGCAGCATTCTGCAGTAGGATACAAGAGGACATCATTGATTGCAAAGTGCTTTGGCTCAGCTCCCAGTGACATCCCAGTCAGGTTCTTGACCGGGTCCAGCTGGATTTGTGGACCAGTGTTTAGGCCAATACATGAGAGCACTGTGCTGAGAGATACTTGGGTGTTTTATTCAGGTGCCTTGGAGATGATGCTTTCAGCAGGCAGGAACATGGAGGGCACTCTCATTGGAATTGTCCTCTCTACACTGGGCAGAAACATCAGGTTCCAAAATAATATTTGAGTCGGTGCAGCTCACCTGAGCATGCCTACTTGTTTCCACAAGCGTGGCGTCGGTGTCCCTACTGCTTTCTGTTTTATTCTCTCATTGCTGCCTGTCCCTAGTTGCCCTTTGAGAAGGTGGTGGTGAGCTGCCTTCTTGAGAAAGAGACCATCCATGTGCTATGGGATGGAATTGCAGGATTTTGACCCGGTGATATTGAAAGGAAAGGCAATATATTTCTGAGTTATGATGGTGACTGGCTTGGAGGGGAAATTGCAGGAGGTGGTGTTCCCATATATCTGCTGCCCTTGTCCTTCTAGATGGAAGTGGTCGTGGGTTTGGAAGGTGCTGCCTGAGGATCTTTAGGGAGTTGCTGCACTGTTAAAATGGCCCATTATGGGTCAGGGCATGGCTGCAACACAGATGCTGAAGACACCAGTGTGAGAATTGACCTTTAATGACCATGTTCAATACGACAGGTCTCTACCAGGATCAACACTGAGCTTCTGTTGTTGCTAAGGTGGTGGGTAGGGAGCGGGGGAGGTTGATGACAAACTGCATGTGGTGTCCCCACGGATGTTAGTTCAGGAAGATGAGCGAATGCTTGAAAGCATCAAATATTATTTTAATAAATATGTTCAATAAACTGACACATTAAAAAAAAGTCTTGCATTTATATAGCACCTCTTCATGTCATCACGAGAATGGGTTGCTTTGACGTGTCACTGTAGAGGTCATTTGATGTCAGTGTGTAGTAATGAAATAAGGAAGTGATGGAACATCCTCTCAGTCTGAGTTATTGCTTTCAGGAAGAGCTGAGCAAGTCGAACCCACGAGGATCTACAGCGAGGCAGAGCTGCTATAAACCTTATTGATCAGAGATCAACCGATGTACCTTGATACAGTAAAAAAAAACACTACTGCCAACAGAATAGCTCCTACAAGACAGCCTTGTTAAATAATACAAACTGGGTGATAATCTGAAAAAAGCTCAACCCTATGTTCTGTTTAAGCAAATACAGATGGCTACAGCTGCGAGTGAACTAATCTCTGACCCTACCAGTGTCTGCTGTCGCCCCGACTATACAATGCTCCAGCACTGTTCCCAACAACCTCCCAGCTCATTCCAAAGGATACACATTCAGCTGAGGTCAAAACACCAACGCAGAGCCTCTAAATCCAAGATTACCCTGGACCACGTGGCTCCCAAATGGAATTCTTGAAGGATTTCCAGCCTCCCACCTGCAGCAGAATGTGTGGACATCACCCCAGTACGTTATACAGAATAAATTCTCTCTCTCTCTCACACACACACACACACACACACACACACACATATATACACACACGCACACACATACATACACACACACGCACACACACACACACACACATACGCACGCACACACACACACACGCACACACGCACAGACACACACACACACAAACACACACACCCACAAACATACCCACAAACACATCCACACATACACCCACAAACACACACACACATACACACACACACACATATATACACACACGCACACACATACATACACA
>NC_063352.1:1922837-1923167 GCF_021869965.1 Rhincodon typus | reverse complement strand
CACACACACACACACACACACACACACACACACATCCACACACATACCCACAAACACACACTCACACAAACACGTCCACACACACACCCACAAACACACACACACATAGACACACACACACAATATACAGGGAGACACAGGCACAGACACACAAAAGAGCAAAAAAGAAGTACAGCACAGGAACAGGCCCTTCGGCCCTCTAAGCCTGTGCTGATCATTGTGCCCTGACCAAACTAAAAAACAAACGTTCTACCCTTATTCGATCTATATCCCACTATTCCCTCCCTATTCATGTAACCATCCAGATGCCTCTTAAATGTTGCCAATGTG
>NC_063352.1:1882594-1907837 GCF_021869965.1 Rhincodon typus | reverse complement strand
TCCTATGATGCTGCTTGGCCTGCTGTGTTCATCCAGCCCTGCACCTTGTTGTCTCGGATTCTCCAGCATCTGCAGTTCCTACTATCTCTAGTGATGATAAACATCATCTCCACTGGTTCCAATTATTCAAGCATTTGGTTCCTAGTCTGACACTGGAGCAGTTTAAAAATCCTTATTCCTCAACCCCACCACTACCTATCACCATCCCACCTACCTTCCCCAGCCCCTCTTATCCCCGCCTCCCTGACCTGTCCGTCTTCTGTCGCACCTATCCGCTCCTCCCACCTCACTGACCAATCCCCATCACTACCTACCTGCACTCACCTATCACCATCCCACCTACCTTCCACAGTCCAACCCCTCCCCAATTTATTTCAGAGCTCACTTCCCCTCCCCCATTTCTGAAGAAGGGTCCCGACCCGAAATGTCAACTGTCCTGCTCCTCTGATGCTGCCTTGCCTGCTGTGTTCCTCCAGCTCCACACTGCATTTCCTTAAAACCACTGTGTTCTCACCCCTCCCTATGTCTGTACCACCTGCCAGCCCAACAAGCTGTGAATTTTGCAATCCTCTAACTCTGGCCTTTCATGTTTCCTGGATTTTAATCACCCTGTGCTTGGTGTTACATTGCAGAAAGCCCGCTGGATAGAGCTGGAGCTAATCATTACACACTTTTACCAAAGTTTGTTTACAGAGTTAGAAGTTACAAGCAAGCTATCCAGCATGCATATCCATTGACTCCATTTATTCTTCCTGCTGCCTCGGGAAAGCAGCTAACATCATCAAAGACACTTCCCACCCCGGTTATAATCTCTTCCACCCTCTTTCGTTGGGCAGATACAAAAGTTTTAATTCACAGACGAACAGATTCAAAAACAGTTCCTTTCCTGCTGTTATCAGACTTTTGAACAGACCTGTCAAACATTAATTCTGATTTGTCTCTCTGCACCTTTTCTGTGGTTGTTCTACTACCCTGATGCACTCTGTTTAGCATGATCTGCCTGTACAGCACACAAAACAACAATTCTCACTGTATCTCAGTACATGTGACAACATTAATCAATCAATCTAATCAAAACATTTTTCAGGCTGTGTCTGTTTATAGGGGTCCAGGTGAATTTCCAGTTAACTGCTTCCAATTAAACATAGCTAACCTTTGCTGGCCATGCCAATAGTTGTCTAGACTGTAAGCTACCTAAACATTTCACCTGCCAACCTCTTCCAAACTCTTTAAGACTCTCCTTAAACCTACATAATGCACATAGCTGGTAGCCTGTGGTATTCTGGTGGGATACCACCCACTGGTTACTTGTGGTTGGGGTAAAATACTGTCATAATCATCTTTCCGATGTTCGTCCAAGGGGCTGGTCCGTGGTCTGTGGTGAAGGATGGGCCACCAATAAGTTTCAATAGAGGAGGCTCCAGTCTTAGCTGACAATGTAGCTTATTACAGTAACTCCACAGAGGTTACATTAACTCTTAGCCATATTAACAACTCCTAACTTTTAAAGCATAGGTCGATAGATTCTGAGGAAGTTCTGAGGAAGGGTCACCAGACCCGAAACGTTAACTCTGTTTTCTCCTTCACAGATGCTGCCAGACCTGCTGAGCTTTTCCAGCAACTTTGTTTTTGTTCCTGATTTACAGCATCCGCAGTTCTTTCAGTTTTTATTTCGGTAGATTCTTGATTGTCAGGGGGATGGAACATTATTGGGGGATATGCAGGAATGTAGAGTTGAGGTTAAAGTCAGACGAGGCATCATCTTATTAAATGGTAGAGCAGGCTTGAGGGGCTGAATGGCCTCTTGTAGTTCATAGTTCACAACAGGAGGTAGAGGAGGCTCAAGAGCCTCCATCTGAAGATGGCGCCTCCGTTCAATTCATTCTCCACTCAATGGCTGTGTGACATCACTACATAGGGCGGAGCTCAGCATATATCAACATTAACTCTTTCAGAACCATTACCTTATTTTTATTTACGGGACATGGATGTCACTGACCAAGCTAGTATTTATACAACAAAGCCAACCCCTTAAACCAAGTCTTTGCTCAAAGTCCTGTATCTGTGTGTTAAATTTTGTTTGATGTGATAAAGTCACCATAATCCTATTGGACCATAGGGGGCTGTACTCTCATTGGAGAGAGACAACTCGTGGTGGTTTAACCTGACGGTCACCACACCTCAGGCAAAGAGGGGGGGAGGTTGAGAAGGAGAGTCCTTCATTTAACCTCAGCCAGTGTGGGAATTGAACCTATACTGTTGGTATCACAAACCAGGCGTCTAACCAACTGAACTAACTGACTTGTTTGATAATGTTCCTACAACGTAATTTGGGCCACTTTATTCGCTAAAGGTGCTACATGAATGCAAGTTGCTGTTGTTGATTCATTATAGTATTCAATCTGCAAAATAATCAGCGCAGAATATTCTCATACCTCCTGATCGTGTTACAGCTTGCACAAACAATGCTTGAAATTAATCTGATACTATATTCCAAAATATATGGAATGATTAATTACAAATCAATGTATAACAATATGGTTATCTGAAATGGTTATCAATCACAGAGGGTGAATCAACACCAGCAGGTTGGAACTGCAATATTATTTTTTAAAATTCTTATTACTGGAGAAAGAAAACCCTGGTAATAGATGTCAGCTGGTATAAATATTTCAAAATGTCCCATCTCTCATCTCAACACCCTGACAGCAAAAAACTAATTCCAGATTTTTACAGTTCATGAAAACTGAACATTCGTAAAATCTCCACGCGATCATTTGATAAAAGGTTTGACGATAACCTTGCATGACACAGCTCCTCAATCACTGCAAGTGGGATATTTTCAAGTTCATAAAATAACAGTAGTCTCACAGTGAAATTACCTCAAAATGTGGAATTCATTTCAACGATTTGTTCAAGTCTGTTCTCTGGCCTTCCTGACCCACCAGCTCCCAGACAGATGTAAGAAGCTGCCGTTGACTCAATGTCCTGGCAGTTCTCGACTGAAGGGTCTGTCCCTTGACAGAACTGAGGACTCCATCTCTCTGGCTTTGAGATAGGGCTATTTGGTGGAAGCACATGGAATGTGTTTGCTGTGTAGGTCAGTGCACTTACTACTGCTCTGACATTAACATCGAACAGCACAGCACAGCGCTGTCTCTACCCCCCAGGCTGATCATTGTGATATGATAACAGAAAAAAACTTGCTGGTAAAGCTCAGCAGGTCTGGCAGCAACTGTGGAGAGAAATCAGAGTTAATGTTTCAGGTCCGGTGTCCCTCCTTCAGAACTGGTTGGATTCAAAGCATGAAGGATGAATCTTGAGTTGGAATCCACGTTTGGTGAGTCTGAGCCAGAGCCAATCACATGATGTGGCAGGGGAAATGGGTTTTTGCAAATATCTTGTCAAACACCAGGGGTGACAGTGAAATTAATGATTGTGGACAAGAAAAAGGATTGGTGTGGAAATCCTATTGGAGAGAGGAGCAGAACTTCTTCAAGGTGGGCCTAACTGGAAGAGATGTGACAGTGAGTTAAATACTAAATAAAAAACTGAAAGAACTGCAGATGCTGGAAATCAGAAACAAAAATAGAAATTGCTGGAAAATCTCAGAAGGTCTTGCAGCATTTGTGGAGACAGACCAGAGTTAATGTTTCGGATCCTGCAACCCTTCTTCAGAACTCGATGATATGCTGCCTGGGTTCATATTTACACTAAATACAAAGAAAGGGAAGGGCGTGGGAAGGCAGGGATGCTGTGAGCATTCCTGTAGGCACAAGGTGAGTGAGTGAGTGAGTGAATGAGCACTGAAAGAGGAGCCCTGAGACAGAGCCTGGTCCAGTGTGTGGCTGGGTACCTGCCTCTGTGTACACAGTGCCGTCACTGTAGCAACACTGTGCTGTTGCCAGAATGTTCCAAAATGCAGCGTTACCATGCAGGACCTTACTACAGTGTAAATGGATCAGAGATGTACCATGATGATGATGCAGAGGCACTGGCATGTGTCAGATGCCAAGGCCTGTGAACGTCAGGAACAGGCAGTTGGTGCCCATGGAGTGTGCCCTGAAATGTTGGTATCTGGTGTCCAAGATGGCGATCTGGCGGACCAAATAGTGAGCTGGAATATAATTCATTAACAGCTTCACCTAATCAGCTTTATGCATTTTGGTAATTGACCATTGACAATTTTTTATACACAGAGTGGTTTGTGTATGGAATGAACTTCCAGAGGATATGGATGCAGATACAGTTATAACGTTTAAAAGACATTTGGATAAGTACATGAGCAGGAAAGGTTTGGAGGGGTATGGGCCAGAACCAGGCAGGTGGGACTAGTTTAGTTTAGGATTATGATCAGCATTGTCTGATTGGACCAAAGGGTCTGTCTCTGTGCTGTATGACTGTATGATTCTAAAGCAAATTTATTTAGGAATAGCCAGATTGAAAACTTTACACGACCGAAATACTAACATCTGTAAAATCTCAGGAAGGTAAAGTACCTCAAAGTGTTTGAGACTGCTTCAGACTTTTGACAAAGCCAACAGCTTTGAAGAAATAATCATAAATGCCTTGATCAGTTATCGATTTCAAGATGCAGAAATGACCAGATTGAGAGCAGCCCATATCAACAGAGACAACTGGCACTTGAGCTTCAAGAACTTAGGTGAACTCCATCCAGACAGAGAAACTCCTGATTAATTCTGGCTGGTTCGGGTTAGAAACAACATAAAGCAATCACTGAGAGGATTATGAGGGTTAAAATGAATGACACATTGGCAGCTTATCCTTGCCCAGCAGTTTTTTGTTGCCAATGACTGGCAGACATCTGTAAGCTGGAAGAAATTATCTCCTGCATGACATTCATTTGAAATATGTGTCATTCCTGCCTTTACTTTCAAACAAAGCCTCTTCTGCTTTGCCTTTTGTGAATGAAGTCAGCAGCAATTTAATTAAAATCATAACTAGTTGTTTTGCTAAATTAAAAACTAACAGAGTGAGTCCCACATATATGTTATTTACATTAACCTCAAGATGGTATCCTTAACAACACTGGTCTCCATTTCATAAACAGCTTCTCCCAGGTAACATAGCATTAAGGGACAGCTAACTGCTAACTGGTGCAGAACACAATTACAGCTTCAGAAAATCATTCAGCCAATTATGTGCCTTATTACAGTGAGTACATAGCTCTAAAGATGTGGTTACACAAATTAATGCTTTGAAAATATAAGATGGGAAGTTTGAAATCAGCCAAACTTCCAAATTGTAAAATATCGCTGAAGTTGCATTCCATGCGAAATCTTGTTATTTTAATTCTTTGTTTAATTTATTCACTCATGGGATGTGGGTGTCACTATCTGGGCCCAGCATTTATTGCCCATCCCTGGTTGCACCTTGTGAAGGTGGTGGTGAGCTGCCTTCTTGAACTGCTGCAGTTCATGTGCTATAGGTTGACCCACAATGCCCTGAGGGAGGGAATTCCAGGATTTTGATCCAGTGACAATCGAGGAACGGTGATATCTTTCCAAGTCAGGATGGTGAGTGGCTTGGAGGGGAACTTGCAGGGTGTGGGGGTCCCGTATACCTGCTGCCCTTGTCCTTCTAGATGGAAGTGGAGGTGCCAGTGTTGGACGGAGGTGGACAAAGTCAGAGGTCACATGGCACCAGGTTATTGCCCAACAGGTTTCTTTGAAATCACAAGCTTTCAGAGCGTAGGGGCAGTGCTCAGAAAGCTTGTGATTTCAAATAAATCTGTTGGACTATAACCTGGTGTCATGTGACCTCTGACTTCTCGATGAAGTGGTCATGGGTTCTATAGGAGCTGCCAATGGAGCTTTGGCAAATTAAATACATGAAACTGGGTCTTCTGGTATTCTCATTGGTGTTTTAGAAATTACAATTTCATATTATTTCTTGTATTGTATCTGTATTTCTTCAATGCTATCTGATCCAGAGTTTCTCTTCATGCAAGAGTCTTTCTGAATGCTGCTTGTAGCAACAATACAGAACTTTCCATCGGCCTGCTTGAGATACATTTCCATATTCCAGAAGCTCAATGATGTTGGCCACATTTAACCACACAGTATGGAATTACATTGCACAACCTATTTGTATTTCACAGTGTCCTGTAAGCTGCAATCAGACTATTCTAAATGGGGGACTATCGTTGTGAACAGTACGTGGCAAAATCAAAATGCTAATGTTTGGTAAGATGTTTTGTCAACATAAATGAAGGGTTGTGGGTTGGCATGAGTCACTGTGCTTCTCCTCAAATTGAATTCCAAGATTAGTAAATGGTTTTGAACTAATTGCAACAGACCAGTAATAATTACAGTTCATGTTGTAATTAGTGGGAACTGACCATTTTAATCCCTATAATTCATAAACTTTTACAAATTGTCATCTTCACCCATAGAATGCTTACTCCCGAGTCAGGAACTCAGAGTTGAATTTGAACTGCTTGATGTGTTAGTGATGTGTTTGTTTGTGACAATGTAACCCTGTTACTGCAGTAGCAAGTCACCAGTTAATGAGACCCATCTTTGTGACAATCTGCAAAAGGATATTTCAGGCAGTGACCGTGTTCCGATGGAAGTTAAAGGGATGGCCATGTGCTTCTACAGAGCTAGAAGTTACAGCATTAGACTCACAATGTTGCAAGTTGACACCTTTCTTCAATGCTGCCTCAGACTCTGTGAAACTGACACAGTGAGCTAGAAAGGTCCACGGGGAGATTCTTGATGTCTATCATTGATGCTTCTGCTGGTCTTAATGCAAAGTCACACACCTCCCTCACAGTGATATACAAACATGGGGGCAGGAACACACCATTCATCCCCTCGAAACTACTCCAGTAAGATCATGGTCTGATCACAACCACGAGTCCACAAAATCTAAAATGTGTTAACTACACATTGTGACATAACTGTATTACTATACAAATTGTCATTAAAGGACCTAAAATATTAGTGGCAAAAAGAGATGATTGAAACAGACAGAATTCAAAATTTTAAGCTTTTGTTCTAAAGTGGCTTTGTGTTAAATATTATTTTCTAAATTTTCTGTAAGTGCCATAGTGTTAAAGGCACCCCAGTAAGATCATTATGGATAATGTCAAATGTAACTCTGAAAATGTTCACTGAAATAGCAAGAGGTGCTTTTAACAAAATGAATTTGATTTTAACAACAAAGTGTATAAGACAGTATACAAGAAAATAATTGCTGAAATATTACATCGATCAACATGTTCTGATCCCAGCTGATTGTAATATTGAACAAGTCAGATTCCAGAGTGAAACTTGACTCAGCAAACTATAACAAACGAAAACAGAAACTGCTGGAGAAACTCAGCAGGTCTGGCAGCATCTGTGGAGAGAAACAGAGTTAACATTTTCACTTCAGTTTTTTTTTGTGTTTTATTTTTGATAAACTATATGTTTTATTTGTTTACCATGGTGGTCAATCATTGGAATATGTTCACACACAGCTGTCAATGTTCTTTTAACAAAAGAATATGTTTATTAAAATATAAGTAAAACAAAGAATGTTTTGAAAGGTTGTGCTATAAACAGCAAAAAAGAAAAAATTTAAACCCCTTTTCCCAGCAATATTCTTTACAGACACTCAACCCCAATGAAATGTCAATACCATCTTCACTTTAAAATTTGTTACTCAACTGATGAGGTCACAGTTATTTCCTGTTGGAGGCATTCTGCATATTGAGATGATGTGATTTCCTTGATCCCTCCCAGAGAGATGCTGATATTATTTTAGGTTCATAAGAGCAAATTGTACAGTCTTATCTTAAGTGATCCCCCTCAAACAGGCTAACTCAATGACATTTCCTCATTGAGCTATAAGAAAAACACAGGGATTTTATCAGCCTTGTGTGCTTGGACTACGAAAATAGTTTAAGTCTTCTTTCCAGCTCTGATGGCCTGGAGACTACCAGAACTAAACTGCCATTTAGCTGGTATTAATTTTTTTCCTTAAGAGCTGATTTTGCTTATGGCCTCTTTCTGGAGGTAATAAAAGTTCAGCTGAATAAACATATCACCTGTTGTCTCTCCAGGTAACTTATCCAGTCATTTAGCTTAAGTCACATGTTTTCCTGGAAATTGTGTACAGAAATCACTGTTAAAAATAACATCCTGATCATTTTTTTAAAAAAGTCACTTTCACAAAACTAAAACCAAGTCCCTCAACTTTAGAATCCAAGTTCCCAAATGATAACAGTAATACATTATAAACATTCATCGCACACAATTCTCTCTGACTGTGAAACTTCTGTTGAGATATTGTAATGATGAAAAGTCTGGAAGCCTTTGCAAGGTAAGCACACTGAGGGATGTTCAGAGAATCTCAGGAAGAGACAGTAATCAATGAGAATGTCAATGGGAGAATAAAAATCCATTCTTGTGGCCAGCTGATAAGGTGCAGCAATGGAGACAGAGCAATTGCTGGAGGTCACCTCAATGGGAAAAAGAGTGAAGAGTTCCCTGGGCCAATCAGCTCAAGGAATGGGGCAAACTTGAGCTGTGAGGGCAGCTCCCAGCAGAAACAACTGGTGTAACATTATGATCAAACTCGACACGAGGGAGTAACATGAAGAAGAGTGAAGGGTAAAGGCCACTCTACAAATGCAGAGTTTGTTGTTGTACTTCTTGGGAAGGACTCTCCACTCATGGACTATCAGGTTTTAGCAGGATGCAGCAGGTAAGCACAAATCAATCCCTGTTCAGGTGTGCCTGGCCAATCACCTCCTGGTCAGGTAGCAGGGGAACCATTGCTAGACCACAATGGACCACTACCTAGTGCAGTTTCCAGGGACAAGATGGTTCCTGGTGTGGATCCGCTCCAACACTGTGTCTGGCTGTGTGGCAAGACTCAGTCAGATTGTCTCTCACAGAAAGGGTGACCTGGCACAGAAAGCTGGGCCCAAGTGAATGAGCTGTGCTAGTGACAGAGTCCCAGCAGCATCATGTGTGACACACTGCCTGTGATCAGCTTCATACTGAGGAGGCCAAAGCAGGAAGGAAACTATCAGCTTGCTGATGGAGACTGTGCAATGTACGGTGTGAGCAAGCTGTGACACTCTGACCCTCAGGGACATCTGCAACTTTGATGAAGCCTCAGTCTCTCTCCCCTGTACCACAGCAATGATGGGGAATGGGGGTGTAGGCATTGTCCTCTTAGAGAGAGATTCAGGCCCCTTCCTGACAGGAATGACACACAACATTCTTGGAAACCACAGGCTGTAATGTGTCTGTTTTTATAAAAAGGTAAAACCCTGCACTTACCCTGACCAGCCGTACGCACTGTTAGGTAAGGCCTGCCTCAAGGCTCTCGTCGTGGTCACAGTTGGAGATACAGCTCAGCTGATGGGACTGCATCAAGTCATTCTCCTCACTGAGGTAGTTTCAGAGCTGGGTGTGCTTCCTGAGGACCTGGGTCGTTCATAGATCATGGAATCATAGAATCCCTACAGTGTGGAAATAGGTCCTTTGGCCCAACAAGTCCACACCGACCCTCAGAGCATCCCACCCAGACCCATCCCCCTATAACCCTCCTAATCTACACATCCCTGAACACTACGGGCACTATAGCCTGGCCAATCCACCCTAACCTGTACATCTTTGGACTGTGGGAGGAAACTGGAGCACCCAGAGGAAACCCACGCAGACATGGGGAGAATGTGCAAACTCCACACAGAGTGTCGCCCGAGGATGGAATTGAACCCAGGTCCCTGGCGCTGTGAGGCAGTAGTGCTAGCCAGGGTTCTACCCCTACTCACACACGCTCCCCCACACCATTGGTCCTCTCCCCTCTCCTCGCCTTCCCCACTTCTCCCAGCTGTTCTCATTCTCTCCTGTCTATATTCCTCAATACCAGCGATTGGGACAACACTGTGGAGTTAGATCAGCCATTGAATGGCAGACTGAGCTCGAGGGACTGAATGGCCTACTCCTGTTCCTATGTTCCTGGCAGATGCCGAGTCAGACCAATTTACGCATAGGGCTATTTGAATATTTTACAGTTTCTGGCTGCTGTCTTGACTGCTAAACTGTGAAATGTCAGGGTCTCACTGTCCCAATGTAGACTGAGCCACCCATTCCACCAATAGGTGCCAGTTAATGGCTGTAAGCAACTCACAATCAAATCACTGCAGCCCAGTTTTGCACATCCCGTTCAAGCTCCTGTTTTACATTCCCAGAAGACGTGGACTGGCTCTGGACCTGCTGGTTCCAAGCGTAATTTCACAGATATTTTAATGTAACAGCTTCAGAGATATTATTTGCCGGAGAAAACAAAATGGGCCCATAACAAGGCAGAGAAGAAATGAAACGTTTCTGAGCAAGATGATGGAAGGCTGTTGTATTACAAAAGTTAATTCACACTCAGGCAGGTCTTAAGTCACCGCTTGTTGATGCCATTAATCAGTGGGAATGTAAAGAGTAAAAGGGACCTAAAGACCTGAGGAATAGTCTTTGTATTTAACACTTTAATTTAAATAATCATCAAATTAATCATGATCATTATTAGGGTATAAAATATTTGGCTTTCTCACAAACACTGGCACCTATATATTTTAGCATACTTTACAATTATACTGATGTTAATGCATTTTTCTCCAATCCTGATAGTCTCATTATAATTTCCTTTGTGCTACTTTGCCTTGGCTGGATGCCAGTAAATGGCAGGGCAGGCAGTTCTGCTGCTTACATCTGGGATATTATTATGTCTGATGGAAGACAAACGCAATGTTGTTGTCTGATTAGCTGGAATCATTTTCTCCCTCAAATCTGAGATGGATAAACAGAGATAATTACACTGCATCCTCCATTCCCATTTGTCAATTTGTAATAAACTATACAGGTTGCTGAAAACTTCAAATCACTTTTATTACTGTGGTCATTTTTCTATTAAAATTCTTTTAAAACTATTTATTAAATGTGGCTCGTCAGCGTTCCATTCAAGCACTTGCCAGAGATGTACTATTGTGCTCATTTCTCTTGACAGAATTACAGGTTTTAAGGCAGGAATTAACGTCTCAGGAGCAGCTTTCGTCTGCAAATATGTCTGAGATAAGCAAAACTGCACTCTAAGCAATGACATGGCCTTATTACTGCTGGCTGTAATGATATCTGGTTGAACAGAGACCTGATCCAGACTCAGATAGGAATACATCCTGGACAGACCCTATTGCAGTCAAAAAGCTTTTTTCAAAGGAAGCAAATTTGTACTCGCACCACATCTCCGAAGATCTGTCCACCAGCTGTGACATTTTTCAAATGCAAATTTCCCCTCAACTGCATAAATTGCAACTGTATCTGGACAATAATAAAGTCTCAGAATTCTAAGGATGCCCCATAATTAGATTGAAAGGAAATCTAATTCCAGGCTAAGCAATGTTCTACATCGAACATGTAGGCAATAGTTATTTATCACATTTCATTCAGCAGAAAATTGTACAAACCTGCTGGAACTTTAACATATGATAAACTGCTCAAATGGACAATGCTAGGCCAGATGGGTATCAATATATTCCATGTAACTGACCAAATTTAGTTTTTTTCAAGGTGTTGTAAGTGAAGTAGCAGCATATTCCCAACAAATAAAAGCCATATATCTAATTTACTTTACCAGTGGGTTTGTTGGTCAGTTGTTTGCATGAAAGTTGCTGTTTTCACCTCCACACAGAAACCTGGCTACAAAATTAAGGGATTCTGGTCCCAAGGAATACTTCTAAAAGAACAAAGAAAATTACAGGACGGGAACAGGCCCTTCGGCCCTCCAAGCCTGCACCGACATACTGCCCGTCACAACTAAAACCCCCTACCCTTCCAGGGACCATAACCCTCTATACCAATCCTATTCGTGTATTTGTCAAGACGCCCTTTAAAAGTCACTGTAGTATCTGCTTCCACTACCTCCCCAGCAGCGAGTTCCAGGCACTATGAACAAAAATGTTGTTTCTCAGATTGTAGGATAGTTTATCAGTTTATTCAATTCCCACTGACTGGTCTGTTGACAACAAGTGGTAATATTTTTTATTTTAATAAGATTTCTTTGGATAAACGTTTTAACAAAAACAATGTGTTTTATAGGCGAAGGAGCTGGATGTGTTTAAAATTGAGATGTTGAGGGAGTTCTGGAAGTGTTATTATCTATGATTAACCTCTTTAAAAGGTTTACCAGAGAATCCCTACAGCATGGAAGCAGGCCTTTCAGCCCATCAAGTCGGCACCTACCCTACAAAGAGCATCCTACCCTACAAAGAGCATCCTTCCCAGACACCCTATCCCTGTAACCCCTTGTAGCCTTCACATCCCTAGACATTATGGGAGAATTTAGCATGGCCAATCCATCTAATCTGCACATCTTTGGACTGTGGGAGGAAACCAGAGCACCCAGAGGAAACCTACACAGCCACGGGAGAGGGTACAAACTCCACACAGACAGTTGCCCGAGGGTAGAATCGAACCTGGGTCCTGTGAGGCAGCAGTGCTAACCACTGAGCCACCGTGCCGTCTGTACACAGTGATATTTCAAACATCAAAATGGCTCAAGTAAATATTTTTCTGCAGCTGTAACAAAATCTTGTTACATTTCTCTCTATGAAGAAGCATGGAAACAGTGGGGATATCACTTTGTATTGTCTTTCTGGAGTCTTACACATCTCATATTCCAACATTTATTAGCAGCATCTGGGTCTCTAAAATCTTTACAACATTCCATGTTATGGAAGTAATAAATATAGACAAGCAGATTGCTTTCATTCATTTGTGGGATGTGGGCGTCGCTGTATGGGCCAGCATTTATTGCCTGTCCCGAGTTGCCCCTTGAGAAGGTGGTGGTGAGCTGCCTTCTTGAACTGCTGCAGTCCTCCTGCTGTGAGTTAACCCTCAATGCCCTGAGGGAGGGAATTCCAGGATTTTGACCCAGTGAGATGCTTTTGATTAGCTCATAAAGATACCTTGGATTCATAACATAATCATAGATCATGTACAGCACTGTCTTTTTTCTTTCAGTCATGCCCTTGCTGATAGCTCACTCACCTCTGAGTGAAAACCATTATGTAGGATTACATTAGACACATGGCATAGAAACAGGCCATTATGCCCAACCAGCCAATGCTGGTGATTGTGGGTTTGGGGATTTGGAGTGGAATATAGAGGTGATAGAAGTCCTGGCCATCAGCTGCAAAGCCAGCAAGACTCCCCCACCCCACACCTCGCTGTGGTCTCATTCCAATAAGGCCCGAGGCCTGGCCAGTGATGGATCACCCCCTGCCCAATCAGAAGCCAGCAGCCTCTCTGGGCTCAGCTGTGGAACTCGGGTGTAGGGGCTACAGTTGGTACTGCACCCAAATTCAGATTCAGGAGGCACAGAAAATAACGATAGTGGGGAGGGAGTCACAATGTGGGGTTTCTGTGTTGGGGAGGGGAATCAGCAGCAAGAGCAGGGGTTGACTCTCAAGTGTCTGCCCCTTCCTGATGCTTAGCCTTTGATGGAGGACCTCCACCCCATCTCAGAAACCCACTCGCAAACACGCCATAGTGTGTCTTATCAAGCTCCCTGTATGGTGATTTGGCTGCCCACCACTAGGGTGATAACAGTGGTGGAGAGATGTAGCTCTTCTGTGAGCATCAATTAGCCCCTGCCACCAAACTTACCAGGGCAGGCCATAACATAAAAAACCTTTCATCAAAATCTAGCCTGACATTCCTGTCAGGGTGCCGCACTGTAGAGTCTGCAGATCAACTCACAGAGATGATGAAGGGCAGCCAGTTTTGAGGCCCAATTATGCACAGGATGAGTCCAAATTTCCAACATGTGCTGCCAACAGGTGAATCCAGACGCAAAATAGCCATGACATCACGGAATCTCGGAATTGTGACAGTGTAGAAAGAGGCCATTCAGCCCATCATGTCTGTTCAATCTCCTCGGGCCAATCTCCTGCCCTTTCCCTACATCCCTGCATACCTGATATTTACAACGGTCTGGGATAAAAATACAACTTCATCAGGAAGTGCTTCCAGGCAGTGCCCAGTCAACAATAATCCCTACCGGATCTTCCAGCATACCACCTTCCACAACCACATTGGATAGGCACATGGAGGATAGAAAATGTAGGGTATGCAGGGTAGATTGACCTTAGTAAGATAATAGGTTGGCACAACATCATGGGCCGAAGGGCCTGTACTGTGCTGTACTGTTCTATGTTCTCTGTTCACCTTCAGTCAAGCAAGGAGCATCATGGGAGGCCCAGCCATTGGGACCAGCTTTGTTTCGCTGTTGAGGGTGAATTTTCACCCCACCCCTCCCCGAGTGTTTCTGAGAATTGATTCCCCCCCAACTGGTACAGAATTACTCAGTGACCAGCTACAGATCCTGCAGCTACAGAACTACGCATACCTTCCCATGGCTCCAGTCCTCAGAGTGTCTGTCAATTACAGACAGCTTGTAGATGTTTTTAATGTTCTCACTGAGGCTGTGAACCAACACTTCAATTACATTGTTGTGAATTTAGCAACAGTTTTGTCAAACAAATCCTTGATACAAGCGAACAGATTGTTAATTGTATCCCTAACACCTAAGGTGTTCAGCACAGATTGATGGAGCTCAGTTCTCCCTGCATCTTGTACTTTGTAATTCGACATTAATCCAGAAAATTCTTCATAAATTATATATTCTATTTTTGTAAATCATGCCATATGTTCCGCACGATAAGGTAAAACAGAAGCTGCTAGCAAAGGAAGGCAGCTGAAGTTATTTCATGTTCATTTTGTCAGGTTGAGAGGTTTATTTATACACACAAGGTGCAAACAGGTGCTGAAAGGGTGCTGGTGCTAATAAGAGACAATGGTTTGTAAGTCGGGCTCATTGATGATTATTGACATTTGAACTTGCTACCAGTCACTCAAACCACCAACTGCAGTCAAAGTCTTGAGTGTTGATGGTGTGTGATTTTCCTGGGAGTGTTTATGTGGCGCACTCTCAGACATTTCCAGTGAAGCTGGGAAGTGAGATAACTGTGACAGTAACAGGGAAAGAGGCTCTCTGATAGGGTGCAGGAGCTCCGGGGTTTGGGGGGGAGGGGGAGTTGGGAGGAGGAGTGTAGACATGTCGAGGGATATCCTCTATCCACAGGGAGGAAGGAGATCAAAGAGGCAACTGATATTGAAGGCTGAGACAGATTCTTGATCAGTCAGGGAATCAAGGATTACAGAGAAAGGATAGAAAGTGGACATGAGGAATATTGTATCAGGCATGACCCTACTGAATGGCGGAGCAGGCTCGAGGGGCTGAATGGCCTACACATGTTCCTATTTCTTACGGCCTTATGACATGTTACATGTGGGACAAGAGCCAAGAGGTGGCAGCCAGGCGCTCAGGCCCCACATGGACCCAGTGCTACAAGGAAATGTGAACCCATCTGAGCACAGCGAGGAGCCACAAGGTCACCGATACACTCATCAGTAACAGTCCCATCAGCACCAGCGTCACAGCATCAACACCCTTCAACCAGCATTGAACCAGCATTGCTGATCGCACGCATCCCCAACTCCTACACCTCCGACATGTCTCCCCACTCTTCCACCACCTGGGGCTTCACCCACACAGACAAATACACCTGCCAATTCACCCAAGAACAGCCATCACTCTTCCTTTACTGGGGGGATTCGTAGACGTTCCAGACACGGCAAGGGGATGCCACACTGTTCTTGAGGAGGTGAAGCTGTAGGAGGAGGCTCTGTGGGAAATGTCATGACTAGAGGCAGAGCAGAAGGAAGTTGTACATCATTGTGATTGTCCAACTGAACCGGGTAGATTTGATATCTCCATGCTTTCCTATTGGTATTAGGCAAGGCTGCTGATACCATGTCAGGAAGAACACCCACTAGATGTCTCAGGCAGAGGTTAGGTTCAATCCTATTGGACACTAAATAGATTAGGTACATAATGCTGGTCACACCACATTGAGATGCATGATGATCTCTTGTAAGACATTAGGGTCAGCTGAAGGGTGAGTTCACATTACAGCTACTAAAACTACCTCACACAATGTTGGTATCAAGCACAGAATCGTATCAATTCTGGTTAGTTCCTCTCAGAAACAGTCTCTTTTATCCTAATGGTGGAGATTATCTTGTGTTGTCAGGCACAACCCTTTCAGGTACTGATGTGGAGGTACCGGTGTTGGACTGGGGTGGACAAGGTCAGAAATCACATGACACCAGGTTATAGTCCAACAGCTGATTTTGAGAACACTGGCTTTCGTAGCACTGCTCCTTCCTCAGGTGTAGTGTGGAAGAGGAGGTATACCGACACAAGCATCCTCGCTGTGAGATACATTCGGCACTAGAGGGCAACAGACAAGCAGTTGAAAGGGGCATCACCGGCTCCCACCTTTCCAAAGGGCAAGGCCCACCACCTTTGGAGCAGAGAAATGAGGACGACATGGAGTCATTCTTCAGGGGAAGGAAGATGGATCTGTCAAACCAAACTCTTAGTGATGCTACCTACAGGTCTCCAGGATGGTGGTTTGAGGAATGGCGAAGTTCTGTCCAGTACTTTCCATTGGAATGGTGAGTAGCCTCTGCAATGTCTCAAACCGGAAATGTGATGTCAATAAGCCCTTTAAAGATGGTCCAGGAAGATGTCTTAGAACTTTGGAAAACACAATGGAATGGCACTAAGTCACATGCACTTTTGGGAAAAAATTGGCTGAATGGCATCCTCCTCTAGCGTGACACTGTGCGATTCGAGGCATTGGTCCATTGTGACAGTTTTAGACTACACTCTGCCCCAGCTAGGACACCTCTTTCCCTTTTAATGTAGCCTCTCAGTTTCTGACTATGGGCTAATGTTGTCATTAGGTACATGGCAACATAGAAACAGGAGTAGGCCATTCAGCCCCTCGAGCCCATTCCACCATTCAATAAGATCATGGCCAATCTGTGGCCTAACTCTATATACTTGCCTTTGTGAGGTACCTTGCCGAGCACCTTCTGGAAGACCAAATACAACACATCTACTGGTTCCCCTCTAACCACCCTGGTTGAGACTCAAAAATCTCTAATAAATTAGTCAGACATGATTTCCTTTTCATGAAGCCATGCTGACTTTGTTTGCTTGGATTGTGATTTTCCAGGTGTGCTATTACTAGTTCCTTAATAACTGATTCCAATATTTTTCCAATTTTTAAATGTTAGACCAATTGACCTATAATTAACAGCTTTTTGCCTACCTCTCTTTTGAAAAAGGGGTGTTATATTGGCAGTTTTCCAATCCTCCAATACTTCTTCAGAATCCAAGGATTTTGGGAAAATTACAATCGATGCATCCACTATCTCTGTAGCTGCAGCGTGAACTCTACCCTCTTTTCCTGTTAATATCTTGATGACTGCAGTAAGATCACTCCTTAACTTTCTAAATTCAAGAGAAAACTGGTTTAATTTGTATAATCTCGTCTCATAACTTAACCCCTGAACTCCAGGTATCATTGCTGTAAACCTACACTGTACTCTCTCCAAGGACATCCTTCCTAAGGTGTGGTGCCCAAATCTGCTCACAGTGCTCCAAGTGAGATCTAACCAGGGTTTTGTATAAAGGCAGCATAATTTCTACATCCTAATACTCCAGCTCTCTCGGCATGAAGCATTCTGTTAGCTTTCTTGATTATTTTCTGCACCTGTTCATGATATTTTGAAGATCTATAAGCCTGCACACCCAGGTTTCTTTGGACAGTCATTGTATTTAACTTGAAACCTTCTAGAAAGGATTCTGATTTTGATTAATAATGGGACAGATACCCAAAGTGTGACTGTATCGATATTGACAACTTTACACAAGTCAAACATCCCCCTTGTTTTTGCAAGTAATGACATTCCTATTCCTAATTTCAAATACAGACAGTGTTTCTGTGAAAGTTTCCAGGATTGAATGTAGATTTAAAATAGATGCTGTTGGGCTATTAGGATGGCTTCCAAGAGTCAATTGAACTCAACATACACATTTCAAACCTACTGGACAGTTCCTTATTGAATAACTAGGGTGAAGACTTTTCCCTGAATGGACACTCACAGGGGGAAACTTATCTGTGGAATTTACACAAGGTATTGTTTGGAGAATCACTCAAAACCCAAAGTCCAAATGTCACAACTCCGATTTGGAACAATGAGAGAAATTGGCAATGAGAGCTGAGCAGAAATCCGTTCTTGAGTAACAGTGAGGAGTCCACTTGGTATCTCTATTATGTAGCAATGGCTTCCAGTTAGGCCCCTCAAGGTGGACAATATCTGCATTGGCCATGTGACTGAAACCAGCTGGAGATGATGAGTGTCAACCTGAAGTGCTATAGAGGGCATGAACAGTCTGAGATGAGGGAGAAATGTCTTCACCCAGAGAGTGGGGAGCCTATGGAATTCTCTACCACAGAAAGCGGTTGGGGTCAAAACATTGAATGTTTTCAAGGAGTTAGATATGGTTTTCAGGGCTAAAGGGATCAGAGGGTATGTGGAGAAAACAGAAGCAGGGGAGTGAGTTGGATGATCAGACATGATCATATTGAATGATGGAACAGGCTCAAAGGGCTGAATGGCCTACACCTGCTCCTAGTTTCTCTGTTTCTCCATGTTTCTATACAAGAGACTAATGAAGGCTGCAGGAAAATTGACAACATGAAGGCCAAGCCACCCTCGTTTTTTTGGGACAGGAGGCTGGGAAGTTTTAGAAAACCAGAATTCCCAAAGTACCAGGAAAGAAACTGGACATCCTGATGCAAAAACCACAAGGATCTGACTTCATAATATGCTGAAGATTTATCCCTTCGAAGGAATCCTACAGTAATCCTGGGAGCTGACTCCATTTCAAAGGGTATGGAGTATAAACGTAGGGAGGTTTTACTAAAACTGTACAAGGCACCAGTCAGAGGACGGCTGGAATATTGTGAACAGTTTTGTGTCCCCTTATCTAAGGAAGATAGACTGGCATCCAGAGAAGGTTCACTAAGCTGATCCCAGGTACGGAGGGACAGTCTTTTGAGGAGAGGTTGAGTAGATTGGGCCTGTACTTGTTGGACTCAGTCATGGTCTGACTGGTGCCTTGTATAGTTTTAGCAAAACCTCCCTACTTTTATATTCCATACCCTTTGAAATGGAGTCAACTCCCAGGATTACTGTAGGATTCCTTCGAAGGGATAAGTCTTCAGCATATTATGAAGTCAAATCCTTGTTGGAGTTTAGAAAAATGAGAGGTGACCTTACTAAAACAGATAAGATTCTTAGGGGGCTTGACAGGGTAGATGTGGAAAGGTTGTTTCCCTTGTGAGACAGCCTCGGACCAGAGGGTGTCATAAGGGGTTACTCAGTTAGGACAGAGATGAGGAGAGATTTCTTCTCCCTGAGGGGAGTGAATCTGCGGAATTCTTTACCGCAGAGGGCTGTCGAGGCTGGGTCATTAAGTATATTCAAGGCTGAGATAGACAGATTATTAATCAACAAGGGGATCAAGATGTATGGTAAAAAGGCAGGAAAGTGGAGTGGAGGACAATCAGATCAGACATGATCTCATTGAATGATAGAGCAGATTTGATGGGCTGAATGGCCTACTCTGCTCCTACATCTTATGCAAACTGTGTGCAGGGATTTACAATGGGGCAGACAGCAAATGGCACGGCACCAAGACCATTGTGGCTCCAGGTGAAGAAGTCCCAAGGTTTCAGGGTGGAGCTGAACCTTGAAGCCCATAGATGGGGGTGAGCAGGCAGAGAGTCATAGAACATAGAACAGTACAGCACGGTACAGGCCCTTCAGTCACGATGTTGTGCTGACCTATTATCCTACTAAGATCAATCTACCCTGCATACCCTATATTTTACTATCATCCATGTGTCTATCCAAGAGTCGCTTAAAAGTCTCTAAAATATCTGACTCCACTACCACCACCGGCAGTGCATTCCACACGCCCACCACTCTCTGTGTAAAGAACCTACCTCTGACATCTCCCTTTTACCTTCCTCCAATCACCTTAAAATTATGCCCCCTTGTAATAGTCATTTCCTCCCTGGGAAAAAGTTTCTGGCTATCCACTCTATCTATGCCTCTCATCATCTTGTAAACCTCTATCAATTCACCTCTCATCCTTCTTTGCTCCAATGAAAAAAGCCCTAGGTCCCTCAACCTTTCCTCATAAAACCTGCCCTCCAGTCCAGGCAGCATCCTGGTAAATGTCCTCTGCACCCTCACCTTCTCTGAAGCTTCCACATCCTTCCTATAATGATGCAACCAGAACTGAACACAATATTCCAAGGGTGGTCTAACCAGGGTTTTATAGAGCTGCACGGCTCTTAAACTCAATTCCCCTGCCAATGAAAGCCAACACGCCATAAGCCTTCTTAACAACCCTATCAACTTGTGTAGTCATGGGTTGGTGTGTAAGTGCTGGGGGGAGGGACTGGGGGGAGTGAATGCCAGACAAGCAGCACAGAGGGAGGGGAGCAGGTACCCCCAGTATCTGCTGCGTGGGCCAGCCCATTTCCTTCGTGTCATTTCCCATCTCAGCATCAAAACAGAGTCCCAGATCACTGACCACATTGTGGTCTGGACAGTACATTATCGCAATCAATAGAGTATTAATTTATTTTGTTTTTTATTCATTCGTTCATGTGATAAGGGCGTCACTAGCTAGGCAGCAATTATTGCCCATCCCTAATTGCCCAGAGGGCAGTTAAGAGTCAACCACATTGCTGTGGGTCTGGAGTTACATGCAGGCCAGACCAGGTAAGGATGGCAGTTTCCTTCCCTAAAGGACATTAGTGAACCAGATGGGTTTTTACAACAATAGACATTGGTTACGTGGTCACCATTAGGATGGCTTTTTATTCCAGATTTTTATTGAATTCACCTTCTGTCGTGGCGGGATTCAAACTCAGGTCCCCAGTGCATTATCTGGGTCTCTGGATTACTAGTCCCATGGCATTAACACTAACCACTGCTTCCTGTAAATATTTACGTAGATATAGTCAATAAATGTGGAGCTGGAAAAGCACCAACGGTCAGACAGCATCCGCAGAGCAGGAAAGTCAATGTTTCGGGCCTAAACCCTTCATCAGGACCGGGGAGGAGGAGGGGGAGGGGACGCCAGAAATAAATAGAGGGGTGGGGCGGGGGGTGGGGTGGGGGGGAGGGTAGGTCGATGCAGGTACGGGTTTATTGTGGTTGGTCAGTGGGAAGGGTGGAGTGGATAGGTGAGTCAGAGATGGACAGGTTGGGGGTGGAGAGATTTTGACGCTGGTGAAGTCAATATTAAGGCCACCGGGCTGTAACCTCCCAAGGAGAAACATCAGGTGTTGTTCCTCCAGCTTACATTTGGCCTCACTCTGACAGTGGAGGAGGCCCCAGATGGACGTGTCACCAGGGGAGTGGGAGGGGGAATTAAAACAGATGGTAACCGGAAGGTCGGGTTGATTGGTGTGTGCAAAGTACAGATGTTCCACAAACCGGTCCCCGAGTCTGCATTTGGTCTCGCCGATATAGAGGGAACCACATCAGGAGCAAAGGATGCAACAGATCAGGTTGGATGAGTGCTGGAGAATCTCTGCCGGATCTGGAAGGATTGTTTGGTGCCTTGGCTGGAGGTGAGGGGGGAGGTGAAGGGACAGGTGTAGCACCTCCTGCGGTTACAGGAAAAGGTACTGGGTGTGGTGGAGGGGGTTGGTGGGGAGTGTGGAGCTGACGAAGGAGTCACTGAGTGAACAGTCTCTGCGGAAAGCAGACAGGGGTGGGGAAGGGAATAACCTTTTGGTGACAGGGTCTGATTGTAAGTGGCGGAAATGTCGGAGGATGATGCATTGTTGGTAGGTGGTACATGAGGGAGGGGCTTTGAGGACAGAAATAAGAGAATTGGGGGAGATGTGGTTGAGAGCATCTTTAATAACAGAGGAGAGGAAACTACAGTCTCTAAAGTAGGATTGGCTGTAGCTGCCAGCATCTACAGTCCTTACTGTCCCCAGGTTTATGTGGATATAGTTGGGGCCTGACAATTCCACCAACCCACACCACTGCCCCCCCCACCACCCCACGCCCTTCCTCCATGTTACAGGAGCAAACAAAGGCTCGAATCTAGACTCAAACCGTTAGCTCGCTCTCTCTCCGTAGATGCTGCCTGACCCGCTGTGATCTCCAGCAGTTTTTGTTTTCACTCCATGTTACAGGGGCAGGGTTAGCTCAGTGTGAAGGGCACCCACCTTATTGTATATGCCCCTTTGCTGAAAACTTACTGCGCGGCAGAACCTATCATCCAGCCCCATAGTTCAGGAGTGAAAAGGAATTTCCTCTTCACTGCAAAGACCACACCTAGAAAAGGCCGAACACGTGAACTCTTGGTTTAACCCTTGGAGGAGTGTGCTTTAACTGGACCTTCCTCCAGTGTGACTGAAACAGCATTTAAATTTTCAGGATGAATATATGAATAATTAATCCACTTTGAGTCAGCAAAATCCTGCCGCTGTTATTGAAATTAAACACGTGTTTTATGGGCTAAGGAACACAAAACCTATTTTCCCAGAAAACTACAGTTTCTAGACAATAAGGGAAGGGAACTGGAGGCTTCACTTTATTCTACACAAACCCCCACCACCATCCCTAATACAGCCCCCAATGTCATTCCTAACACAAACCCCTCAACCACCATCCCTAATACAGCCCCCAATATTGTTCCTAACACAAACTCCCCCACCACCATCCCTAATACAGCCCCCAATATCCTTCCTAATGCAAAGCCCCTACCACCATCCCTAATACAGCCCCCAATGTCATTCCTAATGCAAATCCTACCCACCACCATCCCTAATACAGTCCCCAACGTCATTCCTAACACAAACACCCCCCCCCCACCACCCCAACCCCCCCCCCCCCCCCCCCCCCCCCCCCCCCCCCCCCCAGTAACCTTTAAAGTGGAAATGGAGGAAGTGCGTGCTATACCCTGAGACAGAAGCTTTTCACTTCTGAACAAACTTTGAATCTTTCATTTTTTGATAACAGCTACTTCAAATGCTGATTTTCTGTTAGTTGTCAATAAGCTCACTCATATCCCAAAATTACATACTTTCAACTATTTGTTCAAAGAACTTTGTGATGCTTTAACACTTTTTCAGTGAAATAAAACTTGTTTAACATCAAATTGCTCAGATTCCCATTCATTCTCTGTTGCTGAAGTAACAAAACACAGGAGACACTGTTTCTCTCTGATTTGTAAGGGAGTGATGGTATAATATGTGTGAGCCCAAAGTGGATAGTGTGTCCGTGGCTGGGGGTGAGCCCTGGATCACAGGGGCATGTCCTATCCTTCATGGGCAGTCACTGCTGGATAATTTCTGCCAGATTCCCAGTCAGACAGCAATAACCAGTTCAATGAGTAGGATTAGGATCCAGCAACAGCAGAAGGATACAAACAGGTACCCAGGCAGTTCAGAGACACCAGAAAAACCCAGGGAAAAGGAGGCCGTGGCTTCAGTATAAAGTTTGCCTCCAGGCAGAACCAAAAATAACATTTTAAGACACACCTGCCTAGTTACCTTGAGGCCAAAACGTCCCTCTATATTAATGATTTCATTGCATCTGGGCGTTGCTGACAGTATTAGTGGCCCATCCTCAATTTCCTTTGAACTGAATAACTTGTTTGGTGATTTCAGACTTCAATTAAGAGTCAAACGCATTGCAATGTCTTATCTGATTTGCGTTATAACTTTAAGGGGCATGCCCATGATGTGATCACTGTATCATGGCACATGACATCATGGTATAAAGCTCTCAGACTCCATCTTACTGAGCCCTGTCACCTTGCAGCATGACCCACTGAGGGAAGCACATATCACAAATCGCTTCGTCTGAGCAGAGATACACAGGTACCTGACGCTGTAATGTACACATGTAAATAGCAGGAGCTGGAATAAAAGTTCATGGGTTTCTTCACTACTATGTGACTCACATCTCATCTATCTGTTCTGGGAGCTAACGTGAACATGACAGCACAAACATGGCAGACCATCAGTGTATTTCCCGTATTATTTCATGGTGACAGTGTGGTAGCAAGCACCAGTAACTGCTTATAACTGAAGATCAGACAAGCCTGGACCATTAAACATTCACACAACAATCACCATAGGTTAACATTGGATCAGATCTCCAAGGTAAATAGTCAATCAGTAGACTTACCTTCTACTTAAAGTTCAAGATCAAAGAAGCTAGAATGCCCTCATCTTTTTTTATAAAAATGAAAAACAAAGATTCAGCCTTGCTTCCTGACATTCAAAGTTAAGAGAAAGTACCCAAAGGTTTGTTATAAGGTTTGAAGATAACATTGACAATAGAGGATACTGTAACAATTTCTGTGATCTACTTTCATTAAACAAAATGCCACAGGACAAATGGAGGGCAAGCATTTCTCTATGGATTGGAAAGCGAGTGACGGTTTCATTGAGTTGAGGCTGTTTGAGCAGTGGGCAGCATGTACAGAAACAGGATTCAAAGTCAAACCAGACCCTAAAACAAGACCTGGGTGCCCAACAAGGTGGTGCAGCACCACAAGGCTGACAGCCTGGGCACTTGCTAAATGAACACAAAACTATTGATGAGGTGAACTGCCAACAAACTGAAAAGCAACTTTTGGGCAACGACCAAACATTTCACATTGTTGACCCCACAGCCCACGTTGATGGTACAAGACAATCAGAAGCTTTTATCACCATCAGCATCATCTGTCCCAAAAGGCAGGTCAACACACCCTGAAAACTAAAATAGATACAGGAGCTGGTGCCACCATATTTATCCCCCACATCCTGAAAGGCACGTACCCAACTAATGGCGTCCCATGGTACAGCTTACAAAAGACCCGCTCATGCAGTATAATGGACCCTTAGTCTGTCCAATCACACGGAGATGCCAATAGGACCATCAGCTTGGATTCCTGAATTCCTCTCCGTGCTGGTTACTAACTGTCTGGCTGTGGCAGGAGGGGCAGTAGACACAGATCTCATCATTGTGACCATTTATGGGATTCACAGTGCCCCCACCATGGTGATGAGAAGGAAAGATTCACAAGACGTCCCACTTCAAAGACACAGGACAATGAACCAGATCCACCTCCAATGAGCAGGTTGTGAATGGCCACAACTACACACCAGACAGAGAGAGCAAGGTCAAAATCCAGTCACAAATAGCTGGATCCCAGCAAAGCT